>NC_142010.1:178782461-179089247 GCF_049901735.1 Notechis scutatus | reverse complement strand
ACCGGCATGACAAGTCTCACAAAGACTCATTTCTGGTAGAGTTTGGGGGAGAGAAAGAAAGACTTCTGCTGCTTCTGCTGCTTTCCTTGCACGAAGTCAAAAGTTTCTCTTTCTCTCTCCCCCTGAGAATGGAGCTGGAGCTGGTATCCTGCGATCCCAAATAAAGAATGATCGATCCGTAGAAAAACGGGGTGGGGAATATTTTTTTATTTTCCCAGAGTCTCTGGTCCGCGGGATTTAAAATTATGAGTTTGGTAGTCCCTGAGGTCCAAAAAGTTGGCAACCCCTGGACTAGAAGATCTGCAAGGTCCCTTCCAACTCTGTTACTCTACATCTTCATCAGAAGGTTGTTTTGCAAATGAATGCCTGGGAGAAAACACACTGTAGACCAGTGTTCCTCCACCTTAGCAACATTCAGATACGTGGAGATCTAAGGTCCTTTAAGTGTTCCAGCTGGGGAATTCCGTGAGTTGATATCCATACATCTTAAAGGTGTTAAGATTCAGGCAGTCAATCACTTCACAGCCATCCCAAATGAAAGCTGAATTATACAGACTGAGATAATTACCTAGTTTAATGCTCCCTGTGGGCTGATTATACTTGATGACCACAACAATCAGCAATAATAACTGGCGGTTGCAGATGACCCACTGCTGTTGATGGAATTTGTGTTTGAAAATTCTGAGCCAACGATGCTTTTTCAAAAGGCAACAGGACTTTCTTGGTTTTTTTTTTCTTTGAAGACATTTTGCTTCTTGTCCAAGAAGCGTCTTCAATTCAGTTCTCTCAGCTTCTTGGATGAGAAGCGAAACATATTCAAGGAAAAAGACCACCATCGGTGAGCTGTTGGACAGTATTACTTGGTCTGTTGTGTGGGTGCTTGTGTGTTTTTAGAGGGCAGGGAGTTTGGCGGGTGGGGGGAGTTTGGGGATTGTCATGTATGTGTGTGTGTTGGGTCTGGTCTCTGGGTGTTATGTGAATTTCATTGTATGTGTATGCTGTGTATATGCATACAATAACAATAGATTATTATTATTGTTGTTATTATTATTATTATTATTATTATTATTATTATTATTATTATTATTATTATTATTATTATTATTAACAACAACAACAAATGACAGTGTACACAACAAACGTGATAATTATGCTAGGTTTCGTATCACAAATCACTAGTCGAACACTTCTCAAGCATTTGGGACTGTGTGATGTATCGGCAGATTATGCCAGCAGATCCCAGAAAGGTGGCCTTCTGCAGCTGACCAATGGTGATTTTGTCAGTGCCAATTGTTTCTAAGTGCCTGCCTAGGTCTTTAGGCACAGCACCCAGTGTGCCAAGTGCCACTGAAACCACCTGCACTGGTTTAGGCCAGTGTCTCTGCAGTTCGATTTTCAAGTCCTGATATCTGGTGATTTTTTCAAGTTGTTCCTCGTCAATTCTGCTGTCACCAGGGTTGTAATAATTATTGCTATTATTGTTATTGTTATTATTATTATCCAAAAAAGAAAGTCCAGGTGGCTTTTGAAAAAGTCCCTTTGGGACAACCATGACTTGGATGATTGAGAACTTCCATAGGCACTTGAAAACTCTGAGTTATCAAATGCTTAGAAATGGCATTCATATGCTGTCTTCCCTGCCCTGGCCTGTCCAGATGTGGCGAGAGATTTGAGGGTGGTGAGGGTTAGCAGGCCCAACACATGTGAGGTCAGGAGGTTGGAAAAATCTAAATCAGTCAGTACAAGCAGTTACAAATCCTGAAACACTGAGCCGATCCAAATCAGTTTATTTTGTTTTTCTCTTCCTTTCCCAACCTACTAGGTATGTAATTATGAGCTGTCAAGAAACAAATCAGATATAAATATTCTGTGTTAAGCTTAACCCATGAATTGCACACTCTCGGATAAGATCAAATTGCTAGCAAATATTTAAAATAGTTGCAGATGTGAGGGTTGGCCTTTTGTAACACACTGACATCTGTGGGGCAGAATGAGTAGAGGGAATTTTTTTTCAGTTTACAGAAGCTTCCCTAATCTGTAACCTGGATGTGCTTAATAATAATAATAATAATAATAATAATAATAATAATAATAATAATAATAATAATAATAATAATAATAATAATAATAATAATAATAATAATCCCATTTATATATCTGTTACAATGGCCTTTGCTTGACAAAATTGAGTTCTTCTCTACTGGGTTATTCTCTGAAGTTGTGTTTATTGGCCTTCAAAATACAGAAATCTACCTCAAATATATCTATGTTGTCAAATTAAAGTAAAACTGTGATGAAAAGCAACTGTGTTCTACAAAAAAAGCAAGTATGTTTCTCCATCCCACTCAATATGTTCCAAGCTTACTAACAGGGGTCATTCAAATATATTTTTGTCAAAGAAGTAAAAAAAAACTGAAAGAATTGGAATTCCTTGGAGAAGCGCACCTTGCTTTTCTGCTCATCATGTATCAGCTAGCAAAATCAACTATCCTGACTCTTAAGGCAAGAGAGCCAACCTCTGTTATGATCAGAATTGCCAACTTTGGCTGGCCTGTGGTTCTCTTGAACAAACAGCAGTAATGGTACTTCCTATCTATTCAAAGGTGTGATTACCCCTTGGTGATTCCATGCCACCATTGCCCCTATAATATCCCACTAGTTCTGCCAACGGCTACTCCTGATGATACTCATAATCTCTCTCTCTTTTAACGACCCCATAATCCCTTGCAGGGTGGAGTCTGGGCAACTGAATGAAGCTGAGTGTTTACTGGCCAGATGCCCTTCCTGTCACCAATGCAGAGCTGTATTCAGCAGATATATTCTCAACGTGCGCAGAGAACTACCTGCCACTCCCTAGGATCAAATTCACAGCCTTCTGATTGTGAGGCGAGAGCTCCACCTTGAGGCCACAGCACCACTCTATTCCAGTCTGCCAATAAACGAGAATATGTGTAACTCAGGGTTGAAACAAGGTGTCATTGGTACATTCTGAGCTTGGTTGTTTTCTTGCAGACGTTTCATTACCCAAACTAGGTAACTGCCGATAATTGCATGCGTGCTTGCCTGCCATCACCCAGAAGGCAATGTGTGCAGGGCCTCCATTGTATGCGCACACGACCCGTGCAACCCGCACGACCAGAGCTTCTGCGCAGGCGTGAGTGTCTCCTATGCGCCGCCCCCCCCCCCACATGCACGCCAGATATCTGACAATCAGCTGTCGGTCGGGCGCGCGCATACACAGTAGACCTTTTCTGGGCGAGTGCTTGCGTGCTGGCAGTAATGGCTCTGCGTGCCACTTCTGGCACGCATGCCATAGATTCACCACCATTTCAGGCAAATGGTTGTCCAGTCTCTCTTCTTAAAAGCCTCCACTCTTTTGAAGGCTACCATTTATCTACTTCCTTCCTATGGACTGAGAGGAGGCAGGAACTGTAGCTCTTGACAGATCAGCAGTGATGAAATGACCCCTTCTCTTACAATACATTTTAAAGCAATGTTTATCAAACTTTGGCAATGCTAAGATGTGTGGTTCCATTCCCAAAATCCCCCAGCTAGCATTTTAAGAGCTGTCAGGTTTGAAGAAACAGTTTCAAAGAATGTGAAAAGCAAGATTTCCCAAAATCAATTGGCTGACATTTTAGCTGGCTAATCACGTGCACTAAAAACATTGAACTTTCGTTATAGGAAAAAAAAACCAATATCAAAAGATGTTGAGTATTAATACAGTCTATCTATATGGTGCTCTGCAGATGTGTTTAGATCCCCAGATAACATAGCCAAAACAGCTTTTAAATAATTTAATTTACAAGGAAAGTCATATTGCAGATAAAAGGGAACAGAACAAAACAGAACAGAATAGAATAGAATAGAATAGAATAGAATAGAATAGAATAGAATAGAATAGAATAGAATAGAATAGAATAGAATAGAATTCTTTATTGGACAAGTGTGAATGGACACACAAGGAATTTGTCTTGGTGCAAATGCTCTCGGTATACATAAAAGAAAAGATACATTTGTCAAGAGTCAAGAATCATCAGATACATCACTTAATAATAGTCATAGGGTACTATAAGCAATCAAATCATACTAGGAAACAGTCAATAAAAATCATTAGGATTTAAAATCCAACAGTATCTTGGTAGTCTTAATTTGGGGAAATTTGGTGTAAGAAAATGATTTCAGTGTTTCTGGAAAGTGAGAATTTAACTGGAGCAAGGATGAGTGAAACAGCCTGATTTAAGTTTAGCAGAAAGATGGTGTAGTATGTGCAATACACAGAAAATAGGAATGAAACAATAAAATGAAACAATGAAACAATCAGGAAAATGGAAAGGGGAAAACCACATTCCTGCCAAACTTGGCAGGGCAAGCTACTGTATATAAACAGGGAGGAAACTTCACACTCACCAGGACTGATGAGGTACCTAGTTGGGTAATGAAATGTCTGTAAGCAAACAATCAAACTCAGCACCAAGGACTCCACAGTTCAACCCTACACGTATGAGCTACCAAATTCTCTTCTCTTGGAACACAGAATAGGTTGAAAACCTGTATCTTAACTTCTTGCTTCTATTTGCTGCCAGGAAAATCATAAGCTTCCTTCTAGCTCTCTTCTTTTCCATTCTTGCTTTCTGCACTTTGCCTTTTTTCCCCTCTTGCTGTATTGCTCCTTCTTAGTTTGTGTATCTTTTGTGACACTTTAGTGAAGGAAAACCTGTCTTCACAAACAACCTAGTTTCAGGGGAGAGGTAAGAAAACAAAAGTGCTTGCAACAATACAGTCAGGAAGGAAACATCCTGTAATTAGAATGTCACCGCCAAAGAGCAGAGAAGGAGATAAAGATTGAACAACACAGAAGGAATTCTTCAACCTATCTATATCTCACTGTCTTGCGGTCAGTAGGCTCTGAGATGCTGAGAAATATTGCAATTAAAGCCATACTTCTCAGATTGGCTTAATTCCTCTGCCAAAGTGGAACATAAGTCCCAATTAAAGATATATCTGGATTATGAAAATTGCTTTAGCTAATTCCAAGTTAATGACTTGGTTGGATGAGATGAGATCCTTTTATTCTCAATGACCTCTTTCCTTTCCCAATAAGCCCATACATCATTTATCTGCTGTCATGGCCATTACGTCAATAAATGCTGGAAGATACTCCCTCTATAATTTACAAGAGTCCAGGTGACATTGTCCTCCATTTATGACACACACACACACACACAAATTTTATGCCTCCTTTTCCAGAGAAAAATCAATATCTTGATAGATATTGAAAAGGTGAACAGTATCCTTTCTCAGCATTTATGCCCTGCTCTTTCCACCTATTTTAGAACAAATTTCAGATTGAATCAACCCCATGTGACTTTTATTCCTAGATCACTATTTTTCTCTCACACATTCACATTCAAATAAACCTACATTTGCTTATTTATTTATCTTTCTCTTCTTAGTTTATTTAATGAAAGTTGCCTGGCCATCTTTTATTATGTCAATTATGTGCTAATAGTCTGAGAAGACTTGAGCTGGCTTATCAAACTTTGCCTTGCCACTAACCAGTCTCATTTACACATCATTCATAATGTACTTTAGATCTTCACCTCACCATTAATCAGCCAGTCACTTTGCTCAGAGAATGCTAGCTAATTCTCCTTCTCCCTGTTGAGTGTCCTGCCTCTGGAGTTTCTACTGCTCTCACAGGCTCCTCAAAGAAATAACAAATGATACAAATGCAGAGAGTGGAATTTGCTGAAACGCCAATTTCATCCACCGCTGAAGTGGGGTAGGAGTTAGGGCACAAACGATTTTCAGACAATGGCAAGGAAGCACAAATTGTAAGAGCTTGCAACAAAACAGTTTTATCAGTGTCCAACCAGAAAATGGACAGTAACAGAGGCATACATCATTAGAAGCTAAATCCTGAAGATAATTTCTTGGTCAGAATTGAAAGAGACCTTCCAGCTTTTGGAATTGTAGGAGGAGGAAAATCTGGTCTGGTCTGGAGAATGGCGCAGAGAAATAAAATGGAGGCTGACTGGCTGCAAGGAAAGAAGGTTTATTTGGTTTCCAGAAACTTCATTGGCAACAGCAGTGTTTCTGGGGTGGCTGACCCTTTGACTTAGGAATGGATGAATTTTTATATGAGATGCTCCAGGGGTTGTCCAATGTGCCTTTTGCTATTCTAATGGTGGTGGGTTAATCCTATTATGTCCTACAGATCATGTCCTGGTCTTAGAATTTGGGTGAGGGATGTAAATTCTTAATCCCAGCCTGGGGAAGCTGTGGCTGAAGCTGTTTTGTTTATAAATAGGATGGCCCACCCTTTATGAATGGGTACAAAATCTAAATTCCTAAAGACCAGATTCTTTTGCTTGAGGCTTTTTACAATGCAGGAAGACTGGGGCTGCTTCCTGCCTTTAAGAACGTGTTTCTCAATTTCTCCTTTGGGGAAACATAATACTCTGCCCCTTTAATATCCCCCCAAATATTTAATTCTCTATAAGTGAGGGGGCAGGGGAGAGCTTCCTACAGAATGCAGTATACATTTGGGAAATAATAACACTCCTGGTGGAAGGGTTAAAAAAACATCAGAATGAAATATTGATCTTTTAATGTGGAAAAAATAGGTGGAGCCAGCTGCACAGTAGCATGGAGTGCTGCAGTTTAAATTTGCACCGGAAAATCACTTACTGGGCAAACTGGTCAGTATTTCATGGCTACTGAACATATGCTATTCTCTTTAAGGATCAGTCATCACATTCTGATACTGTATTGCATTTTTGTCGTCATTGTCCCCCGCTTTTAGAGACATCTGTCTTTAGATTTTTTAAAACTATTGATGGTCTCATAAACATGTTGGAAGCTTTACCTTATTTGTAAACAATACACTTTGAGCCACATAAACAACGAAACTCTTTAAGTTTTGATTTTGGAAATAGAAGTCAAGATTACAACTCAAAGAGAAAACTGGCTAAACAATCTATTCTTTGTGCCTATTTTGATATTAGATTATCCCTCCCTCCCTCCCTCTCTCTCCCCATCCCTCTCTCTTCCTTTCCCTCTCTCCCTCCCCCCCTCTCTCCCCCCCCTTTTTTTGGAAGAATACAAATCTACGGGAACGATTTTTCAGGTATAATACCAACATTCCTTAAAGGCAGAATGACATTCATTTGCAGGGAGAGTCAAAAACATTAAGATGTAGGCTTCAGTGATGGGATGTCAGGCATGCTTTTTTTGACATGCACCACAGTTGTGTTATCGCAACTGCTGCCTTGACTAGTTTAGCCCTGTCAGACACCTCTGACAAAGTGGCATTTTACATCAATCTCCAAGGCAAACCACAGCTACCTCTCTTTTTACTAAACACAGTTCTCTTGCAAGTAAAAGGAGCATCCAAATGAAGTACACACTTAGTTTAGCATGGCACAACATTCATACAATCAAGAGGCTCATACATTTGTATGTTGTGACTTGGAGGTCTGAACCTGCCTTGTTAGAAGATACAGACTTAAGTAATGAGGGAGAGAGGGATTTGGCTTCGAGATTTGAGCCTGCCTTGCTGGAAGACACAGACTTGAGCCAGGAGGAAGAGGAGGACTTGGCTCTGAGGTTTGAGCCTGCGTTGCTGGAGGATTCGGAATCATCTCCCTCCCCGGGACCTTCCTCCCTGGTTGTGCCTCAGGTGTCGGCAGATAATCAGGAGAGTGTGCCAGAGTCCTTGGCTGAGGATCAAGCCGAGGAATACTGGTTTGATGCAAGGAAAAGATGCAGGCAGAAGCGGGAAATGCAGCGTAAAAGGAAAGGTCAAATCAGGAACTGACTTGAGGGACTGACATGCCCCTCAGGAAATAAAAGAGGGCGTGTTAGCTCGGAATACTCGTTCGGGACAATTTGTTTATTCATGATAGCAACTTGGACAAATTCTCCGTGTGGCATTTGCTTCTTGATTTATGGTCTTGTTTGTTATCGGACTTGGCAGGCAGCTTTTGGAAGACTGCCAAGGATTCCTCCAGTCAAAGGAATTTAACTCTGTCGTTCCTGGTCCTGTCTGTTTATTTATATTCCTTTGAAAACTTGGACTCTCACCTCGTGGTCACAGGTGAGACAGAACATTTGTATGTTAACTCTTGTAAGTTGAACCACTTTTTTATATATATATAAAAATTTTATTTGGGTTTTCACAAAACATAATACAAGTAAAATTTCTTTCTTTCTTTTTTTTTTGAGAATTGCATGGTCCCGGGTTATCACTTCTCCATACAGACACAAATTCAATTTCATATTCAACTTTGTGTTCTATTCCATATCTATTTTAACATTTTCTCAGTAATTTTTCCCTTCCCTTAGTTTTCTCAATCTTACTTTTAATTATCTCATTCCTTTCTAAATTCAGTTATATGTATCTTTCTAGTCATCACATTTATACTTTTGTCTGTCCTGTTTCAATTTCATTAAAAGTTGAACCACTTTTAATGCCTCTAGCAAATGAGACTCAGTAAGCTGAGCTGACTACTCTGGAAAGTTCAAGTGACTCCAGCCAGATTTCTCTTTTCATACTCTTCCTATTTATAAATTCTCCTGTCTGTCAAAGAGGAGATAATAGCTCATTTTGACAGATTATGCATGAGTAGAGGTCTTGAAAAATACCATCTTCCCTTCCAAATTGTGAAATATAACAACAACAACAATAACAACAACAACAACAACAGTTGAAGGTTTTCTAATCCAATCCACTGCTCAGGCCTGTGATGGCAAACCTATGGCATGCATACCACAGGTGGTACGCAGAGCCATGTGCTAGCACACGAGCTGCAGGCAAACTTACCTCACTGCGAATGTGTGTGCCTCACAGCTGATTTTTGGTGGGTTTGAGGCCTTTTTCAACCTCCCAAAGGCTTGAGGAAGGCTTCTGCAGGCTTTGCAGGCTCTAAACTAGCCCCATTTCATCACTTCCTGTTTTTCTGGAAATACCAGAAGTGACGAAACAGTGCTAGTTTTCGGCCTGCAAAGCCTGCAGAAGCCTTCCTCAAGCCTTTGGGAAGCCGAAAAAGGCCTCAAATCCACCAAAAATCAACTGTGAGGTGCACTGCAGGTAAGGGGGGGGTGGGGGGTGGGTGGGTGGGTGGGGATTGCGTATGCATGCGTAGGGGGCATGGGGAGGCGCATATTGCCTTCTGGGTGCTGGTACGCGAGCACGAGCATGCAAGCGCACGCACAATTTTTGGCCCAGGAGCCCAAAAAGGTTAACCACCACCATTTCAGACAAATAGTTGTCCCATCTCTTAAGAACTTCCAGTATTGGAGCACCCACATAAACTTCTGAAGACAAGTTATTCCACTGATTAATTGTTCTAACTGTCAAGAAATTTCTCCTTCGCTATAAATTGCATCTCTTCCTTGATTAATTTCTCATGTCCAATATTGTCCTGAGATAGATTTGCGTAGATAAATCCATAATTCAGTTCCTTGGGTATCCATGCACTGTATTCAACAACCTTTCCAAAGATCTTCCTCTCAAACGTGGTCTTTTTGATTCTAAGCATGTCTCACTTTATAATTCTTGGAAGTGCTTGGAGTTCTATTTAGTTTAGCTTAGTTTACTTTATTGTCATTGCACCTCGTACAATGAAATCAAACACCATCTTCAGTACACATCATGACCATGACCATGGCCATGAAAATAAACACAAACACACATCCTTCACCTTTCACACATTGAACCGGAAACCCCCGACACTACACCAACACTGCACTATACAGCAGAATTCAAAAGAGCTACTGCCCTGGGATAGAAGCTGTTTTTCAGCCTATTTGTCCTTGTTCTTATTATTCTGTACCGTCTGCCAGATGGTAATAGTTCAAAAAAAGGGTTCCAAGGTTGAGATGGATTTTTGAGAACGTTTTGAGCTTTCTTAAGGCAGGGGGAGCTATAAAGCTCTTCCAAAGAGGGGAGAGGGCAATGATCTTCTGGGCAATGACATTAACCCTCTGGAGTACTTTCCTATCTGCCACTGTGCAATTGGCAAACCATACAGAGGTGCAGTAAGTTAAAATACTCTCTGTGGTGCAGCGGTAGAAGGTCACCAGCAGTTTCTTATTCAGTTGTTGTTTTCTGAGAAGTCTCAGGTAGTATAATCTCTGCTGGGCCCTTTTGGCCAGGGCTGCAATGTGAGCACCCCAGGTTAGGTCCTTTTTTAGGGTAACACCCAGAAAGTTAAAACTGGCCACTTGCTCCACTCGGTCTCCATTGATAAGCAAGGGCTGGATGTCTGATCTGTTCCTTCTATAATCCACTATAAGCTCCTTGGTCTTATTGGTGTTGAGGACCAAGTTATTGTCTCCACACCACGAAAGCAACAGGTTCAAAATCCAGTTAAAGAATATCAGGGTTTTCTACCAATTAACTGAAGCTTCTTCCTTGCAGAAACCTTGCCGTTTTATTGGCCTATGACCAGATGCGTTTTCTTAAAGAGGTCTCTTTGTTTTCCTAATATGCTGACTCAAATTAAAATGCCCAGATGGTGCTTCCTTCAACATCGCCTAAATCCTGGAAGGCTGTTTCGTTTCCAAATTCAAGGTGGCAGATGAAGAAACGAACAGCTTCATCCTGTGAAATGGAACAGATTTGCCAGGAAAGCAATTAGAGCCAGAGGGGCCATGGGGGCCACCTCTTGATACCCGTCACTTCAGTTTGTCCTGCTAGCTCAAAAGAGATTCATTTCAAATGAAAAGGTTGCATGGCAGGAGGGCACTTACGGTGTCAAATGTTGGTGTTCCTCTTGTCTGCAGCCATGAAAGGCACATCCAGATTGATAATGCAAATGCCGCCTTTGTTCTACCAGCTAATGAATTCCTCTCTGTCAAGCAATGCTCGACCCTAGAAATCAGCACATTCCCCACTGCCTTGTCACAGCCAACTCCACTTCCCATGGAAACCATTTGAAGTTCAAGCACTGCTGTCATCTAAACTAAATCTTTTACTTTCCGAAATGAGCAAGGCAAGAAGCTACTAAAAGCTTCCCAGGCTGTATATGATCAAAACGCTTGGAGGAATTGTTCCTTGGCCATATTTTTTCCCAAGTCTATTCTTAAGTAGAGTAAAATGCAATGTGGATGGGCCAATTTAAGAGCAGAAAAAGAGATTTTTGTTCCCTTTAAAAAAAACACGTCATTTATATTTAATGTGTACTCTACTCGAAAAAAAAGAGGATAGGGAAGCAGCATTGAGATGCTTTATTTTATTTTTGCAATCATTAATGCAGCTAGAAATGGACTGAGCTCAGGGGTGTCAAACTGGCGGCCCACGGGCCGGATGCGTCATACACAGACCACACCCACCCCAGCTCTGTGAAGGAAAAAAAACATCGTGAAATGTCACGTGACGGCAACATGACGCTGTGAGTTTTGACGCCCATGACCTAGATGTTGATCCTAAAATCCCATAATCCAAGTGACAGATGATGAGGACCCCGTCAGAGAGGCCTACTGCCTATTAGGGTCTAGGACAACTTACTGTGGCCAACTCGGCCCTGCCATCTTGTTGCAGCCCAGTCACCACAGGACAGCTCGCCACAGGACAAGAGTTACATTATTATCAATAAATGATGGAATAGAATCATTAAAGAAAGGAGGGACAAAAGGAGGGACAAACTGAAATGTGAATGACAAAATTAAAATATTTTTTAAAATTATTTTAAATAATTGCATTGAATTGTTTAGTTGTCCCACTGCAAGTGGGGCTGCTATGAGTTATCTTGTTCCATGTCTGTTAGGGTCTGTCTTATTGAGCTCCGCTCCAATTTGTAACGATATATATATTCTAATGAGCCAGCTGGCTGTTAGAATGTGGTTATATATGTTGTTTTCAAGAACGCTATTTTATAATTTCTGACTTTATCTTTTGATAGCTTTTTTTCTGTATGGTACACATTTCCAAAACAAGGCAGCAGAAGTTTAGGTCCTTAGCCATCATATATACAGCAGGCGTCTCCAAACTTGGCAACTTTAAAACTTGTGGACTTGAACTCCTAGAGTTCCTCAGCCATCATGGACTTCTGGGAGTTGAAGTCCACATGTCTTAAAGTTGCCAAGTTTGGGAGATGCCTGATATACAGTATCAGAGAAAGGATGCTAGTTACGTAGCTCCTAACAGAAGCTACAATGTAGAATTATCTGAAGGAGTACAAAAAGATCATTCAGCCAAGGTCCCAAATTACCAACTACATTACAAATTCAAAGTCAATCACTGGATATTTTAGGGATCCAATCCATAAAATCACAGAGGTTAGAAAACAAAACTTGGGCACCTGTCACTGAAACAGCAATCTTACATCACCTCTAACTTGATCCTCTGCAACATCTGCAGTACAGTAATACAGTGGCGGGATTCAATTTTTTTTACTACCGGTTCTGTGGGCATGGCTTATGGGCATGGTGTAACTTGGTGGGGGTGGCTTGGTGGGGGTGGCAGGGGAAGGATACTATAAAATCTTCATTCCCACCTCACTCCAGGAGAAGGTTACCACAAAATCTCCATTCCCTCCCCACCCCACTAACCTGCTTTCCAGCTCCGTTCTCCTGTGTAGTGCAACCAAAGAAGACCCAGCCAATCAGCTGGGACTCAGGAGGTAGAGAATAAATGGGGCGGGGCCAGACAGAGGTGGCATTTGCCCATTCTCCAAACTATTCAAAATTTCTGCTACTAGTTCTCCAGAACTGGTCAGAACCTGCTGAATACCACCTCTGCAGTAATAATAAATATACAGCACTTGGTGTGCTGTTAACATTGGGAGCCTGGCCATGGTGGTTCCAGTGGTTATCAGCACATGCTAAAAAATTTTTGGATGGCATTTACAAAATATATGCATTGACCAAATTTCCATTGGTCAATTACAGAAGGTCACTGGCAGGTTTCCAAGTGATGAAATCCATTTTAAAAGAAAAGAACAAAGTCCATCTTCAAAAAGATTTCTTTTATTTAGGAAAGCATCAAACTGGCAAAGTCCATGGTAATTCTGGATCTGACCCAACCCGGAATTACCCCACAATATTAGAAGTTAGAAACAACTCCCAAAAGTCACATTCTCCAATAGAAGTAATTCAACTGTTGCTTGATATCATGATTCTCCGCCTCAAGGGGGCCAAGCATGGACAGCTTGTTTCCCATGGGAAGAAAGATCACCTAGCCAAAACAACTCTCTTTATCTCCACTCCTCCCCCTTTAGGAATATGTCAAGCCCGAAACCCTTCCCCCCCATGACTGCCACAGAGAAAGTAAGAAAAAGAATATATACTAAGACAAACTAAAATGGCTACACTTATGTCAATTTCAGGATTGACAGTCACACTGCTTGGATCTACACATATAGTATGCTGGTACATTATGACTTCCTAGGATCTTGGGAAGAACTGGATGCATATGAAGGCCAACACCAGATAAAGAACCGGCAGCTAGGGCTTTAATTAATCTTGGTTATGTACTAACCTTTAGGGGAGATAACTGTATAATAGAGAAAGAGGGTAGAAGTGTTATTGCTAATTTAAAGAATGATTTATATGTGATACATGATGACCAGTTGAAGATGGCTAACTCGGTTTATAACAATGTTAAGCCACATTATGAATGTATACATTTACTGCATAGACGTTTGGGGCACATTACTTTCAAAATGCTTAAACAAACTGTTGAATTGTCAGAGGGAGTAAAATTAAAACCCTGTAGCAAGTATTTAAACTATAATGCTTGTAGCCAAGAGAAAAGCAAGGTTATTCCAGCAAACAGACTTAATGGGTTTAAGACCAAAGAACCTTTAGAGGTTGTTTTGCTGACATAATTGGTCCTAAGAAACCCAGTTTGGGAGGTGCCTGCTATGTTTTGAGTATAATGGATCATTACTCATTACTCTCCACTATTACTCATAATGTGTAGTAACCATGTTTTAAACAATGTAGTTAACACAACAACTGGAGAATTGCCATTCACTTGTTGGCATGGCAGAAAACCAAATTTAAGTTATCTACACACATTTGGAGCTCCAGCATGGGTGCATATTCCCTCACAAGTAAGACTGAAAGGGCAACAAAGAGCTAGGAAATTATTTTTTGTAGGTTATGAGGCCAACCATAGATCGTTTAGATTCTGGGATCAAGGCACAGCTCTTGTTTATTGTAGCGCTAGTGCTAAATTTCTTGAGCATATTGGGTGGGATAAACTGGAACAGGAATCCAGCAATGATGTTATTATTGAACCAAAGTAGTCCCTAAAGATGAAATAAGTAAACCACGAATAGCCATTAAAGAGGAAGAACAGGCACAGGAGGAAGTAGAAGAACAGGAGCAGGTGGAACAGGTGAGTCCACCAGTAAGCCCTGTATTACCAAGACCTTCAACCCGAGTAACACGACCACCTGATAGATATCAGGCTAGTGTTGTATGCCAAGTGAATACAGTTCCAAATAACTATAATGAACTGAAACTGTATCCTGCTAAGGATCAGGCTGCTTAGCAGGAAGCAATGGATAAGGAACTGAAATCCTTACAAAAACTGGAGGTATATGAAAATGTCAGGTTACCACCAGATGAACAAGCCATAGGATGTAAATGGGTTTATAAACTTAAGACTAGTGTAGATGGGACTGTTACCCATAAAGCCAGGTTAGTTGCACAAGGGTTCGATCAGACAGCAAACGACTACGATGAGCTGTTTGCACCTAGTCTGAAGGCTACTACATTAAGAGCAGCATTAGTGTGGGCAGCTAAGGAGAAATACATTATAAATCATTTAGATGTAGAGACGGCATATCTGCAAGCACCATTGCAGCACACTATATATTTAAAGAAACCTTTAGGTATCAAAAATGATAATACAACTAATTGCTGGAGATTGAAAAAGAGTCTTTGTGACTTGAAGCAATCAGGATATGAGTGGAACCAATGTATAGTTAAGGAATTAACTAAGATAGGTTTTGTAGCTGGCATGGCTGATCCATGTTTGTTTAAAAAGGAAAGTAATGGTATAGTGTCATTGTTGCTATTGTTTACTGATGACATAGCATTAATCACCAAAACTGAACAAGAAGCTACTAAAATACTACCACTGTTAGAGAAGAAATTTAAGATAAAACAGGAGAAATTAAACAATATCTTGGTTTAAAGATAGATAGAACTAGGGGAGGATGCAAAATCTCATAGACAGATAAAATTAACCAATTACTAAAGAATTTTAAAATGGAACTTTGTAAGCTGGCTAAGACATCAATGAGCCAGGAGTTGAGCCATAGTGATGTTCAAAGTCCTGTTTTTGATAAGAACATTTATCAGTCCTTGGTTGGTAGTTTATCTTATCTCAGTAATTGGTCAAGGCCAGATATAGCATACAGTGTTAACCAATTAGCGAAGTTTAATACTGAGCCAACTGAAAGGTACTGGCAAGCTGCTATACGCGTGTTAAGATATCTGAAACAAACAGTGCATTATGCATCGTATTTGGAGCCTAAGAATGAACTAAGTCTAACTGCATATGCCGATGCAAGTTTTGCTACAGACATAAATACACGTAAATCTACATTGGGTACTGTAGTATTATTAGGAAAGGTGTTGATTGGATGGAGGTCTATTCGACAGAAACATTTAAGTTCGTCAACAATGGAGGCTGAATTCTCATGTTTGTCTTTATTATGTACAGATTTAGTTTTTTATAAGCAACTATTGATTGATATGGGAATTGATGTAACAGATTCTATTGTTGTTTATGAAGACAACCAATCAGCAATACAAATGGCTTCAAATCTTGCTGTAAAGACAAGAACAAAACACACAGATTTAAGATATCTAAATGTGAGACAATGTGTGCAAAGTAAGATGATTAAGCTGGAATACTGTATGTCAGAAAATAACATCGCAGATCATTTTACAAAAGCCCAAGGCTCTATAAAGCATAACGCTTGCTGTGAGGATTATGGACTTAGAATGTAAGGTTGTATATATTGTCCTACCCAAAGGGGAGAATGTTAGGAATGTAAGACACCTAACAGTTGGGTTGGAAAATATATAAACCAGGATAGACATTTTAATACTGTCTCTTTAAGGGAATGCTAAAATTGTAATTGGGTGTGGTTCCTCAAACGGCCATAAGATGGACCCAGAAACCTGGCTTGTTCTGTTCTGTCCTTTTTCTGGAGAGTGTTGCTGTTCCCTATTGACTGTTGGTGATCGTTGATGTGAGTCTATTTACTGAACTGTTTTTGATACTGGACTTTGATATTTGGATTATCCCTGGACTGAAAACTGACTGCTTTAACCATGAATGACTTGGACTTTTTGTTGAACTTTGCTTAACTGTTTTACTGGAAGTAAAAACCTACATTTTACTATACGGTGTATCTGTGTGCTGGTTGTGTGTTATTCTTCACTACCCTCACTACGTCTCCCTATGTGTGTTCATTCTCCTAACAGGGAATTACCTCAACAGATTTGTATGGGTTATGCCCAGAGATAGTATTCAGCAGGTTCTGACCAGTTCTGTAAAACCAGCAGCGGAAATTTTGAGTAGTTCAGAGAACCGGCAAATACCACCTCTGACTGGAGATTTTCATTGATAATAAGATTGATAAAAAGAATGCAGACCAGCCACGAATCAAGTGGTGGAACCAGAAGAAGATGGCGGGACCCCTCATCAAACCGGAGCAGTTCCTGCAGATGGTCGACGGGCCACAGGAAGCGTGGTCCATGCTGAAGAGCACTGTTCACACTGCCGGCTGCCAACAGCTTGGTTGTACCAAGCCAGGACGGAGACGCATCGAGCGAGATACATGGCTCTGGACACCGGAAGTACAAGATGCCGTGCACCTGAAGAAACGGCTTTACAAGGCCTTTCTTCAGGACAAGACCAGCGAAGCTCTGCAGTACAAGGGGCCAAAAAGGCAGCCAAGAAAGCAGTAGCGACAGCCAGAAGCTCCCACTACGATGACATCTACGAAGCTGAACACGCGAGAAGGCGAGAATGAGATCTACCGCCTAGCCAAAAGCAGACACAGGAAGACCCTGGACATCGACCAGTTTCATGGGATCAATGACGAAAGGGGAAATTTGATCGTCAACCCCAGAGACGCTGCCGAGAGGTGGCGGCAATACTTCGAGAAGATCTCCACCGAGGAGTTCCCACACCCACGAACCCCGAGAGGTGACCCCGTCGAAGGCCCAGTCTCAGGCATTCACGCCAGCGAGGTCACCGGCGCCATCAAGGCCATGAAAAGCGGTAAGGCAACAGGACCAGACGACATCCCTGCCGACTTCTGGAAAAAGGCACTACCGGGCTCGGCATTGTGGCTGTGCGAGCTGTTCAACAACATCGTCTCCACGGAAAAGTGCCACACGACTGGTACCGCAGCACCACTGTTCCGATCTGGAAGGAAAAGGGCAGCCCAGCGGACTGCTCCAACTACAGACCGGTCAGGTTACTGTCACACACTATGAAGATCTTGAGAACGCGTCCTCGATAAGCGCATTCGGGACATCGTCGACATCAGCGTCAACCAGGCCGGATTCATCAAGAACTGCGGCACCACCGGCGCCATCTTCGGTGTGCGGATGCTGATGGAGGCTCACAGAAGAGAAGAAAATCGCGCTCCACACCGCCTTCTTGGACTTGGAAAGGCCTTCGACCGAGTCCCGCACGATCTCATCTGGTACGCACTGCGAGATCATGGCATGTCCGAGCTGCTCAGTACAATGGGTCCAACTCCTATACAGATGTCACAAAAGCCGTGTAAAGCGGCAGCTGGGATATCAGAGGAGTTCAATATCACCGTCCGGCGTACACCAGGGCTCTGCTCTCTCACCACTGCTGTTCATTCTGGTGATGGATACAATTACACACGATCTGTACACGCCCGCCCCATGGACGCTGCTCTCCGCCGATGATGTGTTCCTGGCCAACCTGCGCAAGGCTGAACTCGAGCACCTAGTCCAACAGTGGCACGACCGCCTCGAGCAGTTTGGGCTCCGGCTGAACCTAAAGAAGTCCGAATACCTGACCACTGACAACGAAACGACAGGCTCCATCCACGTGAACGGGCAGGAGCTACCGCGCGCCTCCACCTTCAAGTACCTGGGAACTACTCTTGGGGAAGAAGGCCTACTACAAACTGAGGTGGCAGCCAGGATCAACGCAGCGTGGGGCAAATGGAAGTCCGTCACGGGCGTCCTCCTGACAGGAAGATGCCGGTGCGCCTGAAGCGAAAATCTATAACTCTGTGGTGCGTCCCGTGGCCATATACGGCGCAGAGTGCTGGCCGACGACCAAAGAAGTTGAAAGCAGACTCCAGACAATGGAGATGCGAATGCTCCGATGGTCGGTAGGCCTCACCCTGCTCGATCGCGTCAGGAGCGAAGAAGTGCGTAGACGGTTCAACGTCGTGCCCATCCCCACGGTCATGAGGCAGTCCGGCTACGATGGTTCGGGCATGTGAGTCGCGCTAAGGAAGAATCCATCATCAAATCTGCGATGAAGGTGACTGTCGGAGGAGCGAGACCGTGGTAGACCTAAGCAACGCTGGATGGACACGATCAAGGCCGATCTAGAGATCGCGAAGGCAGACCCGACATACGTGGCAGACAGAGAGGCGTGGAAGCAATACTCAAGGACATTAGCGGACCTCGCCAGGCGCGAGACAAACGCTGAAGAAAAAGAAGAAGAAAGAAGAAGACTGGAGATTTTCAGTCAGAGGTGGTATTCCCCTGCCATGCCCACCAAGCCATGCCCACAGAACCGGTAGTAAAAAAAATTGAATCCCACCACTGGTTATGTCACTTATCACTTATGTAAGAGCTAAATGTTGGCATGTGCCATTTTATTTTCCCAGAATAGAATAGAATAGAATAGAATAGAATAGAATAGAATAGAATAGAATAGAATCAGTGGTGGGATTCAAATATTTTACTACCGGTTCTGTGGGTGTGGCTTGGTGGGCATGGCAGAGGAAGGATCCTGCAAATCTCCAGTCAGAGGCGGTATTTGCCAGTTCTCCGAACTACTCAAAATTTCCACTACTGGTTCTCCAGAACTGGTCAGAACCTGCTGAACACCACCTCTGAATAGAATAGAATAGAATAGAATAGAATAGAATAGAATAGAATAGAATAGAATAGGCCTGTCAAACTGGCAGCCCATGGGCTGGATGCATCACGTGTAGGCCACACCCACCCCTACTCCTCAAAGGCAAAAAAAGTCACAATACACCATGTGACGCAATCGACTTTGACACCAGTGGAATAGAATTAGAATAGAATTTTAATTAGAGTTAGAAGAAACCTTGAAGGTCTTCTATTCCAACCTTCTGCTTAGGCAGGAAACCCAACACCACTTCAGACAAATGGTTGTCCAATCTCTTCTTAAAAACATCCAGTGTTGGAGCATCCACAACTTCTGTGGGATTAATTCAACTGATTAATTGTTCTAACTGTCCGGAAATTTCTCCTTAGTCCTCAGTTGCTTCTCTCCTTGATTCCTAGTTTCCACCCATTGCTTCTTGTCCTGCCCTCAGGTGCTTTGGGTAATAGCATGACTCCCTCTTCTTTATGGCAGCCCTGAGATATTGGAACACTGTTCTCATGTCTCCCCTAGTCCTTCTTTTCATCAGACTAGACGTACCAAATTCCAGCAACTGTTCTTCGTATGTTTTAGCCTCCAATCCCTTAATCCTCTTTGTTGTTCTTCTCTGCACTCTTTCTAGAGTCTCAACATCTTTTTTACATCGTGGTGACCAAAACTGAATGCAGATTATTCTGGACAATGAGTTGCTCCAGGGCATTCTGGAAGTAAAAAATGCCAATGGGTATTTTCCTAGAATGCCACAGTTTGACATAGCCCAGGAAATTCTTGGAAAATAAAATGGCATCTGAATAGAGACATAGCCACTAAAACTGACTCACGTAAGAGGTTGCCAAAAATAAAGAAAAAGAAAGCCAGCATACAGTAAATGAATTAGCAAAACCGGTGATTTTAAATCAAATGAATGTAATTGAAACAATTGTAAAATTGATCCTGTTATTTTTATGGAAGGGGTCCTCCCTGTCGTTTTACACTGGGTGAAATGAGTAGGCAAACCAAAGCGGTCTTTGAATGTATGAATCAGCTAATATGGGAGGTTGAGAAAGATTTGAACTGGGTGGAAGGAGGAGGAGAAGGGACTGGGCCTCTGGGCTCTCCAAATATATCTGGAGACATTACTACTAGAATCTTTCTTTGCATCCTCATCAGTTCCTTTTTACTTTATTTTTCATCTCTCTATAAAGACTCCTATTTGTAATGGTTTTTTGCAACTTTTGGGCCTGACCCTGAATTTGAACAGCAATAAATATGTCGGTTCTGACCAGAGGTGGAATTCAGCAGGTTCTGACCAGTTCTAAAGAACCGGTAGCAGAAATTTTGTGTAGTTCAGAGAACTGGCAAATACCACCTCTGACTGGCCCTGCCCTATTCTCTGATCGGCTGGGTCTTCTTTTGTTGCCCTGCACAGGAGAACAGAGCTGGAAAGCAGGTTAGTGGGGTGGGGAGGGAATGGGGATTTTGCTGTAACCTTCCCCTGCCATGCCCACCAAGCCCCGCCCACCACGCCACACCAAGCCCACCACCCATAGAACCAGTAGTAAAAAAATTTGAATCCCACCACAGGTTCTGACCTAATATTGTACAACAGGGAAGTATCAAATGGGCAGGTCGCTCTCTTTGGCTTAATTATTTCTTGCTTCCGATGGCATCAGGAAATGAAAATACTTCAACTCCAGTTTTTGCTAAGCTCTTAAGTTCATTATCATCTTCTAAAGTTCATTATATTCTTCTTTACCCTTCCTTAACTTAACTTCTGCCAGCTAACTTCTGTGTGGGGATTGCTATACAGGTATCCTCAACTTATGACCACAACTGAGCCTAAAATTCATGTTGTTAAGTGAGACATTTGTTAAGTGAGTTTTGCCCCATCTTACGACCTTTCTAGCCATAGTAACTCATGGCAGTTATTAAGCTAGTAACACGGTTGTTAAGTGAATCTGGCTTCCCCGTTGACTTTGCTTGTCAGAAGGTCTCAAAATGACCCAAGGACATGGCAACCGTCATAAATACGAACCAGTTGCCAAGCACCTGAATTTTGATCACCTGACCATGGGGATCAGCAATGGTCGTAAGTGTGAAAAATGGTCATCAGTCACTTTTTTCAGGGCTGTTATAACTTTGAACGGTCACTAAATGAACTGTTATAAGTCGAGGACTACCTGTACTGTCTGGACGTGGAGCAGAACAAAGTATAAATATGATAAATAACGAAGTCCCATTAGAAACGAGACCTACTACAAGAGTACAGAAGCCTTATGGGAGTTTTCTACTGTTGATATAGCTAGCAGATGCAGACAACCAATTCATCATCTCCAATTACAAAGGGACACAGATTCCCTTAAATCATACAGCAACAACTAATATTACAAGTTTTGGCAGTGCTATCTGTTGCCAAATTACTTTTCCTATATTGTTTTTCTTTCCTTACTACAGGGAGTAATTGGAGAAGCGTAAATACCAGGAAGTGGCGGTTTTAATCACAAACCAAACAAGTGCAATAGTTTTAGCATACCCTGTTTCGCCTTAGGAAAACCCTGCCTTCCTCCACAGTTTTCCCTTTAGGAATTACAGAATGCCTTGTGGTTTGCTTGCCTTGCTTCCTTACTTCCCTAAAACACCCCCTTGGCCTTCCACACTGAGGTGGGGTTTCGGAAGTCAAGGCCTGCAAATTCCTCAAAGCCTTAAAACTAACATTGTTCTTCCCCTCCCTGAGTGTTCTTTTGATTTGAGTTGATGCAGGTAGGAAATAAGAGAGACAAGCTGTGGAAAAACAGAAATGGGAATACAGGGTTATTTAACCCTTTCAGTTCTGCTGGCTCCATCTCAATCATCTTTCGCTTTTTACCAAATGAAATGAGTTGATGTGAACATACAGAAAGTGCAGGCAATCTCGGAAAGAGAAAGAAGGCATCAAATAACAGGAGCAAAGATGAGATGGACCCAGAGGTGGCATTCAGCAGGTTCTGACCAGTTCTGGAGAACCGGTAGCGGAAATTTTGAGTAGTTCGGAGAACCAGCAAATACTGCCTCTGACTGGCCCCGCCCCCATCTATTCTCTGCCTCCTGAGTCCCAGCTGATTGGCTGGGTCTTCTTTTGTTGCCCTGCACAGGAGAACGGAGCTGGAAAGCAGGTTGGTGGGATGGGGAGGGAATGGAGATTTTACAGTATCCTTCCCCTGCCATGCCCACCAAGGCATGCTCACAGAACCGTTAGTAAATTTTTTTGAATCCCACCACTGGATGGAGGTCAAAACAGGCAAGATGGTGGACACCATGGATGTCATATTGTTTGCTTTGCCTCCTGCGGATACCATTGATTTGTAAGAGGGGATTCCCAAGTGCAAAAAAATAAAAACACCAAATTCTTGACCAGCAAGTTTTCTTATACAAACTCCTTTCTCCAACTTTGCCACAGTAAAGACAAATCTGGCTATTTCCAGATAGTTTCTCTTTTTCCTTTAGTACAAGGGTCCCTCATCCCCAGTCTGGCACTGGGGCCACGGCATGCCAGAAGCTGGGCCGTGCAAACAAGTGAAGCCCCATCAGCGGGATGCAGGTAGCACACAAAACCACACCCCCTCCGGTCCCCAGAAAAACCAATCTCCACGGAACCAGTTCCTTATAACAGAAAATACCAGCCTTCATTAGTTTTTGACTGAGCAGCCAAAGAATTCCTTCTTTTTCCTTCCAATTAAAGTTCTGTTATGGCTCCACAGGCAAAGGTCAATTCAATCAGTTTTTGAGCGTTCCCAGAAGTGAAGGAATGAAATGGCCCTCAACTAAAGGATGCCCTGAAGTACACCATGTTGGGCTTGCATGCCGACTACTTCTCTGAGACTTTGCCAAGTCAGACAGAGCTACTGGAAAGGCAAATTGGCCACAAGAGCGCTTAGCACGTTGACGCCAACAAGCCGGAATTATTATTGGTTTGGAAGGCATGAAGTTTCGCTTTTCCAGCTCTTTCAATCTTTCTCAGCCTGTGCATTTTCCACGCTGATCTAAAAGTCATAGATGATCCACTAGCTGCTAGCAGATGAGAAATCACCTCCCTGTGGTTCTCTGCCTTCCTTGGGCGTGCTGTGACCTAGCAAGGAACACAATGCCCCATCGCTGGGAGATTCAGGGCCTGGAGGTCCCTTCTAAATTAGATCTGTCGTTGTTTGTGGAGCTAGGCCAATCCTAAAGGACAGTGCAGGGGCATCTGATCTCTTGGACAGGTTCATTCATTTGCCTTGTAGTTTCCTAATAGTAAATGAAAGCAGTCACAATGTTGTCTTATATGTCTTTATATGTCATTAATCATCTTCCAACAGGCAGGGAAAAATTGTTGACATTCCAAATCGCCTCCATATTATGCCACATTATGTATACAACAGTGGTGCTCTTTCAAAAATAATAGCATGGTAGATTTCTTATAGAATAGAATACCTTTACTGTCATTGCATTTCACGAATACAATGAAATTTGAAAGCTACTCCAGCACAGTGCCCCAAACACGACATCACAATCACACTACAGAGTATTTAAAAATTAAAATAATTATTATAATAATAACAGGACTAAATCACAAATGCACTGTTTGATTCAAGACAATTACTGCCTTGGAAAAGAAACTGTTTCTCAATCTATTAGTCCTCATTTTAAGACACCTATAGAAAGGAGGTTGTTCGATCAGCCTATTTTAGCCTTTAAAGAAGTCCATTAAAGTATACAGAGAAGACGTGTTAATCGTTTCCACCTTGCTTCCTTGCTAGTTAAAGAAGGGCTTATTTCAATGATGACTCTGTTCATGCTAAACTGTGATGGCCCTACCAGTGTTTGGTTGATAAAGCCAAAATTGGTTGGGTTACTACATTGTGCTATCCAAAACTTGTGACCTATAAACCAGAATGTGTTGCTTCGTACAAGCTTACAGCAAAGAAAGACAGATATATTTTGGCTTAGCTATGAACCCATTATTGTAAGCACTCCCAGTTGACCATACTTCATAGATTTCATTCAGCCTTTCTAGCCTGATGCCTTCCAGACATGTGGAGTAAAAAAGAGAAATCTCCCTTGAGTGAAATGCAATTTCTCCAAATGTAGAATGTTAAGCCAGCATAGCTGTTGGCCACATTTGTTCTTTCCCCCAGTGCAATGCCCACCATATGCCTTATAACTTCAACTCTCTATATTTCAGTGAGAATTTTATATTTGTAGCTTCAACACATCTGAGCAGCACTAGGAGGAAAGAGAGAGAAAGAGAGGGAGGGAGGGAGGGAGGGGGAGAGAGAGAGAGGGAAAGAGAGAGAGAGAGAGAGACTGGCCTAGGATATGAACAGAAACTACAGAAGCATAGAGAGCATGGCTCATAGAGAGAGTTAAATGGCTTGCAGTGAAGGATGAGGTGTCTCTCCAAAGTAATCAAATTAGACACAATTCTGTTTTGAATACCTCACTTCACCACTGCTCCAATATGTCATTTATGTGGCTGTCTCACTTTGCACAATGGTGGAGAGACATATTTCTATCTCTCTATTTTGTTTACATCTCCTCCCTTCCTTCCTCCCTCCCTCCCTTCAGATCTGACATAGTTTAAACTCCTAAGTAGAAACAATCTTTGGCTACATTTGTTGAGAAATATTAGTAGAAGTCAAGTGTATTGCAGTAATGCAAAGCCAGACCTGAGAATCATGCGCCAGAAGCCCTAAATTCAACTTTTTCCCATTTAGCTACCTCCCATTACCCACCTTCGGGCAACCAAGGAGGTTCAGGCAAGATGTTTTCATAACGGACAATCCAGGCACAGTTTGGTATGCAGATGATATTCCAGGTAACCTTGTAGCAGCGTCTGGACGAGATACAGCATTTACTTTAGTTTCCCCCCAAGTCTTCCCTGTTATATTTCCCCTCTCCCCAGAGTCTATGCAGTCTGCCACTGAATAGAGCAAAACATAAGCAAGCATGAGGTGGCAGCTGATTTCCTTCCTTCCTCCCCCCGCCCCCCCAGTGTAAACATAAACAGCATACAGCTAAGTGTACATTCACCTCTGAAGAAACCCTGCCACACAAATCAAACCAGCCTAGATGAATGCCCCCCACAATTAACCAGAGCTGGAAGCTCAGTGGAGTGAGGTAACTGTTAGTTCTTTACAGAGTGCAAGTAAGGGGCAAAATTAAACCCTCCTTTTAGGAGCCACATAAAACACTGGAGCCACATTTTTTTAAAAAAGACTATGTCTCATACTTCACATATTTCTTGGGCAATGAGGAGAGATATTCTCAACAGACATTTTTGAGATGTTTTGACTGGACGAGCAGATTCCATTTTGGCAAGGTGGTGCCTGATGTATTCTGATGCTATATTTAACCCAATATTTCTATCCAATAACCAGAATTCTGCTGTAGTAGTAGTAGTAGTAGTAGTAGTAGTAGTAGTAGTAGTAGTAGTAGTAAAAACAATGAAACTAATATCATCAGGTAATATTACAATTTTTAAAAAATTAAGGCATTTTAATGTATGCCTTTAAGAAAAAGCTATAAAAGTCCTAGAAGAATAGAATTGTCTTAGTCTGCATCAAAATAACATTGAAATGGAGGCATGTCCATGGATGCATAGAAATGCTGTTCCCTCAGGGCTCTATAAAATGAGCATTGCTTGCAGCCAGTGGGGATCCCAACAATGCCTTCCATGCCTAAGATCACCACCACAGAGGGATCTTATGGATTACGTCATTCCATTTCCCAGGGACAGCTGCAGATCACCCAGAAATAACAGCAATCCAGCAGCCCATATGCAATGCTAACTGAATCTTCAGATGGTGAAAAGCCGGGGAATTCAGCATAAGTTTATCTGCTTCTAATCTAAGCGAAGGATGGAGATTATGTTGCTGAAGAACAACTCCCAATGTCAGTCACCGGGAAGCTGATTGATCAGCTGCCTGATGCTGTTGTTCAGTGACATTGGTGGCCACAGATTCCCCATCTCTGTATTAAACCGTTATGTCTTTCAGCTGTGGTCATTTCTGCACTGTGGAATTAACATGGTGCCATCAACCCACTTGGTGTTGGCACACAAAAATGTCACCAGTAAATCCGCTGCCGCAGCCAATTTCTTCAGTTGCCTCTATTACATCTCATTCAAGTCACTGCTGAATTGGGTTCTCCTGATTTGTGGGTATACCTGTTATCCTAGGCACGTTGATTGATTTTCCCCTCTGGCTTTGCTGCTGTGCCTCTTTAGCAGGTCTCCAGCCTGCAGGAAATCTTTCACCAGTCAGAGCACAGCAGCAAGAATAGGAAGAGTCCCGTGTTATTGTGCAATTCTAAGCCTCTGCGTCTCTAAGCTGATATGTCTTCCTGGGTAGAAGTGGGGTGTTTGGGTATGAAGTCAGCCAGGCTGAAAGCGAATCCCAAGATGGGTAGGCGTGGAGTCGGGCCTGGCTGTTGGGAACTACTAAGTATTGTAATCAGAGGTGGTATTCAGCAGGTTCTGACCAGTTCTGGAGAACCGGTAGCGGAAATTTTGAGTAGTTTGAAGAACTGGCAAATACCACCTCTGACTGGTCCTGCCCCCATCTATTCTCTGCCTCCCGAGTCCCAGCTGATTGGCTGGGTCTTCTTTTTTTTAAAAAAAAAAAAGTTTTATTAGTTTTTAAAGACAAACAAAGGCTTCCCAGTGGTAACTTAAGTAAGTGGTGTTTCTGACTATGTGCTTATGCACATGACTTTGGCTGTAATAAAGTACTGGGTCCTGTATTGGTCTATCAAATAACGTACTATAGTTTTCAGGACGGATCTGCAGTGAATGATGGGCAAATTTTCATACAGCTCCTTGTTTATGTTTTGTAGATGAGACAAACATGGAAGACAATTGTTTATACCAGTGATGGGATTCAAATTTTTTTACTACTGGTTCTGTGGGTGTGGCTTGGTGGGCATGGCAGGGGAAGGATACTGCAAAATCCCCATTCCCTCCCTACCCCACTAACCTGATTTCCAGCTCCATTCTCCTGTGCAGGGCAACAAAAGTAGATCCAGCTGATCTGGAGGCAGATAATAGATGGGGGTGGAGCCAGTCAGAAGTGGTATTTGCTGGTTCTCCGAACTACTCAAAATTTCCGCTACCAGTTCTCCAGAACTGGTCAGAACCTGCTGAATACCACCTCTGGTTTATGCCAGAGGTCTACAAACTTGGCAACTTTTAAGACTTGGGGACTTCAACTCCCACAGTTCCTCAACTAGCCATCCAAACTCATCAACAGAAGAGTTGATGAAGTGAAAGAGTCATGTGTCTGAGGAGAAACCAGACATTCGTCGCCTCATTTCCAAAGCATTTTTTTCTTTTGTTTGTTTTTCTTCATTTTTTCCACAACCACTTTTTATGCGTGTGTGTTTTCTTCCGATAATGTCTGCATTTTTATCATTATTATTTTTGTAGTTTTGGCGGGTTTTGTTTTCCTTTTTGGTCTTTATTTTAAAAGCAATAAAAACTATAACTGATATTGATAAGAGGCTCCAGTCTTTTGGTTTTTCTCTGTATTCAGTACTCTATGGCAGGGGTCCCCAACCACCGGTCCGTGGACCGGTACCGCTCCGTGGAACAAGTCCTACTGGGCCGTTGGCTTGCTGGCGCCGCCATCTTGTTTTGATGAAAAAGTGCTTCCAGTGAGCTTTTCCGGTAGAAAGCTCACCGGAAGCACTTTTCATCAAAACAAGATGGCGGCGCTGTGAGCTTTTCCGGTAGAAAGCCATTTCTCCCAGAAAGCTCACCGAGCGCGCCATCTTGTTTGATGAAAAGTGCTTCCGGTGAGCTCACCGGAAGCACTTTTTCATCAAAACAAGATGGCGGCGCCCAGATGATGTCGGTACCGGGCCGCGCCATAAAAAAGGTTGGGGATACCGGGCCGCGGCGTAAAAAAGGTTGGGGATCACTGCTCTACGGGGCCTAAACAGTTGAATGTTAAGAATTTAAGCATTTAAATATAATTGTACTGAAATAATTTATTGTATCAAGCTTTATAGATCGTGTTTTAGTAGCACAATGGAAAAAAAAAAGAGGAATTAGACTCTTTGAAATTGAATGCCATAGTCAGAGACCGTGATCTGTTTCTTTTGATCTTTGAACTAACAAGAAGCCAGTACTAGTGGGGAGCAGCATAGCAGAGAGAAAAAAAATATCATTGGCAGAATTGGGCGATTTGAAATCAATCGGCAAGAATGCTGAACTTTCATTATTGGTCTAGGATCACCCCTCAGCCATGGAAGCATCCTGAGTGACTTTGACCCATTTGTTCTCAATCTCACGAAAGAATATTTTGAGCTCCTGAATGAAAAATGGGGTATAAATCTAGTAAATGAATAAACAAAATACGTATTCTAACCATGAGAAAACAACCAGGTACTAAGCCAAAATGTGAATTGCTTCTTGGTGACTAGCAAGATATGGAGTGATTCCAGTTATTGCTATTCATAAACCCACAATTTATATCTTAGTGTCTTGTTCAACCAGGCATGGTGCAACACAGCCATTTCAAAACTCCCCGTGTGGCTCACCTGTCACTGGTGTGCATGACCTACTTATTAATGAGCCAGGGTGGCGCAGTGGTTAAAGTGCAGTACTGCAGGCTACTTTTGCTGACTGTCGGGCTGACTGCAATTTGGCAGTTCAAATCCCACCACGCTCAAGGTTGACTCAGCCTTCCATCCTTCTGAGGTCCGTAAAATGAGGACCCAACATTGTTGGGGGCAATAGGCTGACTCTGCAAACTGCTTAGAGAGGGATGTAAAGCACTGAAGCAGTATATAAGTCTGAATGTTATTGCTATTGCTACTTATTTGCTTTGAACACAACTGATACTTTGATTTTGGAACACAGAAATCCTATCGTCAGCAGTAAGCTTTCTGAGGTAGACCAGACAGGAAACGTAATTGATAAGCTAATTCTACATTATTATAAAGCTATATTAACAGTATCTTACAAGTCTGAAAAAACAAATTTCCCACCATCTCCTTCACAGCCCAAGGAGAGTCCCTTCCAAATCTCTACCCGCTATCCAGTTGTGGGCTATGCTGTCTCTTATCTGACTGCTCCCTAGGCAGTGTGTCTTTGCCCCACATCTCCCAAGCTTTTTCTCACATACCATTGCATCAACCTTGGGAAACAGTCCAGACAAGGAGCACATTAACATGAACTATTTCTACTTTATTAATGTAACCTTTATTTAAGGCTACATTAACAGAATCTTGCAAGTCTGAAAGTACATTTCACTCCCATCATCTTTATAGCTCAAGAAACAAGGGAGATATTGAGATATTGCCATGCCCACGTTCCTTCTGTGGGCTAAGCTGCCTCTTATCCAATCCATTCTCCTGGCTGTGGATCCTCTCCTTGTCCCCCAAGGTCTTCCCCACATACCATTAAACTTATGGATATTTTGAACTCCCATTGAACGTAACACAACCGCAAGCCAAATCTATTACTGTTTTAGACCAGAGGAAGGGAAAGGATCTACGACTGACATAAATTTGCCCCCTTACCATATGCAAAGGCATCGTTCCAAAGCGACGCCACGATTACAAACACCGCACACTGTTCCATTGCTAAAGAAATGTTGCTTTGCTAAGACTACAAAGGCAATTAAAAACTCAAGTAAACATTAATTAAAGAATCCACCCTTTCCCCCCCCCCCCAAAAAAAAACCCCACCAAGAAAGAGTCCAGCACTATCAGCCTGATGGAGACATTTGAAATGAACCTGGTTCTGTGCTCCCCTCCTTTGGGAAAGTCAATAATAATAAAAGAACAACAGAAGCAGCCAAGTTAGACAACAGATCCCGGCTGTTGCAATGATGGCATTCTCAAGATTTGGCAAGATTAGCATAGACGACGAGCAGACACAGCTTTGCCCAAAGAGCACAGAATACTTACAGATGCCTTCATTATCTCATGCCGTCTAATTGGCTTGCCAGCAAAACATCTCTATTAGCCGCCACCCTTCCCCCTCCTCCTCTAGTTCCCCCCCAGCCTATGGGAGGTGTGATGCATTGTTTTAGCACCCAGGGAACCAGTTTCTCCTCTTGAGATTCTCAGCTTGCACAGACAGAGTCTGCCCCCTTCGCCCACTCCGCCCTCTCACTTCACTCACAATGCAAAGTGGGAGGAGGGTTTCTGCCACGCATTTCGGGGAGAATTCCAGCACAGAAGCCACTTTGCATATACCTCTGAGGAATACTGCTGGGAAACTGCTACACTGTAAATTGTCTCAAAGACGCACTTAACGTATTTAAAGAGCAATTATGGTATGTTAAATGAACACCAATCAACTGTAAAAACAGCAGTTACAGGGGTTTAATAGGTATATAACGGAGGAACCCTCACTACCCTTCAATTAATTCTAAATCACACAAGAAGTGTAAGTTGAATGCTTATTGCTTATTAATACATAAAACATGTGTGGCATGTTAAAACATTTAATTAGCATTTTAATAGCAAGCTGAACATTAAATATCAAATTATTGCCAAAGCACTTGTTGATCTATTTAATCAGCAGTTTAATGGACCTCTGGCACGTGCGCTAAGGTCAGCGTGGAAATAAGGTGCTGCAGACGGACATTAATAAGAGTTACGCCCACAGCTTTCCTCCTCTGGAGGTTGCAGCTTTGAGTCCACGGCCGGTTCTGCCTGCGCAGCACAAGCAGGCTGGCCACGTAGTAGAGTGACCATTAGGCAGCAGGTGCTAGTGGTGGCTGGAAAAGGGCAGCAGCCCCCTGGCTCCTTTGGTGAGGCTCTTGGGAATGTACTTTTGGCAGAGAATAAACTTTGAGTCATCCTGAGAACTGGCCTGAGATGGTGTCTCCTCAGTGCTCTCAAAGCAAAATGCCTAGAATGGTGGAGGGGCCACCATTTTGTCCTCCTCTGACGGCAAATTGTCCTGATCCCAAGAGCTGAGGTCGTAGCTCAACATGGATGGAAAGTGGAGTCAAGCTCCAATGATTTGAGAGCTCTGACCAAACCAGGAGTTATTATTATTGGATGGCCTCATCAGGAAACTGCCAATAATTTACTTCTGCTGATTTCACTGCTGTTTTCTGGCACCGAAGGAATAGCCAGAGGCAGCAACTTTATATGTTTAATCATCTTCTCTTTTCCTCCTCCTCCTCCTCCTCCTCCTCCTCCTCCTCCTCCTCCTCCTCCTCCTCCTCCTCCTCCTCCTCCTCCTCCTCCTCCTCCTCCTTCTTCCTAGCATATTCCCGCAGGTCCACAGTCTACTTTTTTGTTCATTGAGTGCCACTTTGCACTTTATATGTTTAATGAATTAATTAAATCAAAAGATTTGCCCCTGTTTTGTAACATGACATGGGTGGCTTTGAATATTATTAAAAGAATAAATAGATCACTTTGGAGAAAACCTATGCAATTACTAAGAGTCAACACTGACTGAATGGCCCATAATCAATCAGCACACCTAAATCTATATAAGCAGGACTGGGCAAATAATTTTCCTCAGGGGTCACATGTAAAATGGGAGCTGTTGTGGAGGGCCTGCCACCATGCTCTTTCCCTTACCCACCCACCATCCCTGTCCCACTCCCTGCCTGAGCCCCCAACTACCCTGCCCCCATTGCAGAGGTGGTATTCAGCAGGTTCTGACCAGTTCAGAACCGGTAGCGGAAATTTTGTATAGTTTGGAGAACTGGCAAATGCCACCTCTGACTGGAGATTTTACAGTATCCTTCCCCTGCCACACTCACCAAGCCACACCCACAGAACCGGTAATAAAAAAAATTGAATCCCACCACTGCTCCATTGCCCATGCCACCCACTGCTCCCAGCCCCCTGCCAATTCCAAACCGACGCTGCAGGATGGACAGGGACAGGCACGGGGCTAAATGTGGCCCATAGCAGAGGTATACAGCAGGTTCTGACCAGTTCTGGAGAACCGGTAGCGGAAATTTTGAGTAGTTGAGAGAACCGGCAAATACCACCTCTGACTGGAGATTTTACAGTATCCTTCCCCTGCCACGCCCACTAAGCTATGCCCACAGAACCGGTAGTAAAAAAAATTGAATCCCACCACTGGCCCACAAGCTATAAAATGGCCAGGTCTATATATGATCTTACTTTAGAGAAGTCCCTTTGAAGTCAATGGTTCTTGATTTCAAGCAAGTACGTGTAGTTCTCTAGTCCTATTCAGTTATGAAACAGCAACAGTTTATTTCTACTGAAGGAGAATTTATACGCGCATGGCTGCCTCTGCTTTATTTATTTTATTTTGTCAAGCGATTATTAGATAACAGGTATAGGTATAAACATGGTTATGAATACATGAAATGGATATGAATAAGAAAAAAAAGAAACAATAGGACAGGGACGGTAGGCATGTTGGTGTGCTTATGCACGCTCCCTATAGGCCTCTTAGGAAAGGGGTGAGGTCAATAGTAGACAGTCTAAGGTTAAAGTTTTTGGGGTTTGAGGAAAAAAACCACAGAGTCAGGTAGAGTATTCCAGACATTGACCACTCTGTTGCTGAAGTCGTGTTTCTGATACATATGATATGATATGTTGATACAGTAGGCTTGACATCTTCCATGAGGTAGAAGATAAGACTTGGCTATTGCTTCTGCCCACTGAAAGTGAGGATGCTATAAAAATGCCTGGATACAGGAAGCTTCTCACACAGTTATCTATGGTCCCTGGTTAGGATGTTTATCTATGAATGAATGATCTCTCCCACTTCAAGTTTAGGGCAGGAACTTTGTTTTGTTTTAGGATCAGCATGGTGGTTGGGCTGGGCCTGTCGACCAGAAGGTTGGTAGTTCAAGACCCAAGCACCACATGATGGGGGGGAGCTCCTGTTCTTGCCTCAGTTCCAGCCCACCTAGCAATTCGAAAGCCTGCAAAAGCAAGTAGATAAATAGGTACCACTCCAGTGAGTGCATCTCGGCATACAGTCATGCTGGCCACATGACCATGGAATGGTTTCTGGACAATGCTGGTTCTCTCTGCCAAGAAATGGAGATGAGCACCGCCCTCTAGAGTTGGACATGATTTGACTGGGAAAACCTTTTGCTTACCTTTACAGACGTTTAGTTTCAAGAGTTTGTTAAGAATTCAGATCAAACATAATGAAGTCAAATGCAGCTTTGCCTCCTCTCTCAGCCTCTGATGTCCCTAAGATGCTGCGAATGCAGCAGCAGAGGTTTTCTTGGGACAATGAGCATCAGGGCTATGGAAATAATTCAGAGAAGGACATTTAAGCATATGAACTCTTCAAAACATTGTTCAAGATTTCATGGCTATCTTCTGAACATGCTTCCAGAAATTTATTTTTAGCATATTTCACAGAGGTGGTATTCAGCAGGTTCTGGCCAGTTCTGGAGAACCGGTAGTGGAAATTTTGAGTAGTTTGGAGAACCAGCAAATACCACCTCTGACTGGAGATTTTATAGTATCCTTCCCCTGCCACGCCCACCAAGCCACGCCCACAGAACCTGTAGTAAAAAGAATTGAATCCCACCTGATAGTTGGGGGCTATTTAAGCAAAACAACTTTCCTGAATCTATTCTGAAGCCTTAAGGTTTTGAACAGCATTAATATGTATCCAACAGCCTATCTTTGACCTCATTAAATCTGGTGCACATGACATTGGAGATATGGCCCAGAAGGAGACCAAACATATTTGTGATCCGATAAAGGAACGTGTTTTCAAATATTGGCAATCCATTGATTATTCTGAAATAAAATCTTTTCTTTAAAAAGAAGATGATGCTGAGACATTTTCCTGTTTTTTTTTAATTTTTCACAAAACACCAGCAACACTGTAAAGTGGAAGAGGCCCAGTGTAAAAGTGGAATGAACTATTGAAATCAACTGAGAGTTCGTTTTCTGACTCTATCAAGGAGGATAATTTCCTCTGATAAGGAAGGAAGCACTGCCTTTTTAAAAACCATTCTGATTGAATCATGCTCTGTCATCTTCCATGATTTATTGGAGCCATTATTGAAATTACAGTGTAAGTTATGTACAGGATGGAGAGGTGAATGTAGAAAGAAGAGAAGAAATGAGAGAGAGAGAGAGAGAGAGAGAGAGAGAGAGAGAGAGAGAGAGAGAGAGAGAGAGAAAGAGAAAGAGAGAGACTGAGTTCATGTGAGAGAAAGATGGAGAGAGAGAAGTAAATGAGAAATGAGAAAGCAAGTCAGAACATACAAATCATTGGTATACGGTACTTTGTTCTAAAGCTGACCTTTGTAGCATCAGAGGTCTCTGAGAAGGTGCAGAGTGCATATTTAGCTAGGGGCATCTTATCAGTTAAAAGAGTCTTCTTCAGGCAGAGTTTGAAGCAGCTGAGATGGTGGATGGAGACCAACCTTTGCTGTGAGGGGAAAGAAGAAAGAAAAGGCAGAAAGAAGTAAAAGGACGAAGAGAGGTGTTCCATATTAACATACTTGGAGGACCCCCTCTCTGATTGGCCCAGGGAGACTGTGCAGCAATTGGTGGAAAAGACCTGTCCGGATTGGTCACCGAGAATCGCCTGCGATTGGCCGGTCCGATCGCAGGAGATCCAAAGAACTGTCATTGGCTGGCGAGCCGCAGTGAATCCCCATAAGAAGGGCTGCCCTGGCTCCGAGGTCTAGCACAGACCTATACAAAAAATAAAGAGCTGAAAAAGTCACACTGGTCTCGAGTCTCTATTCCCGCGATCGAACAAGAGGGAAAAGGGCAATGAAAAGGAAACACAAGGTTTTAAAGATAGGGTGATCTCTTTCCACAGGCTCCTATCCACTGATTCTTTGCAGACCAATTGTGGACCCAGTTCCACAACGACTCAGGGAAAGCTCCATCTTGCAACTCCACGCAGCAGCCACGCTTCCCTCCCAGTGACTTATAAAACATTACACCCACCTACAATATGAATTCAGTTCTTGGGTATCACGTTAGCACAAGCCCTTGTCTCTGAGACAGCAGCGCTGCTGCATTCAGCAGGGAAGGTGAGGCTGTTCCAACAGATTGCCTTCCAGATGGTGTGCAGGAACATCTGGAGGCCTCCCTCCTCGCTATTGGCCAAGTAGGCTGGGAATTGCCCTTCTGAGTCTTTGGTGGGCTGCCTGTTGAGGACAACTCCCTGGAGCTGCCTAAAGAGCTAAGCCCTTGTGTGCCTGACTATGGTTTATTGAATAAATCATGGCTGCCGTGACTGGGGACTGTGTCCAATGGGAACTGGAGGAGTTTGGAGCCTGATGCGGAGGAGACAATAATAAAGTCAGGATGAAATGAAGCTAGTCAGCCATCATAAAGCTTATTAGCTGAAACCATTCATAAAACCATCGTCGCTCGTGACACCAGCATTCTTGCCCGGATGAGCTGATGAATGCCCAAATGCCTTCAGAAACCGGGTGGGGAGGGGGGAGACGACAAATAGAGGAAGGAAGCAAATCTGCATTTTAACATGCCCCATTTTAACTTACCTGTCTGTGTTTCTTTCAAATGTGCTGGTGGATAATTTTGGGAAACTCAAATCTCCCCCCTCCCCTCCCTCAACAAATATGACTTCATAGAATTAGTCTGGAAATATTCCAATTTTCTAAAATAGGATTTATTTATTTTTTAAAAAAAGTGATTTTAACAACAGCTGGAGCCCTGATGCAGTGAGTTCAACATTGTCATCACTGTCTGAGGAATTCTTCAGGATTTCAGACTGGAATCTTTTCTGGTCCTGTTGCACGGTAAGGAAGCAGAAGTTTTACGGCCTCACCGTTTTTTGTCTGGTGCCTTAACTGTCCTGTCTCATGTGTACTGTCCCAGCCAGTCTATGGGAATTGGATAGTTACTTAGGAATTATGAGCTGTCCCCTTAAGGGAATGCATCATGGTAAATGTAGTTAAAGGTATCCTGGGAAATGTAGTTCATGTCACGTGGCCACATCTGTAATCCTGATTGGTCACTAAATTGACCCTCGAGGGGTTGGGGGAGGTTTCCCTCCATTCTTGCCTGGACTCATGAACTGATAGCAGCTTTTCTACTGCTACGAGATGGGTTAAAAGATAACCATCTTTTACCTGCAAGGCTGATATACAAAGGATTGGTCATTATAGAAGAACTTCATCACAAATGTGAGTTATGAAGATACCTGATGTACCAATAAATGTACTTTGTTATGGATGTTTTGTGGAATTTATCTGTCTGCATCTGCACAGCTACAAATCCACCTCTGTGCATGAGACAGGACAGTAAAAGATGGTTATCTCCTAACCCATCTCGTCGCAGTAGAAAAGCTGCTATCAGTTCATGAGTCCAGGCAAGAATGGAGGGAAGCCTCCCCCAACCCCTCGAGGGTCAAACTAGTGACCAATCAGGATTACAGATGTGGCCACGTGACATGAACTACATTTCCCAGGATACCTTTAACTACATTTACCATGATGCCTTCCCTTAAGGGGACAGCTCATAATTCCTAAGTAACTATCCAATTCCCATAGACTGGCTGGGACAGCACATTAACCGTTTACACCAGTCTGGGTCCCTTGAGGGCTATTAGTTATCTAAAACTGAAGACCAGGGACTTGAGAATTGGGTTTTATTCCCCAAGGAATTATCCTTTCCCTCTGTTCCTAATCCAAGCACGTGTGTGACCAGTTTACCAAGAGTCACTTTTTTTATATATGAGCAGAAATTGAGTAGCTAACATCTCCTATATAAATGCCCATCCATACAAAAGGAAGAGTTACCTTCCAAATTTTGCTTCCTTGCGGGGGTGTGTGTGTAGGGGCTAAAAGTATCATAGCCAGCTTGCATTTTTAGGATTGTACACAGCAACAGTTTCCCTTTGAGCACAACAGTGATGGATTGAAACTGACAGCTCGGACTGGATCCACTTGATTTGATTCAAAAAAAAACTGATCGGAATTTCCCCCTTAATCCAATTACTCTGTAGTGTAAATTGAATTAAGCCACAGTATCAGTAACAAAAGGAGGGGGGAGAGAGTGGGAGTGGATGCATTAAGTTAATTGCTAATAAGGTTGCCAGGTTGCAGCCTGAAAAATCAAGCTGTCTCTCTCACAGCCTCCAGCTGCAGAAGAATTAAAATACAGCTGTGGCCCTTGACATCTTTCACTCTTGCCCATTTTTTCTTTTCGCCCATTGGAACTTGGTCCAGCAGATGGGACAGAAACATGGCAAAGGGACAGAGGAAAGAATTGGATACCACCCCCCCCCCCCAAGAAAAACCTCCCACAGATCTATAAGCATAATTTGCTTCTCCAAATCTTCCTTTCCTTTAACAAATACCACCTAATGCTGCTTTACTCAACTTGGCAGCCTCAGATATGAAGGACTTCAGTTCCCATCATTGCAACTAACACATTGACCCTGCTGCCTTGAGATGATGGATTTATAAATCAACACATTTGAAAGCCTAGCCTTAATGCAAAAAACAGACCTTCTGTTCTGATGGTAAATATCCATGGATGGTAAATATCTATGGAAGTGAAAACATTTTCCAAATGTTTTTAATAAACTGAAGGAAAAAATAGATATCAAGATTCAAATGACAACATGGAACATCTGAACTGCCATATATATATATATATATATATATATATATATATATATGTATGTATGTATGTATGTATGTATGTATGTATATGTATATGTATATGTATATGTATATGTATATGTATATGTATATGTATATGTATATGTATATGTATATGTATATGTAAATATGTGTTTCTCACATAATAAGGCCGGGCCTTATTTTTGTTATTGACCCCGAAAAAACCGGCTAGGCGTCTTTTCGGGGTGACTTAATTCTCCCCCCTTGCATCCTCGGGTGGGTGGGCGGGCGGCGACAGCTTGGATATTCGGGAGACCTTGGGTTCGGGCCACCGTTGCTTTCCCTTCTCCCTTGCTGCCGTGGCGTTTGGCGCAGCCACGTGCGGCCAGTCAGGCTCCTCCCTGCAACCGGGCCCGAGGAGACACTTGGCTTCAGGTGCTCCCGTCTTCCCTTTGCTTTCGCGCAGTGTAGGGAGGTCGGGAGGAACGGAAGAGGCCCGGGAAATTAGCCTCCCCACGTGGGGTTGGGCTGCCCTCTCGGGCAGGGGAGGCTTTGTAAAATAATTCGCTTTACCTTCGAAAGCAAAGGGAAGACGGGAGCGCCTGAAGCAAAGTGTCTCCTCAGGGCTCCGGTTGCAGGGAGGAGCCCTGACTGGCCGCACGTGGCTGCACCAAACGCCGCGCCGGCAGCAAGGGAGAAGGGAAAGCAACGGTGGAAGGTCTCCCGATATGAAGTGCCCCACCAACGCAGGCAGCACCAAATCCGGGCATGCAACAAAAGTACTTCCTAACGGCAAGCCCCCCCTCCCCGCTTTCCCCCCCATTTCGCATGTTTAATATGGGGCTTAATTTGGGGGGAGGGGCTTAATTTGATTTTATGCCAATAAAACATGGTGGGGCTTCCTATTGGTGGAGGCCGTATTGTTGGAGAAACACGGTATATGTATATGTATATGTATATGTATATGTATATGTATATGTACTTTAATATAGTATATATTTATTAAAGTTTGCACTTTAAAGAGTTGAAAAACTCATTACTTTTTTTACTTTTCCAGCAACATTTTTCTTTCTTAATTGAGGTTTATGTATTTAATCCATCACAAAGAACTCAATCCGTGTTGAATATTGGTTCTGGAAAGCAAAATGAAGCATAAGGTCCATCAATTTATGGAAGATTAAGGATTCAAATGAATACGATTAATCAAATAGAGCTTATTGTGTAATTAAAAGTTAACAGCTCACATCCACACAACCAAATCCATAAGCTGAGCCAAGTAGGAGAACAATGAAGTCCTCCCTTACACGAAGTCCATGAGAATTTTTATCTGAATTGATTAGTGTTTGACAATTAAAATCTAATGCCTCTTTGCAGTTCATTCTCCCTATAAAAGATGACTTTCCAGTTTTTCTCTGATATCATAAGGAGCATTATGATGTCTCCAAAATAGGGAAAATTCTATTCAGGTAGTATCGGTGTGATTTCTGCAAGGGAAGCCTGAGCGCTTCCGTTTTTTGGAATCCCTTATTTTAAAATTATGTAATTGGGCTTACCAAATGCTGGCCAATGCCCTTCGGCTCTGAGATTTGTAAGAAGAGTGATGAGTTAATCATTCTTTAGAATGATTTCAGAAGCAGAGATAGCCGTAATTACATTCCATTGAGCATTGAAGTTCCATAGTCTTACTTGTAATTTATCTTGGTCATAAATGCAAGGAGGACGAATGTGATGAGGGTTGCATGAACCTCACATTACTCTTGCTGGTGGAGAAAACCCAGGTTCTTAAAAGTCCACATGTCGTGAATTAATTCACAAATTAAGTAGATAAATGGAGAAGTGGGGTTCAGTGGTAAACAGAGGCACATTGGAAGAAGCAAATCCTCCAGTTAACCACATTTCAGAGCAATCCTAAACATGTTTAATCAGAAGAAAACTTCAGTACATGAACTAAATTTTGGTCCTTGTACTTGTGCAAAGATTTGAAGCATACAGCGGAATGCTTTCTAATATCTCTGCTGCTGGCTTAAAGGGGATACTTACCCACTCTCAAATAAGCAAAAAACACTAGTATGAAAGACTACTTCCAATCACCTGACCTCTCTTCAAGGTAATAGGTAATAAGTTCTAACAGGTGCCCCCCTAGTGCAGGGGTGTCAAACTTGCGTCGCCATGGCATCATCACGTGACATATCATGACTTTTCCCCCCTTCGCTAAACTGGGTATGGGCATGGCCAACACGTGATGCATCTGGCCCGTGGGTTTGACAGCCCTCCTCTAGCAGTGTTTCTCATATAATAAGGCCAGGTCTTATTTTTGAGCCCCGAAAAATGGCTAGGCCATCTTTTCGGGGTGACTTAATTTCCCCCCTTGCATCTTCGGGCGGGTGGGCAGCGATGGATGTTGACCTCGGCGTTGGTGGAGCACTTCGTATTGGGGTCAACGCAGGCAGCACCATATCTGGGTGTGCAACAAAAGTACTTCCTAATGGCAAGCCCCCCCACCATTCCCCCATTTTGTATGTTTTAATATAGGCCTTAATTTGGGGGAGGGGCTTAATTTCATTTCATGCCTATAACACATGCTGGGACTTCCTATTGGGAGGCCATATTGTTGGAGAAACAGGGTAGCAGGAGGGAAGGTGAGATGAAGAAGGTAATGTTGTAGAGAAGCAGTTAAAGAAAAAAAGACAATGCCATGGTGCCTCTGTGTGGCTGTTAGGGGAAGATGAAGAAGCAGATGGGTCAAAAGAGGCATCTTATTGAGAGGTAAAAGTTTCAATGCGGTAACATTTTTATACAAATTCCCAAATTCAATCCTATTTGGAATATTCTCTAGAATCTTAATTGCTTGGTTTCAGAAAGGATGTCCTTCTGGAGAAGGAAGAGAGAAAAAAAGACAACCAGAGTAATTAGTTGAAAAACCTTACCTCCAAGGAACAGCTATAATTCATTGTGTTTTTAAAATTAGAAATGGAAGATTAAAGAATGGGATTTAATGAACATGGAAGGTACATTTGCTTCCCTTGCAGTCAAGGAATAAGACATTAAGAAGAAAGGCAAACTATCAAGTATTGTGGGGATGTAGGCAAAGCAAAAATGGTTTGCAAGGAGAGGAAGATACTGGTAGTCCTTGATTTACAACACAACGGAGATCGGAATTTTGGTCATAAGTCATTGCAGTCATAAGTTGAGGCATAAATGACTAAACTCAATGTTATGACCATTTTATGATCGTTGTAAAACTAATCACTTAATGGCTGTTAAGTGAATCCAACATATCCAATGGGTGGTGGGTTTTTTCTGCCAGAAAATGGCAAAAAGTCACAAATCATGGTCACGTGACCATGGAACATTGCAATAGGTTGTAAATGTGAGCCAGTTGACAAGCACTTGAAACACAATCATGTGACCTTGAGGAGGTGGCAGTACTAATTTCGAGGACAGCTTATAATGAGCCTTTTTGAAGTCTGTTGAAACTTCAAATGGTGGTTACATGGCTGATGATAAGTGAAAGGATTGCTTGTATGAAGTGGTTTAAGGCAGGGGTCGCCAACCTTTTGGACCTCAGGGGCCACCAAACTCATAATTTTAAATCCCATGGACCAGAAACCCTGGGAAAATCCCCCCAAAAGTCTGCAGGAAAATTTCCTACCCCATTTTCCTATCGATTGATCATTCTTTATTTGGGATCGTAGGATACCGTCTTCAGCTCCATTCTCAGAGGGAGAAAGAGAGAGAGACTTTTGGCTTCATGCAAGGAAAGCAGCAGAAGCAGCAGAAGTCTTTCTTTCTCTCCCCCAAACTCCGCCAGAAATGAGTCTTTGTGTGACTTGTCCTGCTGGCGCAGCCTCTTGGAGCAGGATGCCTTGCAGGGTCCCAAAGACTCATTTCTGGCAGAGTTTAGGGGAGAGAAAGAAGACTTTTGCTGCTTTCCTTGTGTGCAGCCAAAAGCAGAAATAGTAAGAAATGGAAAGAAGCAGCCCAGGGGCTAGGTGAGGTGCATAGTGTGAGTGGGGCAAGTTCCCCCCTCCACCCTTTCCCCCTCCCCTCACTACCTCGTTTTGTTTGCAATGGAAGGGATGCAAGCCTTGTGTTCACGCAGGCCATGTGGGCGGCACAGCCTTGTGTTCCTGTGCAGCCTGGATAATTGCTTTGGGGCTGACGCAGTCACTTAATGACTGTGGCATTTGCTTAACAACAAAAAAGGTAATTAAATCTGCGCAATCTCATGGAGACCTTCTTAAGGACCATCACAACTTATGACTGTAATTAACCAAGTTCATAAGATGAGGACTGCCTGTAGAAGTTCTGGAGATTTAGAAGGTACCCAAGGATGCTGACTCTGGAGGTTAGTTTAATCCCGACACTGTATTTTTTCATTTATTGTAGTTATAAAAATGCTTTTGCATACATACAAACTATTTTTTTGCACTGGATATATCAGTAGTACCTTGTCAATATTTTGCAATTGCTAGCCTTCTTAGCTTTTTTCCATGTTGGAAATTTAATGTGTGTAATAGGAATTCAATTCTACACTGTTGGGGGTTACAAGGTTGGAAAAGATTGTCAGTTTAATTTTTACTTGGTAGTGTCAGTTGTATTAACTCATCTAATTTCATCTCAGTGGTAATAGTTCTATAGATACAGCCTTCTAGATATTCTTCTAAACTACCTATTCTAAAACCAGGCTCATCAACAAATCAGCTAACTAGGAAAAAACTAGGTTACTTTTACCAAGAACAGTTTGGTAAAAATAAGGCTAGCAGATCTGGGATGCAGAACTCCAGAAGATCCCTAGAGGGCAGCAAAGAGAAGGGCCATTTGTATTTTTGCATGGCTGCCTTATCTCTAAGCAAATTCTCTTATACTGATACTAATGATAATTGTTTTTCCTCCTTGAGTTTGAAATAGTAGCAATCAATTTGTTTCTTGACTGATTTGCTGGTTCCAACTGTGGTCACTAAATGAGGACTACTTGTATCTTGGTTTAAAAATCTTCCCAGTCTTTTTTCCCCCCAAGCTGGCATTTTTCCAGAAATGTTGAGACCAAAGTAGTCTGCCAGAATCACACTCTGTAGGTTAATGGGCGAAGACAGATTATAAAAAACTAAACTAAATTAATATTACTTTCTCATTGCAGATGACATAGGATAAATGACCATTTATCTAGTTAGCATGACTTATTCTAAGTGTATAAGTCACGGCAAGGGTGAAATTTTTTTCAGACCATTATGTTATCATGGCCAGACTTTCCTGGCTAACACTGGAAGACTTTTGTTCAATTCTTCAGCTAGCCATAAAGCTCATTCTATGACCTTTCACAATATATTTGACAACTTTTCAGTATACTATACACATCAAGTTTATGATTACAGTAAAATGGGAGTTTTAGACAAAATGCGCGAGATAAATGAAATTATAGGTTAATTGTAATAGTTTATTAACCTAAGAACCATCAGTAATCCACTTTTTTTTAAATAAATCATAGTTAGACTATAGGTCAGGAGAACATACAAGAGCACATAATCACTCTGAGCATATTTTTTCACTATTCAATCCAATGATTTACCATGTTCATTTTTGGAGAGTTATGTGCATTTTCTTTTTACATTGAAATAAGTGCACTTCAAAGTCCTTTAACTCAGTGATCCCCAACCTTTTTTATGGCGCGGCCCGGTACCGACATCAGCTGGGCGCCGCCATCTTTTTTTGATGAAAAAGTGCTTCCGGTGAGCTTTCTGCCCGGAAAAGCTCACCGGGAAGCACTTTTTCATCAAAACAAGATGGCGGCGCCCAGCAAGCCAGCGGCCTGGTAGGACTTGTTCCACGGACCAGTACCGGTCCGCGGACCGGTGGTTGGGGACCCCTGCTTTAACTGGTATGAGGACATTGCTTATGTATAGTTTCATGTATTGCCCATACACTCTTTCAAATTAACAAAAAATAATGATTGTTTACTAAAAAAAAAACACAAAACACTATAAAACACTATAGACCAGGGGTGTCAAATTGGATTTCTTCGAGGATCAGCATTGCAGTTCTCCTCCACAGGCTGGCTGGGGTGGGGGGGAAGAGATGGGATGGACACCTCCTGCAGCATCCTGCAAGTCAAAATGGGGTGCCGGGGGCATGTGTGGCCCTCCCTGCGCCATTTTTGGCCTGGACAGCCTTGCCCTGCTGTTTTGGGTGACAGACTGCTGCAGGAGGTTGTCCAGGCTGAAAACAGGGCGGCGGCCGGGGGGGGCGTGCGCCACCTGTGACTCATTTTGGCTGGCAGAGGCACCCCGGGCCGGTCTTTTGCTATTTCCAGGCTAGCCCTGGGGGCCAGATTTCAACAGCCTGTGGACCAGATCCGGCCCATGGGCCTTGAGTTTGACACCCCTGCTTAAGACCAGTGGCAGATCTGGGAGTTGAAATACACACAGTTTAACAGTTGCTACAGACCCACTTAACATGGCCAATAGTTAGGGATAATGAGAGTTGTTGGTCAACAATATCTTTAAAAAGTTCCCTATCTTCATGGTTCTTAATTGCACTGAGATTAAGTATTTTGCTCCTGTTCTTATTCTATCCTTATCATTGCTTTTCTGCCCCCAGTAGATTGTTCCTTCCTAATATTCTCTGAATATGAACTCCGCGGGTTCATAATTATCACCAAAATAAGCAAGCTAGGTAAGCAATATGATTCATTGAAAGCCCTTTAAGATAGCACCCAAGTGGTATGGGGAGGGAGAACAGCAGAGACCATTTGTTAAGTGAGTTTTCCCCCATTTTACGACCTTTCTTGCCACAGTTGTTATTAACTTGGTTAGGTAAATCTTGCTTCCCCACTGACTTTTGTCAGAATATCGCAGATTTTCTGACCCCAGGACATTGTGACTGTGTCTGAATTTTGATCACATGACCATAGGGATGCTGCAATGTCTCAAAATTGACTGCAAGTCCTTTTTTTCAGTGGTGGTGTAACTTTGAACGGGCATTATATGAGGTGTAAATTGAGGATTACTTGCATGGAGATTGGAAATACAACACCCTTCCTCTTTTCCTAAATTTTGGAGATATTCCCAGAATATCCAGATAGCATAGCCATCAAACAAGAGCATCATGTGATAATCCACAAAAGAGCCGTGGTGGCAGTTAGAATGCAGTATTGCAGGCTACTTCTGCTAACTGCCAATTGCCAGCAGTTCGATAGTTCAAATCTCACCAGGCTCAAGGTTGACTCAGACTTCCATCCTTCCGAGGTGGGTAAAGCGAGGATCCAGATTGTTGGGGCCAATATGTGGACTCTGTAAACCGCTTAGAGGGGGCTGTGAAGCACTGTGAAGCAGTATATAAGTCTACGCGCTATTGCTATTGTGTGCTATCCTTCCCTGCCCACCCTACCCCCTAAGTGTTATTAGATGACATTAGAGGTGAAGTTTGAACAGCAATGCCATTTTTGTTTGAGAAGACTACTGGAACCTACATCTATCGGTATTTGCTAGGTTTACACCATATCTCTTTTTCTTATTAGGAATATTAGTTTTCACTAACCTAGATGACTGACCTCTGGGAAGAACTATGTAACTATTATCATTGTTAGCTAAATGAGTTTCAAGGGGCATGATTATTCAGCGGTGAAGACGCTGAACTTGTCAGCTGGAAAGCAGACAGCCCAGATTTGCAACCCGAGTGTCATGTGACAGGTGAGCTCCTATTACTCACCTCAGCTCCTGCCAACCTAGAAGTTCGAAAGCATGGAAATGAGAGTAAATAAATAGGCACCACTTTGGCAGGAAAGGATACCGTGTTCTATATTTCCATTCTGGCCACATGACAGAAAACGTCTCTCAGACAACCCAGGATCTCTTGGTTGAGAATCTGAGATGAGCACCGTCCCCAAGTCGCGGTCATGTCTGGACAGAGGAAAACCTTTAAACCTTAAAATGAGTTCCAAACCTGCCGAGTTTAATGGAAGATCTGGTGATGTCTCTTGAAGAAACCAATGCGTTGAACCCTGTAGGATTAGCTTCAAATTAAGAATTTTCACAAGACCAAAACAAAAAACAAAAACATTGACAAACTTCTAAAAAAATGTTAAAAATAATCCAACCAAACTATTCATTGGGGAAAAAAATTAGCCAGGTCTGATAATGATTAAAAAAATACTTGCTTTTCACTGCTGATAACCATGACATCAAATGAAAGGGCCAATATTTCAGGTTAAAACAAGACAAAAAAAAAGGCAGAACATTTCTGAACTTGAGAGAACCATACGCACACTTCTGTTTGAAAATTTTTTATTCGTTTTCTTTTGCCTTAAAAAAGTTATCAGTGCAACATTTCAGAACATCCACGCCTCACCCACCAAACACTGAGCAGTAGTTAATTTTAATTAGGAAATACTGAGTTCTGAAGCCAGTGGGTTATCATTTTGCTATTTATTTCCTTCTCTCAAACTCTGAAAAAAGTCCTCTGTATAAATTAAACAAATAAAAAAAAGGATGTTACTCTCAATCCTAGGTCATCATTACAGCCAACAGAATCGTAATAATGCATCTAAAATGTGTGTCCACAATATATCAAGGGATACATTTGGGAGGGGGGAAAAAACACAAGGAAAAAAAATATGACATTCTAGACTTGTTAAAAAGGATAATGGTCCCATATATTTATTAACAGGTTAGCAAAAAATAAACCAAAAAAAAAACAAAAACAAAAAACAAAAAAATCCAATGGATTACAATATTTACATGTTATTCGAAAAATAAAGTAGTGATAAAAGCATGTCACAATCATTTCTTTTTTTTTTCTTTTTCATTTTTGGTAACCATTACAAACATCCAATCCAGGTATGGAACTGTTTAAATACAATTGATATGAGGCCAATTAAAAAGAAAACATTCAGACACAAAATGTTTATTTATACTTCTCCTTCCAATGTGTTCGTCGCATGACTTTCCCTCCCCCACCAAATAATTAAAAAAAAGGGGGGGGGAACCAAAAAAACAACCCCAAAACAAAACTGAAAGCCCACCCTCACAAACTTAAATCTGCAAAATTCAAAACATCATGCTTTTTTCAAGTAGCACTTCTTCCACAAATGTAATGGCAGCCGTTTTTTTTCCTTTTCACCTCTTTTACACCATCCATTTGAGAATTTTTGTGTGGATATTGGCTTCTCGGCAGCTTCATCCCTTCCCCTTCCCTCAAAGGTAAAAAAAATAATAATAATAAAAAGGAAAAGAAAAAAGGGAGAAAAAAGGAAAAAGAAAAGAAAAGCAACCCAAAGAGACACATGCATTTCTAAAACTAGATTTCACTCAAGTACTTTCTACTTTTGGAAAGTAACCCCATTTATCAGACCATTCTTCCCTGGGCCTGGACCTTCTGCTTCAGGTTCATGCAAGATATCCCAACATTTTTACATGGAAAAAGGAACTCAAAAACACAACTTCTATTCCTGTTTAGGCTCTGCTGTTCCCCCTCATGTGAAGAATGCGAGGTGGCGCAATGATTTTTCTCCCTCCTTGAAGTCCATAAAATGTAGATCTCTAGGCTCCTAATATTGCAAAACTGGGTTACCTGAACTTTAGAACTATGTGGTTATCGATTCCCTCCCCCTCCGACCCTCCTTGTACCAAAACGAGACACCACACTAAAAAAAAAAAAAAAAGGCAACCATTCTTAAGTAACCAAAATAATAACCAGTGAAAAATGTTCAATTGGACGAGCAACAGAATGATTCTGAGGACTCTTGGGTGGGTCCACAATCTGCATAGCTGTGCTGTAAGTTTGGTTCTTTAGTTAAAAGGGTTTTTTTGTTTTTGAGTTTCTTTAAAAAAGTTACCTTCTTTGATATCTCCACATGTTTAAAACTAAATAATAATCATCATCATCATCTATTCACAAGAACTACTTCTCCTTCCCAGCCCTATCTCATTGGATGAGAGAGCAAAGGAGAAATGCGTGGTGGGGACATTACTTTACATGGAAAAAAAATTAATTGTGCTGTATTGTAATCCCTCAGGCTGAGCCAACGTAGACATGGGGCAAACAAGAACGGCACAGAGTCAATCACATGAGTCTTAAAAAAGAAAAAAAACCCAACCAACCAAGCAACCCAACGCCCTAAAATCATAGCTGAACGCTAACAAACAGCTTACCTGGAATAAAAGATGACAAGTCACAGACAGGTATCTAGGAATTCTCTCTTTTTTGTTTTGTTTTTTTACTAAAATAATTAAAAAAATCACAGTATTTTAAGAAATAAACCCCCCACAGGGATTTTTGAGCACAATTTTGTTTTTTTGTGTGTTTTTCTCTTTCTTTTAAAACTTTGTGGTTTTTCTTCCATTCACCATCTTGCCCAGCAGTCTGTCTTTCTATATATATTTAACCACAATGACAACAGGTAGTACTCACAAATGCAGAGATTTGTTTTGTGTGTTTTTTTTTTTTCATTTTTAATTTCCCTTGGTTAATTCTGAGGTACTAGGAAACAGGTGACTGTTTTAAGCCAAAGCAGTCTTTAACTTTCTTTTCTTTTTCTTGGTTTTTTTTTTTTTTTGTCACTCTGGAAAAGCGTAGTATGTATATTAAAACTAGAAAAGAAAAAAAAAAGAGTGCCCCAAAGATGGGCACGGAACTTTTGTCCCCTGCATTCTTCCATCCTTGAGACGCCTCTCTCGCCGAAAGGATCCCGAAGTCTCCAGCGGTGGAGCACAAAGGCAAAATAATGCAAGACACATCTGGGAATTCGATTCTCGCAAGTCCAAAGTTATGACCGTGTTAACTTCCCGTTGTCGAGATCCAGAAGAGTCGTGCGGGTGTCATGGAGCCATGGATCCCACCGTCCTCAATTAAATAAATTTAATCTATATACAGACACACGCCCACGCACGCCCGCACACACCCACACACACCCACACAGGTACCAGTGCTTTGAAAATAGATCATTCAGTCCTAAAAGCAGCTTTGATTCTTCCTTGTCCCCCTGCCCGCCCCCTCCCCATTCATCACTGTTCAAGTAGGTTGTCGGAAATCACACCAGGTGCTCATTCACTTTTGACCTCTGCCATCTCTGGGAGTGATTTATTATCAGCAGCAGCAGCAGTAGCAGCAGCAGCAGCAGTGACACAGATGGCAGCTTCGTTCTGGTGGGGAAAGTCCCCCAGTCTCTTCAGGCTGCTTTCCATTTCTTCTGCCAAGGGTACCTTAACCGTCTCTTCCGCGTTCTCTTTGGCCTGGCTTTCGTCACTGATGACCCGGTTGGTTTCATTCATTGCCCTGGACATGGGAGACAGAGGAAGGTTTTTTTTTTTTAAAAAAAGGTGACAATTTGGGCATCCCAGGGACCTCTCGTCTCTTCTTGCTAGGGCAGAGCCAACATGACTCAGAAAGTTGGAAGAGGAAACCCACACGGGTCTTAGGAATAACTTAGCCAGATCAGATGGCCTCTGAGCCTAGGGATGAGATGGTACCTTTGCACTACAGGTAGTCCTCGAATTACGACCCTAAGGGAGCGCATAATGCCCATTACGGTTGTAACGTTAATGGAACCGCTTTAAACAAAAATGAACTTTAAATGAACCCCGTCCCTCCTCTCCCCATTGCCTTCATTAATCGAATGCACGGGTCGTTAAGTGCTCATGAAATACCTCAGGGATGGGGAAAACCAGTGCAGAAAAGGACCACCTGCCTCTGGCCACCCAAGGCCTCCCCATGACCACTGAGGTATCTCATATTCCTCCCTTCCCATCCCTTAGGGCCACCTCAGTTGCGCACTTATCTTTCTAAGATCGGCAGAGCTCAGGGCTATGTGACAGAAAAATGGCCTTCAGATGCAGGCGAAGTTGTTTTCTTTAGTTCTTGTGTTCTTCGGCCCCCTTTGGAAAAAGCTTGCCCCTCAGACAATGGAGGCCTGCAGGGGTGCAAGATCGCGCCCCTGAATGCTTCCGTCCCCTTTGCAAAAGCTTTTGGCGCAGAGGAGAGAGGCCTGCAGGGGGCGATCTCGCGCATCTGCAGGCTTCTTTCCTCCACATCAAAAAAACTTTTGTAAAGGGGGTGGAAGCCTTCGGGGGGCGCAATCTTGTGCTCCTGCTGGCCTCCGTCGTGCCTCCGTCGTCTGTGCAAAAAGCCTTTTGCAAAGGGGACAGATGGGCATGTAAAACAGCTTTAACCAGTGTCTGAGAAGATGGCCACTTTTCTGCCACGCGGCCCTGAGCTCTGCAGATCTTTGAAAGGTAAGTGAGTGGATCAGAGACAGGGAGGAGCCGGTGGGCTAGCACACATCAGGACCAGTGCCTGTAAGGACCCTGAGGGAGGGGGAGAATAGGCAGGGGGCATGCATCTCTGCGGCTGGTTGTAAGAGTGAATGACTGCCATGGTGCTGCAACATTTGTAACTTCGGGACTGGTTTTGGGGGCAGTGTTGTAACTTTAAACCATTGCTAAGTGAATTGTCATAACTCAAGGACTACCTGTGCAGGGCAAAATAAGGTGGGTGTTGTTTCTTCCAAATGGTTAGCAAGCTCCCCCTTAAATCAGAGGAGAGGTAGAGGAACAAAGGCATCAAGAAGCATCTGTCTTCATGCACTTGCTGACCTCGAGGAGCGTCGGGGACTAAAATATACAGATATTTGGTTCCCAAGGCTTCTGTGATTTTGTTTCCTTTTCCTTTTAATAAGGCTGACAAATTAGACTTTGCGAGATTATGGCCATCTGTGGGACTTAAAAGTAACTGCGCTGAAGAGAACCAATTTGGTATAGTGGGATTAAAATGCCCGCCAAGGCCGGAAACTGGACACTATGAGTCCTAGTCCCACCTGAGGCACAAGGCCAGCTGTGTGACTTTGGGCCAGTTACACTCTCTCCTAGGCCAGGAGAAAATGGCAAACCACTTTTAAAAAATTTTGACGGGAAAACTGCAGGGAGTCTAGGCAGTCACCAGGATCTGATTCAAAGGCAGCATTCTTTATGTGTGTGTGTGTGTATGTTTTCTTATGTTTTCGCGGGTATTTATATATATGGTATTCAGCTTTGTTCGGGTATTTTCCCACGTCATTATAGTTGTGCTTTTAAAGTTGTAGCAACGTTTCGGCAGAATCTCATCTGCCTTCATCAGGCTTCTGTATTGTCTGTGAGTCAGGCTTTCACAACAGTTATGACTCACAGACAAACCCTATACAGAAGCCTGATGATGGCAGATGAGATTCTGCCGAAACGTTGCTACAACTTTAAAAGCACAATTATAATGACGTGGGAAACACCTAAACAAAGCTGAATACCATACATATAAATACCCGCAAAAACTTATACATACATACATACATACATACATACATACATACATACATATATATACATACATATATATACATACATACATAAAGAATGCTGCCTTTGAATCAGAACCTGGTGACTGCCTAGACTCCCTGGGTTCATGGGTTAAGCATAAAATACAATTTGAGAGTTGCTTGCTTTGGGGAGGGGTTGTGTCTGCATGTTGCCAACTACACAGTAGAAACAATTCCATTCTAGAATATAATCCAACTAATGTCCAAGAAACCCTGCCCCCAAATATAGAATACAGTCAAATATCTACTATACTATACAATCCACATTGGGAATTACTATCTAGTTTAATGGATAAGAACATTTGAAAATGTTATCCTCCCAATGAAGGAGGATATTCAAAGGCAGATGAAAATATTATTAAGTCTGTAGGGAGAAATTACAACTTTTGTATCAAGACTGCTGTGTATTTTAGTCCCATTCAAATATTTGATACAGATAAATATGTTAATAATTACATTTTGTGGAAGGAAAAATACACAGGATTTCTTGGTGTGTTATGCTGAGGGTGGCTTTAATTTTTCTAATTTTCAACAATATCACTGTGCTTATATATTAGAGATTCATGTATTAGAAGGAAAATGTTATTGACTATTTACTGTTAGTAAACAGAACACAGTTTTGAAACTACAGTCCAATAACCCAACAAGTTCTTTGTTTTCATTACAGTAAAACCCAAAGCTATATACAGTAAAAATACAGTTTCTTACAGTCAGCATTAATTTATTTTTAGCTGGCTGATAATAAACATGCTTTGTTTGTAGTATTTGCTTCATAATATGCATTATGCCAGCAAAAGGCTCCAGTCTTCCCTTTGCTGGTAGAAGAAGTGGTAGCTTCTGGATCCACTTACATGCCATGTCTCAGTACATGCCGCTCCCATTCGGAACCTTCAGCAAATGTTCGCCCGCAAAATTCACAGGGGAAGCGTTTTTCAGGAGGACCGTTTTCTGAAAACCTCATGTCCCCTTGGAGGAAAAGAAGCACATAGACACGTCTCAATCTTAAGAATAAGCCACAGTTCTCTGAAGGAGGCAGAAGGCAGAAACAGAAAGTAGTCTGAAAGTCCAATAGGAAAAAACACGTCACGAATTTCCCTCCTTGAAAGGACTCGTGAGAATATGGGAATCCGATATCTTTAGAGAGGGACATTTTCATTTGGCAAAGAATGTGAATATCTCGTGCTTCTCTTTGAGACATATATATTCATGAAATGAAATGTCACCCTTTCCCAAACCCAATTAAGCAAAATCTGGATTAGATAGATAGATAGATAGATAGATAGATAGATAGATAGATAGATAGATAGATAGATAGATAGATAGATAGATCTATAGAGTCCAGATTTTGTTTAATGGGAGAGAGGGCAACATTTCATTTCAGGAATAGAACATTTCCGATTTACCAGTCTTGTCTCCCACTTTTTATACAAGTAGTCCTCAACTTACGACCACAATTGAGCCCAAAATTTATGTTTCTACGTGAGAAATTTGTTAAGTCAGTTTGGCCCCATTTTATGACTTTTCTTGCCACAAGTTGTTAAGCGAATCACTGCAGTTGTTAAACAAGTAACGTGGTTCTTAAGTGAATCTGGCTTCCCCATTGATTTTGCTTGCCAGAAGGTCACCAAAGGGGACCCTCGGACACGGCAATGGTCGTAAGTATGAAACAGTGGCCAAGCACCTGAGTTTTGATCACATGATCATGGGGAATGCTGCAAAGGTTGTAACAGTGAAAACTGGTCATGTCACTCTTTTTGCCATTGTAACTGTTGTAATCTGAGGACTACCAATATCTACCGTGGTGCTTAACAGTGTCTGAACCCTTTTAAATTTTCAATATTTCTGCATAAATAGGACCTAAAATGTGACCTATTCTCCACACAAGTCCTAAAAGTAGACACAGAGAACCCAATTAAACAAACACACTTTCATTGACAATAATGACCCAAAGCTATATATTTGCATATGCATCACTTGTACATTACCAATCATACCTGTCTCATTGTTCATTAACCTCACTATCAAAGCTGACACCAGACAGGGCACAGAAAAGCTCAAAGAAATAGTGCAAGATCGGAAGATGTGAAGAGACCTGGACCATAGAATTGCCAAGAGCCAGACTCAACTCAATGGATTTCCTCCTCCTCCTCCTCCTCCTCTTCTTCTTCCTCCTCTTCTTTCTCCTCCTCTTCCTCCCCCTCCCCCTCCTCTTCTTCCTCCTCCTCTTCCTCCCCCTCCTCCTCTTCTTCTTCCTCCTCCTCCTCCTCCTTCTCCTCCTCCTCCTCCTCCTCCAATAGCCTTGAAAATAATTATAGGTTCCAAAGGTATGATTTTACTGCCGCAGCTCAACTACTTTAACTATTGTTAGCTACTTATACTATTATTATAACAATTACTATCATGTTTCCCCCAAATAAGACCCTGTCTTATATTTTTTTTGCCACCAAAAAAGGCACCACGTCTTATTTTCAGGGGGGGATGTCATCCACGGGCTCATCTCAGATGCGCATGTCGCCCCCCAACCCCTTTTTGCTGTCAGAGGCCTACAGGAACTTTTTCTGTGGCCAGCAAGACCCTGAGTTCTGTGATCGGCTGCAAAGGCCTTCAGGAAAGCCTTGCCGGCTGCAGAAGAAATAGGCTGGCAAGGCAGGTGTCAGGGTGTGTGCAAGGCCTGGCTGCAACTGTCCAAAGGTAAGTAGTAGGGCAGCTCCACCCCACCACATCCCCATCCTAGCTTAATTTTCACCCGTGGATCCTGGAGTGGGTGGGGTTTTAATTAGGGCTTATTTTGGGGGGTAGGGCTTATATTAGGTGCATGTGTAAAAATCAAGCTAGGACTTACTTTTGGGGTAGTTCATATTTTGGGGGAAGCGCAGTACTATTGTTAGTAGCTGCCATACTCTATTACTTAACGATTTACTATTCTACTATTTAATTATTGTTAGCTAGTTATATAGTCCCTATATAAAATAACAATCCCAGAGGTTATGGGAGAATTATGGAGGATCTCCTAACTTCTAAGACTGTTATTTTATATAGATACTATCAGTCTCTAACGATAATTCTTTCCACTTGTATGAATTGTTTTGTAAAGTATAAGGCACAGAAGATACAAAAATGCAGAAAATGCCTCCTCTTTGCCTGGTTGACAGCAAATCAAATAAGCCAGCACTACTGGTTACTTGTGAATGAACCTATTGTTATAACAACTGAAGAGTCACTTAACAGAAATATGATTTTTAGAAGTTCATTGGGGCTAAATTTACTTGTTCTAGTGTTCCATGAGCATCTTTTCTTCACTGGAAAGGAAGTAAAAGTTCCTCTGAATACAGAGTAGAATTTGATTCCACTGAACTGGATGGCGATTGTGCCACAGGTCAGTGATAGATCAGAGCCACAGGTTTGCAGCCATATGATCTCCACCTATAGGGAAGGCATTCCTTGTAGAGTAACACTCAGTGAAAGTATTTATTAATCTGAGAATGCCCTGCCAATCAACCCTTCGAGAGTAGACCAGCCAAATACTTCTCACTGATTCTAACGGGGGGAAGCACTAATTATCGGCTTAAGCTTTGGCTGGATGTTGTTCTGCAGAACATAATGGAGCATTCCCAAGACCCTGAAATCACAGTGGACATTCCTCCTGGCTGAAATACGGGAGACCAATGTGAACCAGAGAGCTGTCTGCCAAACAAAAGATGAAATGTTTTCTCACAAAATTAAGACGATTGCCACACAGGCCATTAAAAATAATTACTTGGACTATCTTGCTTGATTTCTTTTCACTGAAAACGAGACAGTACCATCTGCTCTAAGCATTAATTCTGTAGTGGGGATTATCCTGAGTAAAAAGAAGAACAGAATGCCAATGTCTCTCGCTTCCCAGAGTCCTCTCAAAGTATATAATGAAAAACAGTCGGATTTTGCTTCATTTAACTGCTGATCTTTGCTTGCCTCATTTCCACTTCATATTATGCTACGCACACAACTCATGAGCCAACCTAACCCACTTAAAATTTACATCTTTTGCTTTTCTGTGTGATCTCATACATGTACATTGTATGCCCTTCTTTCTCTACAGTTTTGTTTTTTGTGGGGATGGCTGGGAGAAATATTGTCAAATTCTTCCCAAGACTTTTCCAAACACATCGTTGTTGTTGTTTTTTTCAGAGGATACTGGACTGCAACTCTCTGAAATCCAATTTAAACTATCCTCAAACAATTTTTTTTTTTTAAAAAAAAAGACTTCTTGTTCTTTTGAGGTTATACTTTTTTTTAAATTCCCCAAATGTCAATCTATCTGCTTCAGTTTGGGTCCTCCAAGCAAGCAAATTCTTGGAGGGAAAGGCAAAGGCCGTCTATAGTTTTATAGACTTTGCTGTCGAAAGGTAAATCATAGTAGATAAACTCCATCATTTAACAATTTATTTCTCCTAGGGTTCCCCGCAGGTTTCTGAAGGACCCAGTAGTGGAAAATCTTTATAAAATGTCCATAGCTCAAAGCTAGTAAGACAAAGGGGCTTTGTGTTCGAGGGTGCTTTGGTTTTGGTGATCTCCATCTTTTGTTCTGGGTGGGGTTGCCCTACCTCAGGCAGATCCCCTGTGCAATTGGTGGGTCCCTCCTGGATTTGCAGCTTCTATTTGAAGAGCAGGTGGCAGCCATAACTTTGTGTTATGCATCACATAACTGTTCTGGACTGTGAGGTCTTTTTCATAGTCATGCCTTAGTCATCTCCTACTTGGATTACTGCTACGCGCTCTACAACAGGCTGTCCTTGAAGAGTATTCAGAAGTTTTGCCTGGCACAAAATATAGCATCACAGCCAGTTCTGGGTGCCAGTTGATCAGTATACGTGCTACCTCTGCTTTAAGAGCTGTATTGCTATCAGGATGCTTTTGAGTGCAATTCAAGGTATTCTTCAGGCCTTAATGGCTGGGCTGGACCACCTACCAGCTTATCTCTTTCTAGTGGTGTTTACCCATGTTGTGGGATCCAACAGAAAAGGCATATTCCAGGTCCTACCCATGATCTAATGCAAGGGTCTTCAAACTTGTTTGAAGAAGTTTAAGACTTGTGGACTTCAACTTCCAGAATTCCTGAGCTAACATAACTGGAGGAGGAATTCTGGGAGTTGAAGTCCACAAGTCTTAAAGCTGTCAAGTTTGATCTAGTGCCATCTGATTTAGGAGCAAAGCCTTTTCTATCAAGGTGCCCATCCCCAGGAACATGGTTCCCCCACAGACTGAACTTGTCCCAAGCCGGTTGGCTTTTTGCAAGGCATGGAGAACCTGGTTTTGTCGTCAAGACAGAAGATAGAGTGGGCGAACCATTTCATGGTCACAGTTGTGCTAAATCAGTGTTCTCAATTACTATATTGTTTCATGCCATTTCTGCTCTTTTTAAATCTCTATTGCTTTTTGCTACGTTTTTATTAGCTGCCCAGAGTTATGCATATGAGAAGCGGGGGGAACGGGACGGACATATCAAAGAAAGAATGGAATAAAAACTGAGACTTAAGTTTGTGGAGAACAGGTCTATCAACAGCTGTAAGTCAGACAAGCTAAGAATGGAATGTAACAATACAAGGGAGATATTGTTACGGTTAATTATGATTCCCTTATGAACCAGCATATGTGAAATGCCAGCGAATGAGATTGTGGCTTCTCACTCACTGTCTGCCTGCCATTGGGAGGATCAAATTCACAATCAAAGTTCAGTAGTGCAGGAAATGGGCACATTTCAGGTGAAAAGAGGACATAAGTGATAAACAAGCAAGTCCTCAAGACAACGGCCATGCCACCTTGTTTTGCCTTGTTTCTCCCCTTCCCCCCCCCAATAAAAAAAAGTTCACTTGGTATCAACGTAATCTTTATGGTGTTACACAAATACATTTTCCTTCTGGTCATGTGCATGGATTTAAAAATTCTTTAAGAAACCCAATACTTTGGGACAGTGAGTGCTTATGCCCATATCGGCAGTTCCTTTTTGTTGAAAAATTAATACTACGGAGGATCAGACCCATGAGTTAAGCTTCAAAGAGGTTAATGTTTAATTATACTCCTCAAATCTGAGATCTATTTATAAGGAACTGGGGATCTGTTATACCTGGACGGTTGCAAAAAAAGAAACAAACCAAACCCATGGTGATATATTCGTGGAATGATGAACAGACTGTAAAGGTTTCCCGAACAAACTGTCCTTTGAACAGGCTCCTGTTTGGAGGAAAGGCAAGTCAGTTTGTATCTTAACATGACTGGAAGCTTTCAAAATGTTTCTCCCTGGAACTGCTGGACGGAGAATTAAGCAAGACAACCGCAACACTGACCTCTCTCTTCTGTCTCGGGGCTCATCTCCTCATCCTTTTCTTCCTCATCACTGCTGGAGCTCTCCTCTTTTCCTTTCATTTGCTCCAACTGATCTAAGTTAACCCGTCCAACCAGCTCAAAATTGCGACTCACCTTTGGGGAAGAAAACAATACAGCGTATTTGCAAAAAACGGCACTGTGAGTGCTACTCTTTTAAAGTGGCTGCTTGTTTTTCCTGGGTGTAGGACTCTCCTCTAAGGAATGGAGAATCCAAACAACTGTATAGTAGCCAGGTATGGAAACAACAGGTTGAAAACAACTGTGATAACACTACACATGCTTGAAATTCCATAGACCCATACTCTTCTCACTATTCCACAACAGGGAATCTGCTCCATAGGAACAAAGCAAAGAGTTGAATATCTGAAAAGGGTTAAGTAACAGAGACAGATGGTTTCTTCTGGCAAGGCTTACATTTGCCCTTATTTGAAGGAAGATGAAAGTGCTGATGAAAGAAAAGGCAGAGATAAGAGAAACAATGCCCTCTGGAACGATCCGCTCCCAAGATACCATTGGCCTGGACCCTGTTGGCCTTTAGAAAGGCAATTTTTAAAAAAGTGCTTTCTCTTCAGGGTGGGAAAATTGGAGTTCTTGTCTGGAGCAAGATATGAATGCAAGTTTCTGGTTGCCTATTAATCTCTTAGAAGTTAATTGAAATCATTCATCTTGTTTTGATTTGGGACACTATTGTACGCCATCCAGGGTTGCAAAGTTGAGCAGCTCTATACATTCTATAACAGGGGTCCCCAAACTTGGCAACTTTAAAGCTTGTGGACTTCAATCCCCAGAATTCTGGGAGTTGAAGACCACAAGTCTTAAAGTTGCCAAGTTTGAAGACCTCTGTTCTATAAACCCCAGAAAACGCCGCTGATAACTTTCTATAGGGTGGAGCAGGAAGCGGACATATCCATTCTGAACTTCCAAGTCCCAGCACAGTCGAGCAACAGAACATACTGAGAGCTTAATTGGACCTCCCTACATTGATTAATTGGTTGATTAATTAAGGGCTGTGTATAATGACTGGATTCCCAGAGAGGCTTGTTATTTCTCATGCAACCAACACCTCCACCTCTTACAATGTTGCTGGCTCGCCACCCAGTGCAGCCATCATGGGAGGGAATGGTGAAAACCTGGGGCCCTGCACAATACCTTAGAGATACAACTATAGGGCATGGGAACCAAAGATGGAAGCCTTCAATTGACTCACTTCTGGCAGGGGGAAAAAATAAACTTTTTGGACCAGCTTGAGATAATATATACACCATCCTCTTTGTTCCATATATTTAATTGAGCAGAATGTATCACCATTATTAAGGCATCTGATAGGAATAAATATGGTCCTCTGTACAATTAAATTTGCAAGGGGGCCTTTCGCTGCATGCTTCATAACACAACTCAATTTATACAACGTTGTGACTCTTTGGGATGAGACACCTGCTAACAAAACATTGGCAGGACAGCTTGGGCAAGGGTTGGTGAATACAGAACACCTTCCTAATGTCATGTATCATGTTACCATCTGGAATATTGTGTTTCACTTTGCATCTCAATGAGTACACAATTAAACAAATGTGTTCAGAGACCTTTGTTACTGCCTGCTGCTTGCAGCCTATCCCAACAGCCCATCTTCAGTGGCAGAAAGCTTCTGAAAAGAAGAGGTCCAATCTTCTCATCTGATGGATTGTAGCGGGTGAGATTTTAGGCCTGTACCGCCTTTTGCCATTTCTAACCATTTAAAACAGCCCTTTTAGCTAAAGTTCCTGGAAGCTCATCACCTTGAACCAGATGCGAAGCGGTGAAGTCGGTAGCTTGTACTGTTAAACGTAAAGAGTGAAGCTGACACTCAACACAGTCAGCACTGGGATTTGTTTCTTTACACTAGAAACAGGCACGTGGTCAAGTTAAGGCAATGGTTTTCCGTCCATTTTATCACAGCAGCTCAATATAGAAGGGCAGGTGTTTTTTGTTTGTTTGTTTGTTGTGTTTCTGGAGTTGCTGCCTTAAAAGTACTGATAATCAGAAAACAGTGATTGATTTATGCTAATCTATTTTCTGCCACACGCTAACAGCAGGTTTACTGTCTGGGTATAAAGATCCACTTCCAACAGAGAGTAGATTCACTCCCAATTAATATTATTATTATTTTTAGAGAAGTGAAACATTTTCTTGGAGGGGGGCAAAGGCAAAGAGGAAAAGGAGTTCAACAAGCTGTTGAATCAGTTAGCAATGCTACTGGAGTATAAATTCAGAAAACCAAGATGAGGGGCATGGAATGAGGTCTCCACAGTGCAACATTTAATGGCAGGTTATACTTCTTTTGCCTAATAATGATTGATAGATTTTCCTCTTTGCATTTACCTCTAACCCCATTTTAAAGGCCCAGAGCCCAAGGTCTGCACCCTGTGACAAACATCCCCTTAATTATGGAAAAATGTGTTCAATTCATTAGGTGCATGTGGAAAAAAACCGAGTTCCTTTAGAAGAGGCTGGCCAGCTGACATCTCAAGTAAGGTGAGACCCCTCCCTTTTCCTCCCCCCGCCAGGTCAAAAGGCCTGGGCCTCAGCGAGCAGAAACCACCACTCACCTTATGTTCATCGCGAAGGTGAGCATCGAGCTCATCCGTGTGCTTGGTCTCGTAGTAGCAGAGTTGGCATTTGTAAGGTCTCAGCTCATTGTGCTTCTCTATGTGTTGCTGTAGACTCTCATCGCTGGAACAGGTGAAGGTGCACTTGTCACAGCGGAAAACGACTCCCTGTAAATATTTGGACAGCTTGGAACGGCAAACTTCTATGGGAACCACTCGCTCTTCTATTGGGGCGAAAAAGAGATGATAAGGAGAAAGGACCATTAACAAGGAGAGTTATTTCTGCTATTTCTCCAGATGCCCAGGGATGGTCACTTCAGTTTATTTTTCTAGTACAGGTAGTCCTCCACTTACAACCATTCATTTAGGGACCGTTCAAAGTCACAACAGCACCCCCCCCCCAAAAAAAATAGTGACTCATGATCATGTTGCAGCGTCCCGGGTCATGGGATCACCTTTTTGCGACCTTCTAACAAAGCAAAGTCAACAGGGAAGTCAGATTCACTTAATGACCATGTTACTAGCTTAAGAATTGCACTGATTCGCTTAACAACTGTGTCAAGAAAGGTTGTAAAATGGGGCAAAACTCACTTAACTGTCTTCCTTAGCAACAGAAATTTTGGGCTCAGTTGCAGTTGTAAATCAAGCGCTATCTGTGATAAGCCATGGTGGCGCAGTGGTTAGACTGCAATACTGCAGACCGCTTCTGCTGCCTGCCGGCTGCCTGCAATTTGGCAGTTTGAATCTCACCAGGCTCAAGGTTGACTCAGCCTTCCATCCTTCCGAGGTGGGTAAAATGAGGACCCAGATTGTTGGGGGCAATATGCTCACTCTCTGTAAACCGCTTATAGAGGGCTGGAAAGCAGAGAATTGAGACAGAAAATGGGTTATAGGCGGCTATTGCTATTGTCATTAAAATGTCGCATTTTGCCCATTTTTTGTCTCAATTCTCATCAGAGCCATACAAATTAGGAACATGGTTCTAGTTTTGCAAATATGGCCAGACTGTGACCTTGGGAGTAAATTTCACTCAATTCATTCATTATTTTTGAGTGCATACACAGCAGCTTATCCAGTTAGTTACTGAATCATAAAGCCAATTCATTCATGATAGATGGAACAGGTAATGCAAAGGCTGTTCACTTCTTTTTTTGTTCTAGCCATGATTCCCCAAAGACGGTCCTGAAAAATGGGAAGTGTTTTCCAAATGCTGCTCTGGCATATTCCATTTGCCTTAAAAAAAAAAAAAAAAAGGATGGAATGCAACAGGGCAAAGTGGAACAATAAACATATTAACTGGCTACATTGGACTTCAAAATTGTTGTAGGAGGACATTTTTATTTCTATTGGAAGTTACTGCAAGCCTGAACACTATTATTCCTCGACAGAAGGACTTGAAATTGGATGCTAGTGCATAGTAGCTGAATCAGAAATAATAAAATTTGACTTGATTACAATACAGGCAACAGCTTTTCTCCAAAACAGATGCTTGTTTAGCAATGTTAAGACTTTATACTGTCGATTATTGTTGCAATGAGTGGTTGCTGTGGGGCTTTTGCGTTTTTTTTTTTTGACGGCATAAAATGGTGTTCTAATCAAATTTGCCACTTTGTTTTTTGGATCCCATTGGTCTTCGATCAGTCTCTTAATAGCTTTTCTCCCTCTTCTTCTTCACCTGTGTATATTTGCCAACTGAAGACAGCCTTTCAGGGATATGATGAAATGCCTTGTTGTTATTAAGGTGTTTCTCAAAAATCCCCATTGTAGCTATCAAGATTAAGAGCAACTCCTTAGAACGAGCTTCGAAAGAACCAGCACACAGGAAGATCCAGTGATGACCCGGGGCAAGGCACAGAGGCAACACAGTCAGTTGATAGTTTAAAATGCCCCTCTATTGCTTCAACTTTCCCTCAAACGCTCCCATGTTTATGGCTGGTCTCACTCTCTCTCTCTGTCACACACACACATCACAGACACACTCTTCCAGTAGACTCTGGCTGTGAGTAGTCCAGCAAAATGCTGTTAGCACAATAGCTTCAAGGCAAGAAGTCCAGCGGGTCAAGAGAACCAGTCAAGGAATCCAACGAAGCAAAGGAACAAGACTCTAGACATTGGCAACAGCACACCAAACTCCACAAATTCAGTGTGTTAGGCATCCAGAAAGTATCCATGATATCAATCACTCCGAGACATCTCTCTCCAAGGTTGAATTTATTAGAAACAGATCTAGCATGTCAAAGGCAATTTCCCAAGTGAAATTATTTTCGCGCCTTACACAGAATCCACCTTCTCTCCTCCCTTCTCTCCTCCCACTTCTGCACTTCATAAATCACGAGCACCAATTAACTGCCACTGGAATTACTTAATACGACATACAGAATAACCTTGAACTTTTCAATTCCTCCAACTCTCTAAAAGGAAAAAAAAAATGTGGCAGCTGAATTTTAAAGCTGACACAGTGCTTGTTCCAACAAACGCCCCTCCCCACAGTGTCTCCTTAAGTCTCAGTCCCCAGGCGTGCTTTGTAAAGAGGGGCGGAGTCATTAGGTCAGCCTGTGCTGTTCCCGCCTCATCTCCACTCTCCGTGCTCAGGGATCAGGAGGGAGTCTGTCCTTGCTTATTGCCTGAGCTCCATTGCTCATCTCCACTGCCTGCCCTCTCTTCTCCACCCCCCTTCTTGGTCGTCCTGCTCCTGTTCTTCCCTGCTGGCAAGCCATCCCAAACCTGAGGGACCCAGAGCTGCCTCGTACCGCTTCTCCCCGAGTTCCTCCAAAGTCAACGAGACCACCACCCCCTCAACCTTAATCTGCCCTATCTCTGGCTCGTCCTCCTCCACGGACAAGCTCCAACAGGGCCACGACAGACCCTTTGAAACCTACCAACTTCATGCAACACCCAGCAGAACTTTCCTTTCCTTTCTTCTTTCATGGAAGGATTGGGGAGGGGGGAGCAGAGAAAATACACAGCAAATAATTCTTGTGGCCTATTTGCAAGAACATGCATCTGTTTCTAAGGTTCTTGATATAAATAGTAATAATGTGCGTGCAATTCCTAGGTTTAAATAAAGGCATTTCTTACAATGGAAAAAAAAATTGTGTGCTTTAATAAGTTTGAATTGTGCTGCTTCTTTGGAAGAACTAAAGTCTAAACTACTAGAAAAACGATTAAAATTATGGATGTGGCAAGAATGGTTAAGGCACCAGACTACAAAGTGGGAGACTATGAATTCTAGTCACGAAAGGCAGCTGGGTGATCTTGGGCTAGTCACTCTCTCTCTCAGCCCAACTCATCTCCCGGGATTGCTATTGTGGAGAATATAGGAAGAAGTAGTTGTATTAGATATATTCACCCCCCTTGAGTGATTTGTAAAAATAATAAAGGCAAACAAACAAACTCTAAGAAAACCATTGGGATAAAATGTACAAGTAAACAAATAAATAAATACAGGTAGTCCTTGACTTAAGACCACAATTAGAATTGGAAAATTCATCATTAAGTGGTGCAATTGTTAAGCAAGACATCGCATGATCGTGACTTGCAACCTTTCCTTCCTGCTTCCTCATTGGCTTTGCTTGTTGGAAGCTGTCTGGGAAGCCTGCCAGTGGTAATCATGGGAACGTTGCAACAATCATAAGAACTGGCTTTCAACACTGTCGTAACTTCAAATGGTCACTAAACGAACGATTGTAAGTCGAGGACAACCTGTAAAGCAAGCAAGCTACCGTGCATGCCCAGTAGCAAAGAGGAAGAATGATGTTCATCTTTTGAAAGAAGTCAAAGAAATAAGCTATTCCTGGGTCATGTCCAGGGATGGGGATTCAAATTTTTAAAAAATCGGTTCTGTGTGTGTGGCTAGGTGGGCGTGGTCATGTGAATGGGCAGGCGTGGCTTATTTTTTTGCACACACCCCCCCCTCCCGCACTCCATTTTTTTATTTTTTTGCCTCCTGGGCATCAGGGAAGCCTCCTGGGCAAAGCAGTAAGACAGAGAGGGGGATCCCAGCACAGCTGATCGTCGGAACAGCTGATTGTCGGGAGGAGGAAAAAAAAACACCAAATACCTTAAGGAGTGACTGGGCAGGGGAGAATGCAATCATCTGTCGGGCATGCGTGCGATGTCACACATGTGCGATAAGGGCTGACTGGGCGGGGAGGGGAGGGGCCAGCCAGGGGTACGATTTGCTGGTTCTCCAAACTGCGCAGAATTGTAACAACCGGTTCTATAGAACCGGTCCGAACCGGTAGAATCCCACCCCTGGGATTCACAGCCCCAAATAATGCGGAAGTTTATGTTCAGTCAATAGCACTTTATCAACAAATGTCACATCTCAAGGTACCATCTCCTATGGAACCATGGCATCTATGTAGGTTATTAATTATCTGAGAAGTCGCCTACAAGAAAAGCTTAAGCAAAGTAACTGTTAGCTGCCACTTTAAGCTTGCTTGTGCCTCGCTACCATGGTGATAGTCTGCCATGAACACTGAGGAGGATAGTTGGGAGGGAAAAAATGAAAATGAATGCTTAGGGGAAATGAAAGTAACCGCTGTATCTCCCTGAGAAGCTGCCTCAAGGTCACCCGACTGGGAAAAGAAGGCAGCTGCATACCAACTGACCATTCCGAAAACACTTTGCATGAACCTGATTGGCCATGGAGGGGTGGTAAGTGATGGGAGGGAGGGATAAGTTGGACTTAGGGATTTTGGCGCACGATTCTCAGTTCTGGCTATGCATTACTGCACTACATTCGACTTCTAATAAAAGTATACCTTTCTCCAAAAATGGAGCCAAGGATCGGTTCTATTTAGATGTTTAAGTGGTGGTAGGTCTGACAGTAACTGTAATTCAAAAGCCAGATCAAACATTTACTGGGCAGCAGATAAGTACTTGGTTTGCCTTGTCAAAGCACCTCACGTCACGGGTGACCCAAGCACGCATTTCCCCTTTCTTCCCATTAAGAACAGCCTGAGTCAGGGCATGATATAAGTGCATCACATGATGCATTTCCTGTGCACAGAACAGGAAAGGATGGCATGCCTTCCTCCTCCTTGCTACAATGAAAGCAGAAATCACTCTGTAGCCATCTGAACTTAATGGCCAGTTCTTTAATCACAGAGATCTTAGCTCATCATCAAATGCACCTTTCTTTTCAAATTGTGGTCTGGGGAATCTGAATTTCCTATTTGCTGCTTATACCTGCAGAGGAAGTGTCTCTGCGAATTTAAAAGAAAAACTGTATTAATGAGATTCCAATGGTAAATATATAGTTACATTAGCAGGGTACCTGTGCTTCCCTATGAAACTATTCTGATCGGGCAAGTTTTTCGGAGGAAAATAAGGGGGAAAAAATTGTGCCTCTGCCTACCAGCATCTATCGGTATTCATCTGGCTAGCGTCCTGTCAATGTATGAGAGAGTTCAGGGCTGCTTGGAAACTGAAACAGTATTTTCTGTGTGAGCAAGAAAGAGTCAGCAAGGAGCCTGGGTGTGGCTTAGCTCAACTGTTCTGTACTAAAGCTGCTTGGTGTTGTGAAACTAAAACTCCTCTCCTCTGCTTGTGTTTTGCATTTGGAACAGATTTCTTTTCAGGTGGGTAGGGGAAGTAGAACTCCTTAGCATCAGAGCATGTTAATAATAATATACGAAATACTAATGCTCTGGTGATCATTTCGAAAAATCCTTTCTTAGTGAGCACCTGCAAGCCAAGAGGAACATATGTGCCAAATTTCACGTTTATAGGCTTTACGGTTCTGGAGATTTTGTGATGAAGCGTATGTGGTATTTCGCTTTTATAGAGAGAGAGATTTGCCTCGAATAATGCTGAAATTATTATCGCTCTCTAATCTTTGAAAAATCAAGGCCCTGATACTCTGCATTTACTGTCCTGATATTTTTTTAAAAAGGAAGTAAAAGCAGGCGAGGGAGAAAAACAGTCTTCATACTTTTAAATAATTATCATTTTATTCTGCTGACCAAAGTGAAAAAGTGATTCAAGATATTCCTTTTTTTAAAAAAAATTAAAGGCGTGCATAAGCGCACCAACGTGCCTACCGTCCCTGTCCTATTGTTTCTCTTATTCTTTTATTTTTCTTATATGTAACCATTTCATGTATTCACAACTATGTATACATTTATACTTATTATCTTGTAAACAATTGGCAAATCAAACAAATAAATAAATATTATTTGGTAAACTGCAAGAAGCACTGGAAAAAATGTCAGGGCATTTATTGAAAGCCTGCATGAAAATTTGATTTATTAGAAGGTGCTAGCTAATTACATTATGTGGACTAAATGAGAAAACGTTAACCTTTGGCTGAGATTTAGCATTTCAACCGCCCTGAGAATAAAGGTGCCAAAGGCATCAAGAGAGCTAGTTTGTTAGGAAAAGCAAGCTCGTTTACAAGTCAGAAGTAATTCCTTAACTACCACCACAACCATGCAACAACTACTTTAAAAATCACCCTGCAAATCTTTGTAAAGTACACAGAATCCCTGTTCCACTAGGCCTGTACGAGGTTAGTTGAAATCCTGCTTAGGTTGGTGTTCCAGTTGAATGACTGAATCAAGCAGCTTGGAACTGGCTTAGGCAGATTGATAACATCCTGTTTAATGAGAAACAGTCTATAACTTTTTCTATGAGATCTTTGCTTCCACACAAGGATACTTAACTCTGGCTATATAGGAAATTCCACATGGTATCTTAATTGGATCTGAATGGAAACAGAATGTATGCATTTTAATCCAAACTCTACCTAACTAAGTTTCTCTAGCACATATCTGAATTTGTTATTTCTGATTTCCACTGGAATATAATAGATTTCCTCTTATTCTGAAACCAAGAAAGAAAGCATAACATGGCCTTCAGTTGCTGTGGCCATTTTTCCCCCTTCTTCCTACTTGCAAAAATTTTTTGAGTTTAGAAATCCTGGGAGATTACCTAATACACGTGATTGTGGGTGAAAACGCCTAAATCTCAGAAGATTCAAAAAAAAGAAAAAAAAAAAGAAAAGAAATAGGCCAAAAAAAGAGCAAAATATTTTTAAAAACCTCAGAATCCGAGTTAGCTATCTTCAGCTTTACTCGTTTGGAAAGAATTGGCATTCAGAGTTGTAAGGTCCCTACATTTAAGTATGATGGCATCAGTTTTTCCTGTGTTGTAACAGGAATTGATCAACATTATACTAGAAAATAATGTTGCATATTACTCTGTATAAATTAGCGCTGGATGTTACTTTGGACAGCCTGCTTGGTTTTCACCCCCAGTACAAAAGGATATTTTTTCAGGAATTTTTATGCTACAAAGGGAAACAGTGCTGCAAAAGTGCATCTGCCTCTAGCCCATCATCTAGAATGCTAGGTCCTGATCCTGTAGTGCTAATATAGCCGCACCACATAGAACACAACTGCTTCCATCTAAAGACTTACTGTACTTAGTTTAAAATATCCTTAATTGGTGTATTTTTAAATTCCGATGACATTGACTAAATAATTGCCAAGGCCAAGTGAAACCTAGCACAATTTCTGCTTTTCAATATTGCATTGATTTTATTCTATATCTAATTTTAAGATTTTTATGACTTGTTTAACTCCCTAGAGCCAGGGGTTAAGGGAAACCCAATTTCATTGAAGGCCCCATCAGGGTTGTGTTTGATCTTGGGGGGTAGCCAGGGTGGTAATGGCCAGCTCGACATCACTTGGCCTGCCTGGACTCTGTTTTGGGCCACAATGTCCTCCTGCACCCTCTGCCAGCAAAAATTGAGCTCGGGGGGGGGGTTGTGTGAGGACTGAAAACAGCCTCTGAGGGCCACACACGGCCCTCATAATCCTGAGTTCTGTTTTCGCTGGCAGAGGCACTGCGGGCCAGTCCTTCACTGTTTCCAGGGCAGCCCTGCGGGCCAGATCTAAGCACCCTGTGGGCCAAATTCAGCCCACGAGCCTTGAGTTTGACACCCCTGCCCTAGAGCCTTGAGAGTAGAAAAATACATGAATGAATGAATGAATTAATAAAAATATTTATGAATACATAAAAACTCTTTCTGCAACCATACATCTATTTAAACAATGAGAGAAATTGATTGCATCTCCAAAACAGGAAGGAGGACCTTAAGATGAGGATTACAAGGAAGCCTTGATGCAGGCAAGTAAGTTCCCTTCAGCAGGTCAATATACCCTTTGCTACTCCTGCTTCAGGGAGATGAAGAATATTTTTTAGCTAAAACATTCATAATCCACGAGAGGGGAAAAAACAGGATTTATTTCAGACCTCTGTCCCTTTGATTCAAAGGTGACTCTTGGCCAATGCTTGGATGAGCCCATGATGTTTTCTTGACAATAATTTTGGAAGTGGTTTGCTGTTGCCTTTTTCTGAAAGCTGGGAGTGTATCAAAGTCGCTCAGTTAACATCATATCTAAAGCAAGACTGGAACATTTCAATCTCTTTGTTTCTAGTCTGAGGCCTTTCAGTTCTACACCAAATTGGCTCTTATTCCAGTCACACATATTTGTAACTTGGGAATTATTTAAGCAGCCTATCCTTCGTAGTAACAGCAGAAATGAAACCTAGAATGCAACAAGATCGGCTGTTCAGAGAGCGTTAACACAAAACCCACACGGGTTCTAATTCATATTCCTATTTTCGCCCTTCCTCCAAATCCCACTCTTAAATCTTCAAAAGCCTTTTTGCAAGCTTGGGAGACCAATAGGATCAGGCTATATGGCCCTGTAACTCCCATAGATCTAAAGCTCAACTGAGACAGCAACGGTTTTCTTCACTTCAGCTTCAGGATTCTGTTAGATGGATCTGAACACCAAAGATATTCCCCCTTTTTGGGATGCTATCAAAAGGGCAACTGTGAAAGTCATTAATCTGCTCTTCCACTACTTTCAGAGACAACGACTACAGAAGCAGCTCTGGCTTTTCTGCCTCCCCCGTTCAAATTCTCAGAAGCAACAGAAGCTTACAAAGAAGTGGCAAGCCACCGCGTAAGTTGCGACACAAACACAAGAAAGGAAAAATATCTCCTCCCGGAGAGATGGCACATGCTACTCATTGCTTCGTTGCCACTACCCTGCTGAGGAACGCTACTCAGCGTGCAATAAGGCAGAATTCCACCCCAACACATGGGTATGTGGTTTCGATAGCCAACAGACCATCTCGAAGCATCAAGGCTGATAACTATGGGCAAGGTTCCCAGCCAAGAGGACTCTAAGCAGCTGTCTTTTCAGAGCGTATAAATCTGCAGCCAAGAGAATCAGATATTATTTTACTTTTTCAGCAGGCTAAATGCTTTCCAACACTATAAAGACTAGGTAAGATCTGATGCCAGGCATAGAAAGACATCCTAGGCCTAAAGTGATATATGGAAACAGGACCCGTGAGCATTTTTATGATAGGCACACAATTACAGAGCTTGTAATGACAGTCTTCATCGTGAGTACAAATGAGGAAAGCATTGAGTTGCGGATGGCAGCAAATCAGCACACTTCTTGGTGCCTAGGAGAACACAAGAATTGCATTCACATTTCTATATATCACATGAACGAGCAGGCTTTTGAAGGCTGGTAGCCACAATGGACAGGCCAGGGCCTTCTTTCATTTCAAGACTTCCAATGAGGGTTTTTGGAAGCTTAACCGCTTTTAAGGCCACACCTGGAATACTGCATCCAGTTTTGGTCACCACATTACAAAAAAGATGTTGAGACTTTGGAAAAAGGTCAAAGAAGAGCAACTTAAGATGATTAAAGGTCTGGAGATTAAGATGTAAGAAGAACGGTTGCAGGATTTGGGTTAAGCTATTCTAGAGAAAAGGACTAGGGGTGTTCTGACCCAAACCTGGTTCCAAGAAAGCAAACACAGGACAAAGGCAGCAGTATAATCTGTTTAAGTTTCAGCTATGAATCCTGTTTCTTCACAGATAAAAGGCTGCTTCCAACTAATTAGCTCCGACAAAAAAGAGCCTTGCCAGGTTTTTTCAAGTCTGACAAAAAACAACAGATAAGAAATAGTTTACAAGAGTCTTCAAATACCAACTGTAATGTCCATGAGGCTGAGTTCAAAACGTCTTTGCCTTCTGCAAAGAAGGTTAATTTCACAGCTGGCTTTTATCTTCTTGAAGGAGGGGCCATTACCTTGCAGCCTTACTCCCGAGTCCCCTGTGCTGTTGTAACTGTTCTTTCCTCCGAGCAATCCTGCGCGCATGCGCATTTGGCACAGGCTCCTCGGGAACCTCCTCATCACTGCTGCCAGCCCCCAAAATCTCTGAAGGCAGCAGTCTACTCCCTAATGGTCTTGGCCCCTCATCTGAGTCCTCGCTCTCCTCAGCCATCTGCACCTGCTGCCAGCTAACCACATCAAGGGGGGACAGATAGCAGTATTCCAGTATTTGAGAGGTTGCCACAAAGTGGAGGGGGTCAACTTATTTTCCAAAGCACCAGAGGTCCGGTCAAGACACAATGGATGGAAACTAATCAAGGAGAGAAGCAATCTGGAATTAAGGAGAAACTTCCTAACAGTGAACGGCTTTTCGTCAGAAGTTGTGGGTGCTTCATCACTGGAAGTTTTAAAGAAGAGAAAGAATGAGCATGGGTCTGAAATGGTATGGGGTCTCCTGCTTGAGCAGGGGATTGGACTAGAAGTCCTCCAAGGAAGGGGTCGCCAACCTTTTGGACCTCAGGGACCACCAAACTCATAATTTTAGATCCCAGGGACCACTAACTGGTTCTGTGGGCGTGGCATAATTTGTGGGTGTGGCTTGGTGGTCATGTGACTGGCTGGGCATGGCTTGTATGTAAATATTATAAATATTTATATAAATATTGAATTTTTTTATAAAAAAAGAACAACTTTTACCCAAATCAGGCAAAGCAGGCAGGCAGATTGAGTTGCTTACAGAAGCACAGGTTCACTCAGAGATCTATCTATCTGCCATCAGCTAGCTCAGTCTGTCACATAAAATTTCCTTACAAGCAAACTCATAAAATTTGCTAGCAAGCAAACTCACAAAATTAACTCACAACACACCATGTATGTAAATATTGATTTTTTTTTTATTAAAAAAAGCAACTTTTATCCGAAATCAGGCAAAGCAGGCAGGCAGATTGAGTTGCTCACAGAATCATTCAGTGATCTATCTATCTGCCATCAGCTAGCTCAGTCTCTCAAATTTGCTTGCCGTGAGTCTGCACTGAATGTGCTTGCAAGCAAAGCTTCAGTCCTAAGGGAGGTTTGGTTGTGCTTAGCTAGAAAGCAAGAATTCCAACCATTTCCTGATTCCTAGCTAATCTAAATCTCCCAGCACAGCAGAACAGATGATGGTCGGAAAAAGGAAAAATAGCAACTTAGCAGGCAAGTTTGCCAGGTAAGGAGTGAGTGGGCGGGGAGAGTTCCCGCGGGCCATGGGGGCTGAGCAGCCTTGTGTTTTTGAGCAGCCTGGATTAATTGCTTTGGTGGGGTGCTCTGGGGGTGAAATTTGTCTGCGGCCCACCAAAATTTTCTCATGGCCCACCAGTGGGCCGTGGCCCACCGATTGGCGACCACTGCTCCAAGGTCACTTCCAGCTCTATTCTGATTAAGATTTCTTAGGTTTTTTTAAAAAAATTATGTTTTTATGTGGTTCCTGTCTCAGAATGGTTGAGAGCAATGATAGCCAGAGGATGATCTAGAGCAGGGGTGGGGAACGGTAGCCCTTTTATGACTTGTGGACTTCAACTTCCAGAATTCCTGAGTTAGTATGGCTGGCTCAGGAATTCTGGGAGTTGAGGTCCACAAGTCATAAAGGAGCCATCGTTCCCCATCTCTGATCTACAGTAGGGGTCCCCAACCATGGCAACTTTAAGGCTTGTGGACTTCAACTCCCAGAATTCTCCAGCCAGCATCCGAATTTTGATTGCATATGATCATGGGGATATAGCTGGCTGAGGAATTCTGGGAGTTGAGGTCCACAAGTCATAAAGGAGCCATCGTTCCCCATCTCTGATCTAGAGCATTAAAAAAAGAGAGCGCTTTAAAGCCATATGTGTATGCTATCCCTATATTATCTGGATGCTGAAAATTGGCAAGTGATCATGGATGTTGCAATTCTTGTATTCTCCCAGGCACCATGTTTCCCAGTGAGTAATGAGGAACCACATACAGAGATCTTGGAAGGATCAGTGATACATTCTTGTAAAGTTCTTTACCTCTATGAAGGACAATATGGTCGATCATGTTCCGTTTATATTTGGTGTGGTAGAGACAGAGAGGACAACGGAGATCTTTGGGTCCTTCCTCGGGAACTGCTGAATGCCCAGCTTCCACATGCATAGTAAAAGCAGATCTACAAAATCAAAGAGTAGTACACAGGCTCAGATATAAGTGGGGAGAACCTTAACACTTTGAATAATACTTTTTGTGACAGAAGCTACAGATGTCTACATTTACAGGCACGCTGTACACATTTGTCAAGACAAATTTCTTCGACTTAAGGAACGATGGGTTTTAGTACTCCCAGGAACTGATACAAATGAAAGCTAGGTCTGACTCATATTAAACTGTAATGGTGTTGTGTCAACCCAGACATTATGTTGTAAACCATGGCTTATGGCTTACTATAATTAGCTTTTTGTTTATTCATCAAACCACAGTGACTGCAAACCATAGCTTAGTTGATGAATGAACTCAGCCATTTTTTCCTTTATCTTTTTACAAATCTCTTTGCTCGTGTTTTTTTAAAGGTAGAATTAAATGTTATGTTAACCAATATCAATACAGATTAAACCTAATTAGAATTATATTAATGAATATTTGAATACAGGTAGTCCTTAATTTACAATTGAGCCCAAAATTTCCGTTGTTAAGTGAGACATTTAAGTGAGTTTTGCCTCATTTTATGACTTTTCTTGCCACAGTTGTTAAGTGAATCACTGCAGTTGGTAAGTTGGTAACCCGGATGTTCAGTGAATCTGGCTTCCCCATTGACTTTGCTTGTCAGAAGGTCGCAAAAGGTGATCACATGACCTTGGGACACAGCAACCGTCATAAACACGAGTCAGTTGCCAAACTGAATTTTGATCACATGACCATGGGAATGCTGCAAAGGTCGTAACTGTGAACAACGGTCATAAGTCACATTTTTCAGTGCTGTTGTAATGTTGAACTGTCACTAAATGAACTATTGTTAAGGACTACCTATACTCAATAGATCAATGTTACATTGGCGCCAATCGCAAATGTATTTAAAGCAAAAGTATAGATAACCAGCATGTATTCCAAAAGGAACAGGGTAGAACATCCTACAGTATGGCCACAGAGAAGCATTTTAAGGAAATAAAGGAATTCATCTCAAAATAGAAAACTTATCCATTAATCCATAATATCAATCCATCCATCCAAGTAGAATGGGAAGTCCATATTCTCCTGATTTGAGATATCTGTACGTACCTCACAGGGCTGTCAACATGTGTTTACACACACAAAATACTGGGATGCACCAAATTTTGTTTGCAAAGTATAAGTTACCCAAATTGTATGCAGACCGTATATGAACTAGGATCTATTCATGCAGGATAACTGCAGGTTCATGTAATTTATATCATTTCTTCCCAAGGACATACACCTAGCCAAATGCAACTCCATTTTCACAGTTTTATCCAAAAACTCCAGGAACCGTTTGTGAAGCTTCTTTTGAAAAGCATTAAAACCAACTTTAGGGAATTCAGAACTTAAGAGAAGGAAGATTTTGCTGACTGCAGAACCCTACAGAGAGTCAATAAGAACTCACTATTATATTCCCCTAGGCAGGTTTCTAAATTCTTCTCCCTTCAGGGCAAATGTCAACTTTAACTAAAGAGATAAGGCAAAGGCGCTGTTGGAAGAGCTGTGTTCGCAGAGTCCCTTCCCAGCCTCAGCACACACAACTTTACTGAAGCTGCAAATATACAACTGCAGCATAGGCAGCGCCTAGGTTGGGGTGTCAAACTGGCGGCCCACAGTCTGGATGCGTCCCACGCAGGCCACGCCCACCCCAGCTCTGCGAAGGGAAAAGCATCACAATATGTTATGTGACGGCCACGTGACATGGCGAGGCTGACACCCGTGGCCTAGGCTATTTCTACATGACACAACTGCAATCTTTGTGTTGCAGAGTGAAGACCATGTTAGAGTGAGGACCATAGGAGGACTAACCTATGCAGCTGTTGGCGGAAGTGTGCATACTTCACACACCGATAGTTTACACACTCTCTGTCCTATGCACATTTCAGCTGACAGAGATTATCCGTAAGCTTGTGGATTTGCAGCTTGTGCTGCCCACTGGATTGTGTTCCTGGATTACAGACAGAACAATCCCAAGGACCCTAAATAAAAACCACAACCATTTAAAGACATTTTGTATGTTTTGGGGAGGTAAAGAGCCCTTATAGGATCAGCCTCCCCCAGTGACAAAGTAGATTTCAGGAGGAAGCAGCTTACTGCTTTCCACACTTCACATGGAAAAGAGTGAAGTTATAATTCTAAGCATATGTAGTCTATTGGATTGAGTGTTCAATTTTTTGTAGGTATTTCTAGCAATGTGGATTACAATTCCTTTACTCTTTTCTACTGTCTAATCTCAGACTCTAAAACTGCAATCCCATAATCACTGATCTAGGAATGAATCCAATGTAATATCCTTCTGAGCTGATATTTATCGGGTTGCACAATAAAGCAAATATTTTTGTCTACTTTTCCACAACAAGGACTACAAGCACGTTACACCTTAGTACTGCTAATAAACAAGTGGGTGTGTTTGCAGTATTTAGTACAAGAAGCGCCTTCCCCCCCTCATTTTGTAAATGGGACATAAACAACAAGAAATGGAAGTTGAAGTCACAATACTGAAATATAAGGGAACGCAGGTCTACTGACAGAAGTTGTGTCAGCCCTTCAGGTAGTTCAGACAAGAAGCACCAACATTGAGCGCTATCATTAACTTTATTTTAAGGTTAGAGTAATAGAATTTTTGCAAGTCTGAAAATATCTCTCCCCTCTCTTACTTTTACTCTCCTGAAGACCAGGGAAGGTCCCTTCTGAGATGCCTCCTCCAACCTATCTCTTCTTTGGACTCACTTACCAGACTGTTTGTCTAGATTGCAGCTCTGCCTTCTATCTCCCAAGGTCATTCCAACAGACCATTACAAATGGCCAGGTTTGAATGAATAGCTGCTTAATTGGCAACAGAACAACCCCTTAACTCTCCAGTGTAGCAACTTACTTAAAGCCTGTGTAAAATGAACAGTCTTTGCACTTGAACAACTTCTTCCCTCCGTGCTTGTCACGATAATGACGCCGAATGCTCTGTATGTAACCCGAAGTGAATTCACAAAATTCACAGTTAAGGATGGCTTCAGCTTTCTGGTCTCCTCCAGAAAGTGGGACGGGGCTAATGTTGTTATTATTCCTTGCCAAGGCTGCGGACTGATAGTGGTTCAGTTGTTGCTGGACATCTGGAGGTTCTGAATAGGAAGAATCTGAAAGGGAAAGTAAACAACTATTTAATATTAATAACAAAAAGAGGAGAGAAGGAAAGGAGGGCAAAGAAGGAACTGAGTTTGTAATTTAACTGCAATGCTAGATCAATGCTGCTTTAATCCCCCCCCCCATTGGTTCTAGGAAAGTTGGTTTGTATTGGTTGAATTATTGTTTTAACACAGTTGACAATCAACATTATGGGTTTATTGTATTCATTTGCTGCTTGGGCAGACTGGGTCCCAAAAGGTGGTTAAACATACTTTTAAATGTAAACTAAGGTATGTAACATGAGGTGTAGCACACAGTGAATTTTATCGATTTCAACTCATGAGCCAGCTGTGTAGGTGTTCATATTTATTATCCACATTATAAAAACAACATAGCCTATTTCAGGGTATTAAAAATGAAAGTGTTCTTGAAGTGGATCTGGAAGCTACAACTGGGGCAAATCAAAAAGATACAGTCTCTTTCAAGTTGAGTTTGACTCATGGTTATGGCGTAGAGGGTTCTTGGCAGCAGTAAAAAAAAAAGGTTTATCATTGCTTTCTGCTGAGATGTTCTTTCAACTTTCAATCCATCTTAAAGCCCTGGGATTTTCTAAATAGTCCACATGCTAACCAAGTCCAACCTGGCTTAGCTTCAAAACATAGATAAGATCAGCCAAGTGCTGCCACCTACTGAAATACTAAAGAGTATCGCAGTCGCATTGTGAACTGTTTGGAACTACCATAGTATAAACATTATTTGTGGGTTGAAGTTACTGGTCTTACCCCTGAAAATTCTACCAGACACAGTATAGAACCTACAGCATATAGAATACTGCCTCATAACTTAGCTTTCAGGTGGAAATTAGAATTTTCTTTGGATGCCTCTTGTGTTTTTTTTAAAGTAAGTCTAATTGCCACCAAAAGGAGGATCCAAGTACACATAATATAATTCTTTTTTTTTTTTTTAAGTATGCACATCTACCTTTTCCTTTAGGAATATTGGATCTGGGCTGCAAAAAATGAGAGTTAGGGAGTTTTTCCATTGTTTTCTGTATCTTTGTTGCCACTGATTTATCAGATCAATTCTGGTAGTGAAGATTTGGGAGCCCTAACTTTACAGGTAGTCCTTGACTTACAACCATTCATTAAGTGACCATTAGAAGTTTCAACAGCAGTGGAAAAGTGACTTACAACCTGTGCATGTTAATAAAACCATCACAATCGTATGATCATAGTTTGAGCATTTGGCATTTTATTTATGATGGTTGCAGCATCCTGGGGTCATGTGATTTCCATTTGAACCTTCCTCGCTAACTTCTGACAAGCGAAGTCAAGGGGAGAAGCTGCATTTGCTCAATAACTGCGCAATTCACTTAACAACTGTGTCAAAAAAGGTCACAAAATTGTGCACGGCTCCCTTCACAACTGCTTGGCTTAGGAACGGAAATTCTGGTCTAACTGTGGCTGCAAGTTGAGGATTAACTGTATGAAATAATAAACATGTCTGGAAAATACGAAGGTCGAAAATGAAGGAGCTTCTCTGCCTGCAACAGGGGAAAACATCAGTCTTATTCCAGATTCACTAAAGCAGAGGTCTCATTCTCGCGGCCCACGGGCCAATTGCGGCCCGCAGGACGATATCCTGTGGCCCCCACCATGATATGAAAGTATAATATTAGTGTATAATATAAATATAAAGTATAATATAAAGTATAATATTATGCAGCCCAGCCTCACCCAGCCTCTGCCTCCAGCGGCCCCCAGGTAAATTGTGTTTGAGACCCCTGCACTAAAGGAAATATGAAACATATTTTTTTGCAGATTTTACCCCAATGAGGAAGGAAAAAGGACTATGCGGTATCAGCAGGCAAATTAATTTTATTTATAAAATTTGTGCTATTCAGGTAGCCTTCAACTTATGACCACAATTGATCCCAGTGGCGCTATTCTAGCGTACCGGTAGCGCCAAAGATCAGTGGAGACCGAATCAGTTCTCTCTGAGGAGCTGCTGTTGGGCCCACCCGCCTGCCCGGGCTCCCATACTGTCCTTTATTCCCTGCTTTGGAAGCGCAGCTACTTTGCGTGGCACAGCAGATTGCTGCGCGTCAGCTGCTGAAGCGACAGGGAGAGTGCAGGATTGCAGTAGGTAAGTAGGAAAGCCTCTGAGCGTGTGCAAAGTGCGTGTTTGGGGCACATGCACAAAGTATGTGCATGCGCACACCAAGCCACATCCTCCGAACCGGTGGTAACCTTCTTTGAAACCCACCACTGATTGAACCCCCAAATTTACGCTAAGTGAGAAATTTGTTCAGACTTTTCTTGCCACATTTGTTAAGTGAATCACTGCCGTTGTTAAATTAATAACATGGTTGTTAAGTGAATCTGGCTTCCCCACTGACTCTGCTTGTCAGAAGGTCACAAAAGGCGATGACATGACTCCTGCACACTGCAGCTGTCATAAATATGAGTCAGTCAAGCATCCGAATGTAAATGATGCAACCTTGGGGATTGTACAATAGTTGTTAAGTGTGAAAAATGGTCCCTTTTTTCAGTGATGTTGCAACTTTGAACGGTCACTAAATGAACTGTTGTAAGTCGAGGACTACCTCTATATGGGAATACAGACATAATTAAAGTGGGAGGCTGCAAGTGCTGATCAAAACTACCACAACAATTATACTTCCAAAAAGAGAAAGATATTTAGAAACTTCATATTGCATCCTTTAGATTAGAACTATAAGCTTAAAGTCAAATTTAGTCAAATCAATATAACTACAAACAAGAAGAACTTTTAATTGAAAGAAAAAAAAGTGGAAAATAAAAGGAGGAAATATAAATTACAATCTGAAGTAATGGAGAGATGTCTAATTGCTACAAGCTAAGTTTATGATATTTAACCAATTTGTAAAATCACCAAAAGGAAAAAAAACAACCTTCTGAAGTGATTTGCATATGACCCTATTAAGGTCACTGATGAATGAAGAGCTTGCTAGTCTGTGCTTCATTCATTCAGGGAGTGGGTAATAAACTATAGATGGATTGTGGCTTCTTTTTTGGGCTTGTCCTGAGAGAAATAACCCAGAATCTGTTTGAACAAACCACATTATTTGCTTGTGGGGAAAAACTGTTAAGCATAATTACAGCATTCATTAAGGTAGACTTGTGCCAACTGGCTCTATCTAATTCTTGGTAAGAATTTTTTTTTAATTAACTACTGTTACCGAAAGAATAATAGAAGAACAAAACAATAAAATGAAAGATAAAAGAAATAATAATGTTTGAATGGGACACTTCTCGGCTTCTAACAATTTCAAATACATAGGATTTTAGAGCAGGGGTTTCAAACTCGCGGCCCGCGGGCGGATATGTCACGTGCTGGCCCCGCCCCCACCCGGTTTAGCAAAGGGGAAAAAAGTCCCGATATGTCACATGACGCCGTGAGTTTGATGCCCCTATTTTAGAGGGATGCCCCATAATGGAAGTCTTTCAGGTGTTCTTCAGATAGCTCCCTCTGCTCGTAAGCACTATGAATGTCAATTGTGGGTTCAAAATGCTACTACGTAGTTTGTCTCTGCTCAACTAGACGTGACACTAAAATTAATTGTACAGCACCAAAAAAACATGCCTTGATATTTGGGACAAGAATGCTATCTTTTGAAAGTTTTAGGTTAGTCTTTATAGAACAAGGGGTATAAATTAAATGGCATCCACACAAGCAAAACACAGGTCTTTAAGCTGGTTTCTCTAATTTATTTATTGTGCGAGTATAGGGCAAAGCAAGGTCATGTAGAGATTTTAATGGGCCATGTTTAAATCACAGTGTAATATATTGCTTTCTTCCCTTGGGTCTAGTTGTCTCATTTAAATTTCTTCCCTTAAAATAAAGACAAAAGAAAATTAAATTGCCAAAATTTAATCCTGGAATTAATAGGCTGATGTAGGATATGTAAAACTGCTATATAACTTAAAACACTTCGGTTTCCATTTCCAGATGAAAAGGGAACAAAGGTAGTCCCTGACTTATAACCATTTGTTTAGTGACCAAAGTTACAGCGACACTGAGAAGGAAAAAAGTGACGTATGCACGTATGACTGTCACAGCATCTCCCTGGTCATGTGATCAAAATTTGGGTGCTTGGCAACCTGCATGTATTTATGATGGGTGCAACATTATGGGGTCATGTGATCGCCATTTATGAACTTCCCAGCTGGCTTCCGACAGACAAAGTTAATGTGGGAAGCCGGATTCCTTTAATGATTCGTTTAACAAGTGCAATGATCTACATCAGGGTGTCCAACCTTGGCAACTTTAAGACTTGTGGACTTCAACTCCCAGAATTCCTCAGCCAGCTTTGCTGGCTGAGGAATTCTGGGAGTTGAAGTCCACAAGTCTTAAAGTTGCCAAGGTTGGACACACCTGATCTACATAATAACTACAGTAATTTGCTTAACAACTGTGGCAAAAAAAATAAAATAAATTCATGTGACTCATTTAATGACTGCCTTGCTTAACAACAGAAATTCTAGTCCCAATTATGGTTGTAAGTCGAGACTACCTATAGTAAAAATGAAAATTTCGACCACAAAAGGCATGCTTCTTATATTCAGTATGCATTCAACAGTACACAACTCAATATTCAGCTGTATCCCTCCCCACAAACCTGCAAAATACCATCAGTTTTAAACCTGCTCGTGTTTTTAGCTAATGCTTTTTACAGCTTCCTCCTGAAATTTTGCCCTGCTCTTGTGCAATGTTTCTTTCAACTTTTGCTAATTTTTATGGAAACATTTAATCAGAATATGTAAAACCCCTGTTTAGAAGTGAGAGTTTATAAATCGAAGAACTCAATTGGCCTTGCTATGAATCTGAGAGCAAAACTATTGGAACTAAGTGAGTGTGGACTTCGTGGGAGGTCCACACAAAATGCTTGAGTTTTCTAACACACAATATGTGCTCCCGGCAAAATATCTAAGACAGGCAGAGGGAAAAGAAAGCACTATTTCAATTCAGCATGCCAACCAGCAATAGCACTTAGACTTATATACTGTTCAATAGTATTTTTCTATCACTCTCTAAGCCAGGGGTCCCCAACCACCGGGCCGCAGACCGGTACCAGGCCGTGGAACATTTCCTACCGGGCCACCGGTTTGTTGGGCGCCGCCATCTTGTTTGACGAGAAAGTGCTTCCGGGTGAGCTTTTCCGGTTGGAAAGCGGCGTTTGGGTCCTGAAGGAATCCTCGCGCCTTAGTTTCATCGAAGGGAGGGGGCGGCTTCGAACAAAACTAAGGCGCGAGGATTCTTTCAGCACCCAAGGCAAGGCGAGCCGAGCGACCGTCCCAAAGCGAAGCCCATCGACAAAGGTACAAAGGAGGAGTTGAAGGTGGAGGGGAGAAGCGGGGGACGGCTGGCTGGCCGGTCGCTCAGCTCGCCTTGCCTTGTCATGCGTGCTGATGCTGGTACCGGGCCGCGGATCATTTTGTGATGCCGGTACCGGGCCGTGGCACAAAAAAGGTTGGGGGCCACTGCTCTAAGCGGTTTAGAGTCACCATATTGCCCCAAATAATCTGGGTCCTCATTCTACCAACCTCAGAAAGATTGAAGGCTAAGTTAACCTTGAGCAAGTCACAATTGAACTCCTGGCTATGGGCAGTTAGCTGCAGTACTGCATTCTAACCAATGTGCCATCACCTCAAATGCCTTTCCCAGAAAAATCTGGGAAAGTAGCATCTACTAGTACCATTCAATGGAGTTGTGAATTAAGCGCATGGCTGCAACTCTTGAAAGCAACTGCATCTTTTCCTGGGATCATGAGGCAGGGCAAAACTGTCACATGATTTCTAGGAAGATATGGCTGCTTTAAACAATTACAAACAGTGGCTGTTTATCCTCCTTCAACCACCTAATTATCTTTTCCAAATTATCTCTGCACTGTCCTAAGATCTACTTCAGTGCCTTTAGAAAGAGACAAAATTATTTTATCTAACTAATCTACTTAATACCTGCAGCTGTCAATGTTCTTTCAGTTCTGATGATTTTTCAATTCTTTATTGTTTCTTTGAAATCTTCTTATATATGTTCATGCTTTGTACGTTGTTGCTATTAGGTGTTTATAGTCAGAGGTTCAAGTATCATTTTGAGGTCCAGTACAAAACTGGACCATGGGCCTCGTTTTACATATGCACAATAGCATCCTGTGCATTACATTTTATGAATCATGAAAGAACCATTTCTATTTTAATTTGGAACGGCATTTTCTACATTTCTGAAATTATACCACAGCCCACACTAAAGCATTTCTAACAATCCATAAGGCACCCAACGTCATTTTGCTCTCAAAGGATGAATCTTATCTCCAAGAGCACTTCAAGCAAAGATCCTGGACCAACAACTCTCTCTAAAATTCACAAGTGCTTGCTCTGTTTTGGAACAGTAGCAAAGATGTATAAAAACAGGTTTCAGTTTAGTATCTTCATGTGTGAACTGCAGATTAGTCTCAAAAGACTTCGGTCTAGGCCCGGCTCCTTGAAATCTTTCCCCTTGTAAACATTTCCCTTGTTCTGGATATACTGAAGAAAATGAAGAGCTTGTTAAAAGCCTTTCCAAGTCAATTTAAGGCAAATAAATACTGTGCTTTAATTTTATAGGAAAGAAAGCATCCTTCTGAATAAAATATAATAATAGGTCATAACAGTGAACTAATATTACTATTAATCAGGTGAAGTATTATCAGAGAAAAAGGTAGCAGATACGGCTCCAAATAGAAAAAAAAACTTGCTTTAAAACACATTCAAATATCAAAAAGATTTCCTTCCTTTCTATTTTTGCTCTACTAAGACAGGCAAGAAAAACCAGTGAATGCCAAGATTCAGTAGAGAGTTAAAATCTAGGCTTCCAGAGTTGAAGTTCACTGTTCATCATGATGCTCATCTACCTTCTCAACATGTCTTTTGGGTCTTGGATATGGTAACCAAAAGGCAAGCCAGGGGAGAAATCAAACCGACTATGGAACAGAGCCAAGGGTTCAGCTGAATTATGGCTTTAAAACAGCAGTGACATCAATTGTGTCCTCTGCTTAGGAATCCCATGATCCCAACACTACTAGAGAAAGCCAGGAAATTCTTTCTCTGCTGAAACTAGTCTATAATTAGTAAGCATCCCCTTCCACATTGATGCCTACAGTTTGGTGTCAGGATATTTTAAACCCCCCAAAGAATGTGTGTTTAACAGACTTTGCTAGAATAGTATAAGGTATCTTAAATGATTTTTTAAAAAAGTGCCCTTTTAATAATACATACCATGAATTAGAGGATAGAGAAGGAAGGATTAATTTATACCAATAGAACAATCTGAGAAAGGAGAAGCCTAGACCGGCCAGGGTAATAATCCAGAGAAAATAAGTTTTGCTGACCGCAACTTCATTTGCATCTTTTGGCAGAGGTTACATATCAGAGTGGCAATCCTTCACCTTCCTTTCTTTCCTAAAACAAGCAGAACAGGGGCCATTTGGCAGGTGGATTGCTCAAAGCAATGGTGGTATTCTACCGCTTTGGCCTTGTTCTACCGAGCCGGTAGCAGAGACTGAACCTGTTCTCTCCGGCACTTTGCTGTTGGGCTCGCCTGCCTGCCCGGGCTCCCATACTAACCTTTATGTTTTACTTTTGAAGTGCAGCAGCTTTGTGCAGCAAGCACAAAGCTGCCATGCGGCAGCTGCTGAAGCAACAGAGTGCAGGCTTGCAGGAGGTGAGTCAGAAAGCCTCTGCGCCTGCGCAACGTGTACATTTGGCATGCGCATGCATACAAAGTATGCAAAGCGCGCCCACCAAGCCACACCCACCGAACCGGTGGTAAAAATATTTGAAATGCACCACTGGCTCAAAGCTCTTAAACCCATGGTGCAGCTTTGATCTATCGTGCCTAATTGCCCCATGGTGGGTCTGTTTTTCCAACCACCAGAAATAAAGAGAGCCAAGCTCCTCCAATACAAATGGAAAGCGCTGAGAACTGCTTAAGCCACCATGTATTGTCATCCCAAAATCGTAGCAAGAAGTGAAATTAAAGAAGGAAGTGAAGTGCCCATGTGTATTGAATATAAAGGCTGCACTTCGTGTCAGTGAGGAGACAGAAAAGGTAACCATGAGGACGTTTAAATTTCTTTTTCTACACTCTGTTGGAAGGAGAAGTCTTGAGTCTTTAGAAGGTTTTCTGGACCAGCTGAAGAGTGTTAGAACAAACAGACACATTCTCAATAGTGAGCTGCTGGCTCAGTCCCATTCATAGATGGCCTTAACGCTACACCCGAGGAGCAGTGATATGCAAAGTGCAGAAAGGGAGTAAGAATCAGCGAGCCAACCAAATTTTAAAATGTTAGAAGAGAAAATAAAACGACAAATAATTAGAACTAATTTATATAAATACCGTTTGTGGCATTTTTTTCATACCTTCCTATCCTTGCTTCCACCAAAATCATTTGCTGCTTCATACATTACCTTTTGTTCTTAAATCATCACACCTTATTCTTTCTCAGGATCCTATAAACTCTACACAATTACATTTGGGCTTTCCATTCTTCTCAACCCATTCATAATTTGTGAATCCACATCCATTCTCTCTATACAAGCAACCTGTTCCTCTTCTACATTGTCTATCACTTTTGTATTTAATCCATTCATTTTTGACCTCTTCTTCTTCTTCTTCTTCTTCTATTATATATGCATTCATGTTCACTACTTTTAATAAATATTCATTCCTGGCAAAAGGACACATACTACCCGGTATCTTTCTACCTGCATTTATGTATCTTAATTTTTTTCCATTTGTTTTTCAATCTTTATTAGTCATTGTACCAAGATACATAATAATAATATTAAGGTATGAAAATCAAAGTGGAAAGATTATGATATAAATCGGCCATGGTGGTCCTAATGGTTATTGGCACACTGGGTGCTGTATCATGAAATCTTGGATGGCACTCTCCACTTTTCAATTACAAAAGACCACACATATGCTATGCTGATATCTTATGGCATTCTAGGTTGTTGGGAATAACTCAATGCATGCGAAAGCCAACATCAGCTAGAGAGTCAATAGCTGTGATTTCACACTGTTGTGTATATAATAATAACAGTAATGAATGCCTTGAGCATTGGCAAAACCACAATCAGACATTTGCAAAAGACAGCTTTACTTGGGACAATTTGCATAAAGACAATACTTTAACACAACAAACAATAACATCTGCTTATCCCAGGTCCTTGGGAAAAACTTGATCGGTGGATCAAAATGCCAAATCCAATCTAAACATCTGGCTGACCGTGTGATGAACCATAACGTGCTGCCTGACTTCTGACAATTCAGGTGCTATATAAATTACTATTATATGCTATATTATATTAATAATGTTATATATATATATATTATTACCAAAGTGGTCCCTATTTTTCTACTTGCATTTTTACATGCTTTTGAACTGCTAGGTTGGCAGAAGCTGGGACAAGTAACGGGAGCTCACGCCATTACACGGTGCTAGGGATTTGAACCACTGAACTGCCAACCTTTCTGATCGACAAGCTCAGCGTCTTAGCCACTGAGCCATTGTGTCCCTATTATATGCTATATTGTATTAATTATGTTATATATATTATTACACATTAAGGTTGAACAGAGTGATGGCCTACTGGTGAACACGCTTGCCTTCCACTCAGAAGGTCAAGAGCGCAATCCTAGGTAGCGTAAGATGTTTCTCTCTCCTAGGGTGCAGAGAAAAAAAATATCTGCTGCAAACTCTCTGCATGGTGTCAGGAAGGGCATCTAGCCAATAAATGCTCAGCTCTGTCCAGTTGCCCCAACTATCTCAAATTAAGAGATTACAGAGTCATAAAAAGGAAGTATTATTACAAGTTAAGGTGCTGGCCTAGGAACCAGGAGACTGAGTTTTAATCCCACCTTAGGCATGAGAGCCAACTAAATGACCTTGAGTTTGTCACTCTCTCTCTCTCAGCCCAATCCACCTCAAAGAAAGAAAAACAAGACAAGGACTGGTAAGTATTTTCTCCACTTTGAATTATTTATAAAGTAATGAAGGTCGAATAAGCAATTACTACATGTTTCCCACAGATTGTAATTTGGAGATACATAAAATGTACCGACAGATACTCAGGATGTCGGCCCAATCCATCTGTTAAGAAAAATAGAGGAATTATATATCTATACTTTTACTGGAAGCTCTAGGATTTACCATATGAGAAACAAAGATGATTTACTATTGCAGTACAATAGTAATGCTGCTAGTATTTCCTCTACAGAAGCAGATGATAGCCAACAATTGGTGGTTAGTTTGGCTCACATACAGCATCAAAACATTCCCCATAATAAGCTATCATAAATTTCCTTCTTTTTTTAAAAAAAACAACCCACTTCATTTAAACATATAAAAATGCTGTAAGTCTAAATGCTAATCGATAGGGAACTAGGCTCTTATATGTAGTTCAATAAGCAATTTAAGCAGAAGAATCCTTATTGTAAACAGAGGGTTTCTTATAAGTATAGTGCCAGAAGGTAGCAATTTGGGCAAATTCTCAGTCGTTAAGCGAATCCAGCTTTCCAAATCGCATTTTTTGCTGGGTTTTTTTTTTTTTTTGCCAGAATGTTGCAAATTACAATCATGTGACTGCAGGATGTTGCAACCGGATGTAAATGTCAGCCTGTTGCCAAGCACCTGAACTGCGATCATGTGACTATTGGGTAGGTGGGGGGGAGGACACAGTACGATGACCATTAAGTGTGAATTTAGGTCATGACTGTTTCAGAGGAAGTTGTTGTAATTTTGAATTAACATTAAACAAAAAGTTGTGAGTCAAGGACTACCTGTACTAGTAGACCAGTAATTTATTTATTTATCTATTGAATTTATATTGCCGCCTATTCGCCCATGGCGACTCAAGGCAGCTTACAGAATATAAAACCACATTTAAAACAATAAAACTAATAAAAAGAATCAAATAAATTAATATGGTATAATATAATAAAATCATATTTTATTATACTATAAAATCATATATAGTATAACATAATAAAATAGTTCCCAACCTTTCCCCCTTGATGGCCCGGTGGATTGTGCGTGTGGGGAGGATGGTTCCATGTGAGCAGTAGGCACCTGACCGCCACTCACGCAATTGGAGCTGTGTGCATGTACACATGCAGCTTATGTGGCCCACTAGTGGGCTGTGGCCCGGGGGTGGGGGACCCCTGTAGTAGACTACCAATTGCTGCTGATAACAATGCCAGGGTTCTCTGCTGCTGCTCTTTTGTGGCATGCCGTGGCACTCAATGAAATGGCCAAGGAAGAGCTCCTTCTTAAACATGGGAGATGTTCAGAATCTTTTGTTAACTGGGTTTGCTAGATAAAACTGAACATTGTGGCTGTGGTGAATGGCAAGGTGATACGGACAGTAATGCCAAGGATGGATAATCGGCTCACAATAGCCAGGCTGCATCCAAAATGGTGAAGGAACTAAGATGGGCAACTGGGTATATTGCAGCTTAAACAGCACATGAGGGATACTAGATGGGAGGAAACTTGAGAAAAACTTGACGGAGGGTATATGGCATTAACCACTTTTACATCTCTCCGTTAATTTGGTTCCAAACAAGTAGATGGAAAAAAGCGAGAGGAACAAAATGCCTTATACAACCAAGTAAAGCCCCACTCTTCTCCACCCATCTCTCTGTGGCTCTCTTGTGACAAAATGGCAGCACATTCCTTAGAATGACCAACTCTCTTCCTAAGCAACGCTACATTATTTCCAGGACAGTTTTCGTGGCGGTTGCCTAAGTTCATAAAGGCACCACTGTTGCTTTTCTCCATTGGTGCTACAAGAACAGGTTTTCTTACCTCTAACTGTGATTCTTCTTCTACAGCAAAGACTTTTGGAAGGAAGCCTGGCCCTCTGCACATGCATCAAGATGGGGTTCCAACATTCCCCCCAGCTCCCCAAGACTGATGAGTAAGCATCTAAAGAAAGGAACATAGGGGAGGAGCTGTGAATGCACAGATGACCACTTGAAGAACAATAGTTCTTCATTATAGTTTCTGGGCATCACACACAGGGGAGAGTCATCAGCTTAACTCCAGGAACTAGGCAACTGCTTCTCTAGTTGAGAAGAATGACAAAACAACCCTTCCAAATCCCACCACCGTTTTCTGCTCACTCAAATGAAACGGCTGCTTATCAAAGGACCTATAGGTAGTCCTTGCCTCACGGCCACAATTCGGACCAGAATTTATGTTGTAATTCGTTGCGGTAAGTCGAGTCTTCGTATGAAATTATAGGAAGAGGTTGACTAATCTGATCTCATTTGCTACTTTGTGAAAACTTGGCAAAAATAAAAAAAAATTAAAAAATTAAAAACCCTCTGTGGCACAGATCCAGGTTAATTGATGAGCTGTCTTGTCCTGCTAAATCTGAGATGGGGAACTATAGCCCTTTTATCCCTGTGCAAAGATGAGCCTGCCCTACTCATGCCAACAAAGGACGCCTACTGTAGATCCCATTGGTCAAGGAACTCCGGCTGAGGAATTCACAAGAGCCGTCTCTGCTGTAGCCCTCTAGAACAGGGGTCTCCAACCTCGGCCACTTTTAAGACTTGTGGACTTCAATTCTCAGAATTCTTCAAACAAAGAATTCTTCAAGCAAAGCTGGCTGAGGGATTTTGGGAATTGGAAGTCCACAAGTCTTAACGTAGCCGAGGTTGGAGACCCCTGCTCTAGAACATCCTGCCCCCTGAGGTAAAGTTTCCCTCCCACCCTTTATCTTTCATAAGGCCCTGAAGACTGGCTCTGCTGGTTAGCCTGGGAACCCAAAGGGAAGTACCACATGGGAGTTGACTACTGGACTAATTAACTGACCCCACTACCCCCTTGTGCTTCCTGCTCCCCTTCTTTTTTACTTATTATTGTACTTTTACTGTTTTAATTGTTTCATTGCTTTGCTATTGTTATGTTACCCTTTTTTTGTTTTATCATCTGTTCTATTTTACTGTTGTAAGTCATCCAGAGTAGCCCCCACAGTGAGATGGTGGCAAATAAATTTAAGAAACAAACAAACCAATAAATAAAAACATATGGGAGGAGTGAGATCACAGGACTTATTACTCACTGCAAGAAAGAGACCTTTTGACATAGAAGGGGTACCAAAAAGCTGTGCACGGTGTTGTCTCTCTCTGCCAAATATTGCCACTGGCTTGGAGTGTCTGTACGGTTGGATCATTGAGATCTAAACTGTGTCAATACTACCCTGTACAAGTGTCTTAGACTATCACATCTATTCATCTTTTAATAGTGTGATACTAAAAAGATACCCACACAATCAAGACTATATATATACACACACACATACACATACACACACACATACACATATACACATACACACATTAAATCATTTGTTAACTTCAGATTTTGCAAAATGCATTAATGAGCAGCTTCTAAAACTGTGGAAGCTCTGGATACATTGCAGAAGGTTTTTAAAGAGACCAAACTACATTTACTATTATTAATAGTAATTATCAATTAAAAAAAGAATGTAAATAAACTATTTAATAGAGAGTTGGAATAGCCTATATTGCAAAATCAGTGACAGCAGGATTTAAGAACTGCTATGTATGCTTCTTGGAATTTAAAAACTCATTTAATGCAACAAAAAGTCCTTTTTGAGGGCTTACTGTGTTTGTCAGAAGGATGCTCCCAAAAGCTTGGCTGCTATCTTTTTCACACTAGAGATATAATTTGAAAAAAGTCCAGTACCTGATATGACTGGTTAATGGTACTTGATTAAATAAGGAACAAGAAGTAGAGATGGCAGCATGTCATGTATATATGAGTTCCTTTAACATTTAAAGAAAAAAATTCTACCCAAAAAGGAAAAGCAAAGAAAAATCAGAATCAAATTCTACTTCAATTGATTTTTCATTCTATTCTTGTCCTTCATTCCATTCTTGTCCTGATGTTGAACCCATTTTGGGTTTACCTGTGCTGAACATGACTATTGCATGAACCGGAGTAAAGGAAATGTGAGTAAGTCCACCTACCACTGAAGGCAATTATCCTACAAATCATCATTTAAGCTGGAAGAATTATATCCTACAACTGTTATCTCCAAGACAAGTTTGGTTTATCCGCCCTGCCTTGTATGAAGGATTATTATCATGATATCATCTTTTCCATGTAATTCCCTTGTGTGTTCCCACTGCTTATCTTTTTTTCTATCCTGCAAAAAAAGAACCCTTCATTAATGCATTTTGATTGACAGGGCTAAAACCTCCCCATTTGGAAACATCTATTAAAACTATAGGATATACATTAAGTGTGGTGTACCTGTAAGTGCTCAAAGAGAATTGAGCGTGAAGGTATTATTTTGATTGGTAAAACAGGTGGATGTAAGTCGTGGGAAGGGATTTTCAAAAATCGGGTAAAGGAAAAACTCAAGCCTTCAGATGTTTCCACGCATCAGCAAAGCGAACGCACAGCTTGCTTGCTTGCCTGCCTTGAACACTGCCTTTGTTTTCTCCCCACACAAATCTCCCAGTTTGAAAATCTTCACTTGAAAGCAACAGCAGTGAGAAATGTGGTGGCAGCCGTGTGGGAAGTAGAGAGGTAAGGAAGCAGAGTTCAAGAGCACTAAAGATTTGCTCACTTCATGCCGCACAGGCAGAGAGAACAGGAGGGAGAAGCAAACCCAAAGAAAAGACAAACCAACTCAAATGGAAAATTAGCAGAAGGGTAGGATATGCAGGAAAATCATACAGTGCAAGTATTATTATTAATTTGCTGTAAACAACCCAGTCACTCTAATTAGATAGATAGATAGATAGATAGATAGATAGATAGATAGATAGATAGATAGATAGATAGATAGACAGACAGACAGACAGACAGACAGACAGACAGACAGACAGGTCTGAGCTGCAAAAATCCAGATAACCACTAGAGTAGCAAGAGTTAATTTTCTGTTTCTTTTTCTCTACTGCAGGAAAATCATATAGTACACATAACTATTTTAGCTGTAAACAACCCAGTTACTCTAATTACATAGGTAGGTAGGTAGGTAGATTGCAAGAGCTGAACTGCAAAAATCCAGATAACCACTAGAGAGTAGAAAAGAGTTTTCTGTTTCTTTTTCTCTGCCGTGTAAATTTTCCAGATGTCTGCAGTCCAGATCCAATAGCCCCAGCACACACACACACTTCTAAGCATCTATTTCACGTGTGTCAAACTCATGGCATCACATGACGTTTTTTTCCCTTCAGAGAACTGGGCGTGGCCTGCTTGTGACACATCCGGCCCGCAGGCCGGCAATTTCACACCCTGACCTATTTTGTCAAGAGCCTGAATGTTACAACTATACAAGGCTATAAAGACCTACAGTCTTTTCTTCCGCATAACCCAATATCAACAGCACAATAAACTTCTTGAAGGGGGGCGGGGGGCGGGAGAGACCCCCTATGTGTCTCATCTGCTTTCTCTTGTATGATTGCATTTCTGACTTGTTTGCAAGAGTAAGACACAAGTTCGGGACTCCAAGTCAGCTCTGACTGTCAGGGATGATGGGAAGGTTAGCTGCCTTTTGCAAGAAGGAAGTTGCTGAGGTGTCAAAGGAGTGGTGGGGGCCACTGGGAACTTCATGAATAGGGTGGGAGTTTCTGGAAGAGGGATTTACTGTATTTATTAAAATCACACACTGCCTTGTCTTTGGAAAGTTCAGACAAGTTTACATATGCTTGCCAAGCGATTTTTTTTTTTTTAAATCCAGATTGCTGCTAACATAACCAGGCTAGCTTAGCTCCAGAATTAGTATGGCTCTGGACTATACTTCCTAGGCACCAAAGACCCAGTACTCTTCAATCTAGTTGCTTTCCTTACAAAAGATATCGGTGCACAACTAACAGAAATCACAATTACAGGTAGTCCTCGGCCTACGATCAGAACTGAGCCCAAAATTTCTCTGGCTAAGTGTGACAGTTGTTAAGTGAGCCTTGCCCGTTTTACGACATTTCTGGCCACAGCTGTGAAGTGAATCATAGCACTTATTAAATCAGTAACACGGTTAATTAAATGCATCTGGCTTCCCCACTGACTTTGCTTGTCAGAAGGCCCCCAAATCACACGATCTGGGGACACTGCAACTGTGCTAAGTATGAACCAATTGCCAAGCACCCATATTTTGATCATGTGACAACGGGAATGTGGCAACGTTCATCAGACTGAAAAAAGGGTCATAAGTCACTTTTGTCAGTGCTGTTGTAACTTTGAATGGTCGCTAAATGAACTGTTTTAAGTCAAGGACTACCTCTAACCGCTTATTTCAGCTAAGCCTTTCACTCAGAGCTCTGTTCTAATATTCAGTTATCATGCATCTGTTTTGAGCAATAGCCAAATGAGTAAAATATATCAACAAGAGTACTTTTTCTGTGTATTCTTAGTTCTAAACACTGAGTGTGTTCGCAGTTAAAGCAGAATGGCAAAAAAACCCAGCCTATATATTTCTAAAGGAGAAAAGAACAAACGCTTGGTTTGAATCCTCGGCAATGGGGAGACAGGTTGGTGAACCAAGAAGTTGGGTTGATCGACTAACTCCATGCTCTAGAACAGGGGTGTCAAACTAAAGGCCCGTGGGCCAAATCCAGCCTGTCGGGTATTTAGATATGGCCCAAGGGGCCACCTTGGAAACAGCAAAGGACTGGCCCGCAGTGCTTCAGCCAGAGAAAATGGAGCTCGGGAGGGCTGCACACGGTTTGTTTTCACCGGCAGAGGGTTGCAGGAGCCGTCCTGGCTGAGAGCGTAGTTTTTGCTGGCAGAGGGTTGAGGGAGGCCATCCCAGCTGACAATGGAGCTCAGGAGCCCGTTTTCGCTGACAGAGCGCTCAAGCCAGCACAGGCGCCCCCGACATGAGTGACATCGACCTGGCCACGCCCACCCTGGCCATGTCCTCTGAGGTCAAACACAACCCTGATGCGGCCCTCAATGAAATCGAGTTTGACACCTCTGCTCTAGAAGGTGCAGAATGCCAAGACACCACTGACGGAAGCAACAGACTTTTTGTTAAAAAAAAAAAAAAAGAACAAAAAAATGGATTTTCCCTTCTAATGCTCAGGAGGAAATCTCTTCACCTTGTGCTAGACATGACATTTTTCAAAGGACCTTTGGGCTAGTTTGATAACAAAGAGGCTCTTTATGTGAATGTATGGGCTAATCATTACGAAATCCAAATATTAAATACAAGTGGTTGGTTATGTTGCATAATCCCTTTTACTAGTAGGCAACACAAATTCCAGGGAGAGGAGTTAGCTTTGCTTCTACTCTCAAATCAAATGAGAGAAACCACAATTACGCCTAACCCCTACCAATCCAGCAAAAGCTGCAGGCATCCCTTAACACAGGGGTCTCCAACCTTGGCCACTTTCAGACTTGTGGACTTCAACTCCCAGAATTCCTCAGCCAGCAAAGCTGGCTGAGGAATTCTGGGAGTTGAAGTCCACAGGTCTTAAAGTAGCCAAGGTTGGAGACCCCTGCCTTAACACACACAGAGGCACAAACAGACACAGATACAACTCCCCGAACATGGCTCTAAACTTTGTGAAACAGAGCATTCTGGTTTTTATTATGGGAGGCTGAAACAGTACAACTTTGTATTGTAAAATATTTTTTAAAGCTCATTGCTAGAACTACAAGGATGGTCCTTAAGGTTACCAAGATTTGAAGGAAACATGACTTGTTATCCAGGATGGGACCAGCCAGGCCTTTTAGAGTAAACTACATTGAGGGAAGGGGAATAAGAAAATGGGAATGGAAGTTGCATGCAAAGGAAGCATGTTGTGAGCAATATGATGTTCAAATACAGTCCATCCTATTCACCCAAAAGGCCAGAAAGTTGTGAGTTTTACGGGTTACAAAAGAAGTATCAGAAAAGGTGTGAAAAACAATAAAACAAAGCTTTATTGAGAAAGCCAAAGAGAAGACAGTGATCTTTCAGAAAGCTGAAGAGAGGCAGTGATCTTTCAGAATTATAGGTTAGTTCTTCTTTTGTACCTGCCTTGAAATTGCATGGAAGCCTATCAAGGTTGGCTTTTGCAACTGCTCTGGTCTTTAAAATACATTGGAATAATATGAGGGAGAGGGAGAGAGAGGGAGAGGGAGGGGGAGAGAGAGAATATTGTAAAGGGAAAGAAGAAAAGGTGACAATAGGAATGTTACCTATTATGTTATCTATGTCTCTTTGAAACTTACTTTTTCCTTTGTTAAATTATATACTGTACATACTCAAGTTTGAATGGTTTAGAGAAGACAAATGCTAAGCAACAACTCACATATGTCAATTTCACTCAGAATTTAAACAAAATGGAAGTTTAAATGAATTTGGTGACCCTCCAGCTTCACAACGTTCTATTTGCTGCAATTATTTTTAGGGTTTTTTTCTGTTTGTTTTAAAGAAGACCTTCTTTAAAAAATGGCAATTTGTTGCACTATAATTTTAATTATGAAGAAACCTATTTGGAACTACAGTACCATAAACCTAAACAAAAGAGGATAGAACAAGAATATCATTTCAAAACTACACCAGCCAGTTTTATTCTGTCTTCTGAATCTTGATCGCATTGTAGAGAGATTAAGAATAACTTAACAATACAATAATAAAGAACATTGGAAAGGTGTGATTTCTGTATTGCAGCTTTGTAAGAACCTGAAACAGTAGCTCTTAGCTACCAGACACACATTTCCAAGTGTTCAAACAGAAAGACACCTGACAATAACACATCTTACGCTACCTGTAGCATTTTCACATCCACACATTTTAAATTTCCACCGACTTCAGTGAAGAACTTCAGTTCGCTTGTAAACCTTCCCTTCATAAAATCCTTTGGACAGACATAGGTTAAACTTCACTGAATCATTTCTACATTCACACTGTGTGTTTGTTTTCCTATTATTTTTCATACACGCCAATTGTTGGTTTACTTTCCCATGAGAGACCATGGCATTAACAAAAGATAGGCCCTTTTGGAAGTGCTTCTATTTCTTCACTTCTCTTATTTCTTACTTTGATCACTTCAAAATAAAATTCACTCTAACTTATCCACACATTTTACTTTTTTGTTTCCCTGTCCCCTCACCCCCCCCCAAAAGCCCCAGGAGATAGTCAACAGATCACCAAGATGCTGAATCAACACATCCAGCACAACAGAAAAACGAGAGATAAACAGAAATCAAGTATCTTCTTTTTGCCAGGGGGGAATCAGAAATAATGGAAAATGTTCCCACTAATATATTTTATATTTTTACTTGTTTATGCAGTGGTCAACTTCCTTATTTCCCCAGACCCACAGCCATCTTTTCCTCAAATGCATCACTCCTCCGAGGAAAGGAAACAGTAACTTGATTTTTACAATATCAAGATTAGAATGTGAGTTGTGGTTAAGTTGTTCCCTAAATGGCTCTACTCCTTATTGCTATGATGATTCCTGAAGCTCCAATCACAGTCCTTCTATTCCTATGAATGATCATTTTTAGTTTTATTATCAGCAACTGGCATGCAAGATATCCAAAATTATCAGGATGAGTTCATATGATCTAGACCATCATATGAAACTTAAAGTATTTTAGAAGGAAGGTACGAAAGTAGCTTGTTTGTGCTGATGCTTAAGAACACCAGTAACATAAAAAGTAGAGCTCAAGCGAATGGTATACTTTACTTCTTGCTCTAAGCATCCTCTAAGGATCAAGAAAAGAGGCAAGCTTACCTGTCCCAAAAGTGCTTTTCAAAAGGCAACTGGACTTTCTTGGTTTTTTTTATTTGAAAACTTTTCACTTCTCATCCAAGAAGCTTCTTCAGTTCTGGCTGAATGGTGGGTAATGCATGTTCTTCAGCCAGAACTGAAGAAGCTTCTTGGATGAGAAGTGAAAAGTTTTCAAATAAAAAAAACCAAGAGAGTCCCGTTAGTTGCCTTTTGAAAAACACCTTTGGGACAACCATGACCCAGATGATTGAAAATCTCCACAGACACCAAAGCCTGCCTGTTAACTCAGAAAAATCTCCTATTAAGAAGTAGCATTAACTACATTTGTTCAAGTACCACATTCTCTAACAAAGTTTACATTGATTTTTTTTCTCTCCAAAAAATATACATGTTAACTAATATCCTGTTCTTAAATTCCAAGGAGTTAAGAGCATACAATTTATAGGAAACACTATGCTATATAAGAAACAGGTTTATTGTCTTTTAGCAAAACTGTTCAGCACGGGTGTCAAACTCAAAGCCCGCAGGCTGGATCTGGCCTGCAAGATGGTTGGAACTGGCCTGCGGGGCTGTCCGGTCTACCTGCGTTACTTCAGCCCAGCCTACTCACTTCGCTTCGGCCCGGTCTACCCAACGCAGAGAGGAAAGATCAGGCCAGCGAAGTTTCAGCCCAGTCTACCTGGTGTGAAGAGGAAAGATCAGGCAAATGTAGATTCGGCCCGGTCTACCCAATTAGGCCAGTGTGGCTTCAGCCCAGTCTCCTCAAAGCGAAAAGGAAATATGCCAGGAAGTTGGGGAGTGGTGTCAAGATGGCCACGCCCACCTAGTTGGCCACACCCACCCAGTCAGCCATGCTTCCCGCCCCCCCCAAGGTCAACCACAGTCCTGATGTGGCCCTCAATGAAATTTGACACCCCTGCTGTACAGCAATAAAAGCTTAGCTACATATATTTAAATTAATCATCTATCACTACAGGTGATATTTATTTCAGTTCCTCTTGAAGTATAAGTTATGGTGGAGTTTGCTTCCACCTGGATGTATCAAGCAAAGCTTTAGGGATCTGCGCCGTTAGCCACTGAAAGAGATATTGCAGAAGGAACTTGGGATGATTAAAGTAAGACTAATTTAAACTGTATTTCAGATCACACAGCTGTCTAAGGGTGCTTGTTCTGTCGCTAAGCAAATAGTGCTTCCAACAGCTCACTCGCTATTCTCTCTTTGGGCTCTGCTGACAGGTTCTTCCACTGATAGAAAAGAACGGAGAGTTTTAAAGTAGAAAAACTTGACAGAAATTGTAATTAATAAATAAAGAGCTTTGGGCGTGCCTAGTATATCCAAAAAATTTTTGGGTGTGGGGGGGTGAGAATAAGAAATTATCAGCTTTCCTGACATTTTCCTATCCTGTTAAGATTCTTGCAGCATTGCATGAGGATTCTATTCAAGGATAGTGTGATAGGTGTACAACTTTTAAGCTTTTTAGGATAAGCTGTATATGTCCCTGCTTTAAGGTGCTCTCAGTTTTGCTAGTTAAAAATGGGATCAATTAGACTGTTAAGTACAATGGACAGATTTTTCCAACATCGTATAACCACCTTTTTCCCCGCACTATGTTTCAGACAAGACCTAACCTCTTTATCCCTGTCTACTACAAATTCCTAGAGGGGGGAAAAACATGTCATTTCCTGCTTTCTACACTTGCAGTGTGAAAAGAGATTTATGATTAACAAGGTTGTCACTATCGGTAGCAAGAGAAAAGCACATAGGAGCATAGAAAGCTTCTAATAATGAGTCAAGGCATTGGTCCAGCCACCATACAACTGGATGACAGCAGCTCTCTAAGGCAGAAGTCTTCAAAGTTGGCAACTTTAAGACTTGGAGTTAAAGTCCACAAAGTCCCTGCTCTAAGGTTTCAGTCTTGATTTCACAAGCCTTAATTGAAGAACCCTGTCATCTACTCCACACAAAGTAAGAGCTTTACTGCCGAGTTATGATCCTTCACCACTACAATTTTAAATTTAGGTTACATCTGTATCAATGAATGCCCAAATCCTGACATTCACAATTGTGGCTAGTGTCCACACACCTCATCCTAAATTTGGCTCTTCAAACATGGCAAATTTAAGACTTGTGGAATTCAACTCCCAGAATTCCTGAGCTAACATGACTGGAGGAGGAATTCTGGGAGTTGAAGTCCACAAGTCTTAAAGCTGTCAAGTTTGAAGACCCCTGCCCTAGACCGTCCCCTTTTTCCATGGAAAGAAGCATCTCAAAGCTTCTTAGGAATGTAGAATTGATGCACAATTGTTACTTATTTTGCAACAAAACCATTATGTGCTTTTAGCTACAGCTACAAAGCCATCACATTCTTTTCTATATATAGGCAGACAAGACCACTGCAGGTCAAACAAAGCCAAAGCAGAAAGAAAGGGAATGCAATTCAGAAGGGTTATGTCAGTCTCATGATGGAACAGAAGACTATTCTTTTCTTAAAAGCAATTGAATGGAATTCCCAAATCAATCATAAAACCAGAGGAATTTAAAGAGCCACTTCAGAGGTAACAGGAGAAATGAAAGAACCACTTGGAAACAAAGATAAAGTACAATGGTATTCACAGGTGAGTTCAGACAGATGTTGTACAGCAGTTTTTATGGCAAAGGGAATAGATTTTCAATATGACATAAACATCATTACTACATGCATTATGTACTGGAATCAATAAAAGTAATACTGTTGGCTTCCAGAGATGCCTTACTAATCATTAGCAGAGTGCACCAGGTTCAACTGAAGGAACAATCCAGTTAATCTTATTTCCAGTGACTGCACAAGTCAGTTATATAGCTGATTCTATACAGCCTAGATCCAGGACACTGTAAAAGGTAAAAGAGGAGAAGCAGCCAGCAAATGAATCATTTATTTAAATTCAGGCAACTTCAAACCAACTCTGGGCCTTCTTTTTATCCTGGCGTTTTTTATTCCTTTTGGTTCCTGGATAAAGTATGGTTAAAAATAACCCAGTGACTGCAAATCCCTGTTCATCTTTTTCACCATGGAGGAGAACTACAGCTGCCCAGAGTCTTTTCAAATATGGTAGCTATAATCAATTTTACACTGGGGGCCTTACCAAAAAAGCTTGGACTGCACTTAGAAAATCTGCACATTGACAATCTTTTCACCTGTCAACTGCAAAAGGCCACACTGCTGGGACCTGCACATATACTATGTCAATACATTACAACTTGGGAGTTCTTGGGAAGAATCTGACATCTATTAAGGCTAACCCAGTTAAAGAACTGGTAGTTGTGACTTCAGATTATCCTGAACAGATGATAATAGTAAGTGCAAAAGGCAGCCTGACTTGGAACAGCTTACATCCTGCAACAATACCAACATTTGCCTATTCCAGATTCTTGGAAAGGACTCAATAGGTGGATAAAAGTGCCCAATCCCGTTTAAACATCTGGCTACCTATGGGACCAAACATAATAGTCATACATCTGGTTGACTGTGAGACCAACAATAATAATCCCTTTGTGGTATATAAGCTTCAAGGGCATCTTCTTCGCTGTCCTTCAAATTTGACCACCATCAGCATTGACAAAAACAGTCAATTGCAAAAGCAGCTTTACTTGGAATAGATTACATCCTGTTATACCATCACCATCCTGTATCAAGGTTAAACAAAAACATCTGCAATGAACCTTAATAAAAATCAAAGGTCAATTTCTACTTCTTTAGACAGTCTGAACTAACAGTCTGACAGGCTGATTTGTGGCCAACTTTAATAACAATAGTCAACAAGAAACACATGATAAGAAAAAAAAAGTCTAAAGAGTGGATGTTGCAGGAACTTGGTGATAGCAGAAGAAAAGAGAAAGAACTGGAGAAATCACAAAATACAAAGATCTACAAACAGAAGTAGAATGAACTACGAAGGTAGCACCCAATAGGGGTAGGCACCTTGGGTACTATCCCAAAATAACTGGTGCGCCGCTGAACACGATTGGCATTGTCAAAATCAGCACCAGTCAGTTGCAAAAGGCAGCTTCACATGGAACAGCTTACATCCTGCGAAGGTACATTTAACACCATCAAATAACAACAACCTGTCTATCCCAGGTCTTAGGAAGGACTCCATAGGTGGACAAAAATGCCCAATCCAAACATCTGGCTGCCTATAATAATGCAAAACATGATCTGGCCTTTCAATTAAAATGAAGGACAATGAGATATAAGGCTAATCTTAGATAACACTGAATTAAAAGCGACTGCAAAAGCAGAGAAAGGAAGCTCCCAAGCGCCATACTCAGGAAGCTGGCCAACTTTTCATTTTTGAAAATCGGAGTGGGCAGCTCTTTCCAAGACTCTTATGCGCATCACAAACAGCATGTTGATTTTTAAGCTTGTGGAGGATTCCGAGATTCCTGGAGTTTGATGAGAGCTAAAGCCTCAAGCATGAGAAATTGCTTCCTCCCTAGTCTAAAGGGACCTTAGTATTCTAATGTGGATGCCTGTGAAATACAGCCTCAGAGGAGAAAATAAAACATGCAGTACTCCATAAAGTATTTCTAGGGGAGCCTTCAATAGCTTTCAAAACGAAATCGCTACTTTAAAAAAAAAAAGTTGAACAATACATGTAATTGCCAATAAACACTCTCCTTTCAAAATACTCATTCTCAAAGTGAATATAGGTCAAGAAGTGAGTTATTTTTATGAATCTGCATACAGTTCTTGTATATAATGCCATATCTTAGTGTATGTTCCTTTTATATTTTATTGAGTTGATTCAATTTTTTTTATATTCTGAGCCACTCAGGGTTATCAGGTCAGCAGCATACAAGTTTAATAAATTATCATTATTATTATCTGTAGAGTTGGAGATTTTTCAAATTGTAATTCAAATACTATTATGAATTGCAGAGTTAAACTTGCAATGTCTTATAAGTTTTTTTAAAAAAATTCTTTATACTGAAGCCAAGTGCTAAATAAGAATTTACCAGTGTATGTTAGAATACATGTGACACCTTGTTTCAGCTTTAAAGAATGCAAAGTTAAAATGATATATTCTTGGCATGCAAAATCTTTTAGGATTATGCATCTCCCCCTCCCCCTTCTCTCTAATCTCTTCTTTGGTGAAACTTTCTTGGAACGTCCCCAGACTTATTCAGGTATGAATTTGAAGTGCAAAATTTGTGGAGCGAGAACTTTTGTGTTAAATATTTGGTTTGCTAGTAGGTATAGGTGCTCTGTTATTTTAATTAGGTTCTTCCTAATTTTTTAAAAAGAGAATCACTATTAATCCAAGAGCAACCTAAACATCTAAGGTGTTGAAACAGAAATAAATGCATTATTCCATAGATTTGGTAGACAGGAAACTTGTCCAATCACCCATAACATATTATCCTTCATCATCCACTGACCAATATTGCTATCTTCACTTACATCCCAGATAATCAAGTGAGTCGTTTCATATTATAATTGTAGGCATGCAGAATGATGACCCATCAAAGATATCCTCACACCTATATCCAAATTTTGATGCCATTGCAGTTTGTCATAAAGGCAACAGTCTTAGTTTTGCTGAAAATATGGTAATGAGGTAGATAAGTTTTCCTCTCCATCTAGTCATTCCTTTCTTATCAATTTTTGTTCCCAAGTCATCTACAGCCAAAACATTAAACATTTATCGTGAACAACAATATGCCAGTATATTTTCCTTGTTCATCTCACTTTGCTTTTCTTTCCAAAAACATAAAATTGCCTTCCACAATTTACTAACTGTGATACTTGAATTTAGATGGATTTTCCCTCACCTCTCAAAATGTCAGGAATGGTGAAGACTACAACTAATCATAGCTTCTGACTATGGCTTGTGGAGGTAGCGAGGGAGGTAGAATTAGAGCTACTGATTCCGACATCTCAATAAACAAACCACAGCAAGAGCTTTTCTGGAATGAAGAACCCAGAATATATTATACATCAATATACTGAACATTCATCGTGAATCTATAGCTCTTAAGAGTATTAATAAGACATTCTCAATCCAGCCAGAATCTTACTAGCTGCCACAGGTATCCCTAGCTGTGGCTACGCCCAATCATAAATCCCACTGTTCTAAAAATATCCACTGTCAATATACAATTTCTTTTCAGTAATATAAATTGCTTTTACAAGCTCTCTCTGCTGCAAAAGTCATTTCCACACTGCAGTGCTGCAGTGAAGGGAGCACCTGGTGAAGAAACCTGTCTAACATTTAATTACTAAACACCACTCTCCAGTAAAACAGTAGCTTGAGTGCACAAATATTCTGCACAAATCCTCACACCACACACTGACCCTCTCTGACTCTACTTCACACCTCAGGCAAAAAACAACAAGCGGAAACCACCAAAGGCCTTTCCACAATCTCAGACACCATGTATTTGCAAACTGTATTTGCGAAGTGCTTAACCACAACAGGATTTCACAAACTGTATGTCAGATCTGCCTTTCCCTAGCTACGAGTGTCATTTCTACCATATAATCAGCCATTCTAGACAGCCGCTTAATACTGACCCACCGCAAAAGTTCAATTGCTTGCTGGATCTCACTCTCTGGCTATTCTGTTTGCTAGCCAACAGCCTTTGGCTGAAATGGAAGAGGTATATAATCATTTTTGGTCCGCTCTCGATAATCCCTTTGGTTCACTGACATAGCTCCACGCTCTTCGAGAACAGGGGTCCCCCACCCCTGGCCGCAGTATGTCAGAAATCGGGCTGCAACACACAAGAGATGCCCCATCCACAGGCAGCAGGTGAAACCACGCCCCCTTTGGTCTGCAGAAAAAAACACTCTCCATGAAACCGGTCTTTGTTGCCCAAAAAGTTGGGCCCGTTGCTCTAGAAAACTGTATAGTGTAATATTGATGCAATATCAGGGGTTTTCAGTTCAATGTATAGAATGGAAAGGATGTGTTTTTGTGTTTATTTTCAGTCATAATATACTCTGAAGATGGCATTTAATTTCATTGTACGAGGTACAATTACAATAAACTAAACTAAACAACTAAACTAAAACACAAGAACCAGTCCCAGTCCTAAAAGGAAATGTGGTTATATTGCTAGAGATACTGGAACTAAATGGAACCTAACGAATGGCTTGGTAGTACATATCTGCATATCTGCTTGGTAATCTGCATATCTAAGGAAGTCTGACAAATAATACAAATTACAGCCGAAAAAAGACACAGAATATTATCAAACACGGAACTTATTTTACCAGTGGTTGGAAAAAAAGGGGTGGAGATTAAGAATGTAATCTGTATTGTTAAGCAAATTAAATATCCAGACAACACGATGTTCATTAAGCACTAATAAATGTAAACAATAGAAAATTTTAAAAAAATTTAAAAAAAAGTAATACAAATTACAGGTAGTCCTCGACTTACGACTACAATTGAGACCAAAATTTCTGTTGCCAAGCGAGTTGTTAAGTGACTTTTGCTTAGCTACAGAAAAAATGGTCTTAAGTCATTTTTTCATTGTAACTTCAAACAGTCACTAAACAAACTGTTGTAAGTCAAGGACTACCTGTAGTTATAAATGTTAAAAGGTCCCAAACACTTATGTCCTTGGTCCCATACATGCATAAAGTTTTCTGTATTTTTACTCAACCATATAATTGTGATGACCCAGGCTGGGCACGGAAGCGACATGACCGAAGCGAAGGCTGAATTCCCTTTTATTGCTCCAACCCCAAATCCTCACAGTTCACTGCAAATTCAAGAGCAGAGCTCTAAACATGCCTACAGGCTTCCAATAGTTCTTGGTTGCTATACATCCAGAAGAGCAGCACAGTCCCTGGGAGCAGAAGCGGTACGTAAAATCTGATCATGGGGCATCCTTGTCGCTCGGAAAATTCACTGGGGCTGCAGCAAAAACCCAGAGCAGAGCGGTGTTGCTGTGCGCTTGCACAAAGCCAGGCCAGGCTAGCTGAATTAAAGCAAAGCAAAGCAAAGCAAAGCAAGGCAAAGCAAAGCAAAGCAAAGCAAGGCAAAGCAAGGCAAGGCAAGGCAAGGCAAGGCAAGGCAAGGCAAGGCAAGGCAAGGCAAGGCAAGGCAAAGCAAAGCAAAGCAAGGCAAGGCAAGGCAAAGCAAAGCAAAGCAAAGCAAAGCAAGGCAAAGCAAAGCAAAGCAAGGCAGCAAGTTGTCGGTATTCACAAGCGTGCCTGGAAGAATGCAATGCTTGTTCCCAACGAACGCCACTCCCCAGTATCTCCTTAATTCCTATTCTCCAGGTAAGCCTGGGGATGAGGGGCGGGGCGCCCTCCTCCCGAGTTGCACTATACTGATCCTGCCTCCTCTCCATTCTCAGGGATCAGGCGGGAGAGACAGTTGCTCTTCTCTGGAGCTCCATCGCTCCTCTACTCTGCTGCCTGTCTTTTCCATCTCCTCCCCCCTTGCTCGGTTGTCCTGTGCCCTCTCTTCCTCTCTGGCGACCCTTCCCAGGCCCGAGGGACCCAGGGCTGCCTCATCCTGCTCCTCCAGTCACTCCTCCACGGCCAGAGAAGCTGTTCCATTTTCCACTGTCGGCCCCGGATCCATTTCCTCCTCTTTCTTGGACCCAGTCTCTGATGGAGCCATGACAATAACTTTATATACCAATGAGCAAAGGCGAGCAATTTAGTAGTAAAGCCAACTTGTGGAACTTGTTCTATATACGAAACCCTTCTAGAAACTGAAATCACTTCAAGGAAGTACAGGTAGAGCTCAACTTATAACCATATTTGGGACTGGGATTTCTGTTGCTAAGTAATGCTCTAAGGTCCCTTCCAACTCTGTTATTCTATGTCTATGTCTATGCAACCATAAATAGAATGCCAAGTGACCATATTGATTAGCAAGCAGGGCATAGATGTGAGGAGAAAATAAGATTGGTAGAGGAAGTTGAAGTGCTCCTGTGAGTTGTAAGTGCAGGTGGGCTGCCAAGTGCCTGAATTTTTATCATATGTGTCCACAGGGACACTGCAATGAGAGAAACTTCAGGCACTAGTCATAATTGCCTTTGTTCAGTGCAGCTATAACTTCGAACAGTTGCCGAAAAAATGGTTTAAGTCAAGGACTACCTGTAATTAAGTTAATGTCCAGCAGTATAAAATTTAGAAAAATAACTGGTGGGATTTCTCCCTTTATCAAATGAGGCTGAGGGTGTCAATTTCATTACTCCAGCACCTGTACTCTGACAGGCCCTTGGTCGGCTGTTTCCATAATTGTCAAAAATAATGTGATTAATAAACCCATTAGTAAAGGGTGAGTGGATATCCACAAAACAGTCCTTCTAATTCTGTAAGCTGATCTGGCTAACAGAGACATCCTTTTTGCTAATACGTGGGCTGGTTTCTCATTATTAGGAACATTATTTAAAATAAATGAATTCCCCAACCCCTTGGCCAATATCAAGTTGTTTGGGAATAACCCCCCCCCCCCCGCTTAATAGTCTCTTGGTATATAATTATACTTTTTTTAAAAAAAAGTATATTTCACCATCACATATCTCGGGGCTGTCAAATGTGGGCTGGATGCGTCATACGCTGACCACACCGTCCGGTTTAGCGAAGGGGAAAAAAGTCCCGATACATCGTGTGATGCTGTCATGATGACGTGAGTTTGACACTCCTGGCATATCTGAACTCATTTATAATTGAGAGCAAACACGGACAATATTGCTGCTTATATAAGAAATTGCCTTTTGATAGTATCAATACAGATTTGTTTGTTTTTTTCCAAGATCCAAAGCCCTTAGATTTATTTTGCTCATCTCACAAATATTTTATAAAAACAAAGATAATTATGTCAGTCCCTAATAAAGAATAAGATACAACCCCTCACACCCCTTTTGCCTCATGCTAGGAAAAAATGCTTCTTTTACTCACTACTTCAGTTTAAATCAGGATTAATTATTCTCTCTAGAAATCACCAGAAAAAAAAACTATAACCAAATACAATTGTCATTTGACAGAAAGATCTACTAAAACAGTCTGAGGCAGAGATATAGTACTAAAGAACTTGCCTGACCTAAGATTAAGCTAGATGCCAAAATTTACACAATCTAACACGCGATAAACTAACCAAACTTTATTAAATGTGTGTAACCTGATAATGCTTTTAAAAATAAGTTATCAAATTCTAAACGATCTGTTCTATGGAAAAGTCATAGAATTCTAGGAAATTAACTGTACTAAGCATTACTGCCATACTATTCCATTCACAGGTGCCACATTTGCTACACAAAAATCATGAGGCCAGCTTAGTTGTAACATACATTGACCCCAATAGCGGAAGCGGTGGACCAGTTCACAGCATTAATCTTTATGGTGTTTAGAAATTTTTGATAAAGCTACCTCAGAGACTTGCTATCTGGTTTTTATAGATGTTTTCACAGGCTAGTTCAGAAAATGTCAGAATTTATAAGGAAGAGAATATGTGTTGAGAGAAGGGATAGCAGGGCGCAGCTCTTTACTATGGCTAACATTTCAGGTTCCCATATGGCATTGCTTAAAAATGAATCAACGAATTTGTTTCCCAAACACCTCTTGCTGCTAATGTATGAATGGTGACAGCCAAGGATCAACAAACATTTTAGCCTCATTTCCACAACAACATAATCCTCAACTAGGGAAAGTCTGTAATGCTTCTGCTTCTTCATTTTAAAGCTGCAAAGTATTGATAATGGAGTATCCTAAGACCCTAAAGAAGAAACGCAGGGAAATCTAAATTGTTTACGTGCCAATTATAGGGATAAAAGCGTGAACGAGCTCTGCTCTCCTATGCCTATCAACATCCAATTTGCTTAGGTAGGAAGGGATTTTTTTCCCCTCTATAAGTGAAAAAAAACAAAACCTCTGAATTAGACTTTTTCCCCATGAAGAGAAGAAAACAGATTCTCCCTCTAGAACCCTAGGGCGGGAAGGGGGGGTGCTGAGAGCACCTCTTACCATTCGAGTCTTCCGCTTCTTCAGCAGTAGTGTGGTTCTTGGAGGCATGCGAGGTTACAAGGCCGATAATTCGTGGTCTTGGTAGTGTCAATGCCTTCCCATGCACTTTCAGGGAGTGCTCTTTTAGCTGGCTGATTGTCATGGTGGAAAATGAACAGGAGGAACATTTGTACGCATGTTCACCTGTTTGAGCAAAACAACAAGCAAGTCATCAGCTCACAGGATAACAGGAGGGGGTGGGAAGTAGAGGGGTGAGAAAGGAAGCTTGGGAGGGGGGTATTTTGCTTCAAATGGAATCAGCAATGGGTCCTAACGAAATTCCATGGGATCCTCCTTTGGGTAATCCTACAGAATAAAAACGTTGGAACTGTCCTATTTCCTTTAGTCTCAGGACCAATGCTGAAATTTGGTTGACATACTAGAAGCTGTTCTTTCCTTCAAACCAAAAGTTTTGGAAAGTAGCTTGTCATTGCATTTTCCTAGTGCTGAGAGACAATGAGCCCCAAGTCTTAGTCACACTGCCTAGGGCAGGATTAGAACACAGTTTGTAGCCTGGTGCCTTAAGCGCTGTACCAAAGAGTCTCTAATATGAGAAATTGTACATTCAGATAAATGAACTGCTGATTGTTAACCATGGTGAAAATTCCCTATATGCATGGCATATCAATGGGACAGCAAAGCCTAACAAAAATTGCTTAAAGGGGCAGAAAATGGGGGTGGAGCAGCTTCGCTTGAGGAAGCAAGTCAATCTCCAAGAGATAAGAAGGGAAATACCAGGGGCTAAAGTACATAGCGAAAACGTAATATTCATGCCAAACAGTACTTAAATGATAATAACCCTCATTAGCATGATTAATGATGTGTTACTTGTACCGTGTTGATTGAGGTCATGAGTCCAGGGGTGAAACTGTAAACTCTCCTAGTGTGTCTACTGGTAACTATTAATTAATCCTTTTACTTGAATTGAACTTGACATTTGGGCATCATACATACAGACTTACATGCCCATCACATTATTTCTTTCCCGGGGAAGCAAGGTAAGTGCAGAACAGGAACAGGAAAATATAACCCAGAGGAATTAAAAGCATAGATATCAAAAGGAGAAGGAAATTTAATTCTTAGACCAGTAGTTCCCGCTTGTTCATTGGTAGGTGTTAAGTACCATTAATAAGCGATAGCACTTTTACATGATTCTTACAACTGGTCCTTGTAGTTGCAGCCATTACAGCGCAACCCCAGTCATGTGATTGCGATTAGGGCATGTAGTAACCGCCCTGCATTTCCAATCATCATAGCGTTCTATGGTCATGTGGTCACAATTTGTAACCATCCCTGCCGGCTTCTTACAAAGTCAATGGGAAAGCCGACCAGAAGTTGCAAATCACAAGTCATGTGATGTCTCTGCTTTACAACTGTGTGGCTGTCACTTAATGATGGCAACTGGGGCAGCCAGAATTGTTGTCACGAACCACCACAGTTGTATGACATCGTGCTTAACAAATGGACAGCTTAGTGATGGAATATCTAGTCCCAATTTCCATTGTTAAATAAAGATTTACCTGTAACACCGTAATTTTCCTTATCTTTCTATACTTGGGATTCATCCCTGCATCCACCACATCTATCCACTGTATTTTCTTTAAATTTCTCTTTTTTGAAGATCTTTTCAACGTTATCAAACATTACCTTTTCAGTGTTTTGTTTTCTCTTGACCCACTTTTTTTTGTTCCTAACTTCATTCATTCTTTCGGACCAAATCACTTCTATGTACTTTCAGTTTCCCATCTTTGATAAATATTTTACCAAGGCCCACAAATTCATCTAAAAAATCCTTGTTCTTGTTTTTCATGATTTTTGCACAGCTTGCAGTGCTTAACTTTATTCTTCTTCTCAAAGATAACTACTTTGATCTTTAATACATTAAAGTTTAGAATTCACAATATTAAGTGCAAATCATCTGGGTCCTCAGCCAACAGCTCAGCATTATTTCTACAGAAATGTACAGACATTCACATTCCCAATAAACGTATCTCTAATGTCAACAAATGTATTTCATATATATACTTTATATGCAGAAATATACACTGCTCAAAAAAATAAAGGGTACACAAAAATAAGACATCCTAGATCTGAATGAATGAAATATTCTTATTAAATACTTTGTTCATTACATAGTTGAATGTGCTGACAACAAAATCACACAAAAATTATCAATGGAAATCAAATTTAGCAACCCATGGAGGTCTGGATTTGGAGTTACACTCAAAATTAAAGTGAAAAAAAAAACACTACAGGCTGATCCAACTTTGATGTAATGTCCTTAAAACAAGTCAAAATGAGGCTCAGTGGTGTGTGTGGCCTCCATGTGCCTGTATGACCTCCCTACAATGCCTGGGCATGCTCCTGATGAGGTGGCGGATGATCTCCTGAGGGATCTCTTCTCACACCTAGACTAAAGCATCCCCCAACTCCTGGACAGTCTGTGGTGCAACATGGCGTTGGTGGATGGAGCGAGACATGATGTCCCAGATGTGCTCAATTGGATTCAGATCTGGGGAACGGGCGGGCCAGTCCATAGCATCAATGCCTTCGTCTTGCAGGAACTGCTGACACACTCCAGCCACATGAGGTCTAGCATTGTCTTGCATTAGGAGGAACCCAGGGCCAACCACACCAGCATATGGTCTCACAAGGGGTCTGAGGATCTCATCTCGGTACCTAATGGCAGTCAGGCGAGCACATGGAGGGCTGTGCGGCCCCCTAAAGAAATGCCACCTCACACCATTACTGATCCACTGCCAAACCGGTCATGCTGGAGGATGTTGCAGGCAGCAGAACGTTCTCCACGGCGTCTCCAGACCCTGTCACGTCTGTCACATGTGCTCTGTGTGAACCTGCTTTCATCTGTGAAGAGCACAGGGTACCAGTGGCGAATTTGCCAATCTTGGTATTCTCTGGCAAATGCCAAACGTCCTGCATGGTGTTGGGCTGTAAGCACAACCCCCACCTGTGGACGTCGGGCCCTCATACTACCCTCATGGAGTCTGTTTCTGACCGTTTGAGCAGCCACATGCACAATTGTGGCCCGCTGGAGGTCATTTTGCAGGGCTCTGGCAATGCCCCTCCTGTCCCTCCTTGCACAACGGCGGAGGTAGCAGTCCTGATACTGGGTTGTTGCCCTCCTATGGCCTCCTCCATGTCTCCTGATGTACTGGCCTGTCTCCTGGTAGCGCCTCCATGCTCTAGACACTATGCTGACATACACAGCAAACCTTCTTGCCACAACTCGCATTGATGTGCCATCCTGGATGAGCTGCACTACCTGAGCCACTTGTGTGGGTTGTAGACTCCATCTCATGCTACCACTAGAGTGAAAGCACCGCCAGCATTCAAAAGTGACCAAACCATCAGCCAGAAAGCATAGGAACTGAGAAGTGGTCTGTGGTCACCACCTGCAGAACCACTCCTTTATTGGGGATGTCTTGCTAACTGCCTATGCTTGCTATGTCTTGCTAACTGCCTGTTGTCTATTCCATTTGCACAACAGCATGTGAAATTGATTGTCAATCAGTGTTGCTACCTAAATGGACAGTTTGATTTCACAGAAGTGTGATTGACTTGGAGTTACATTGTGTTGTTTAAGTGTTCCCTTTATTTTTTTGAGCAGTGTATTAAATAACCAAAGGAATATCACAACCTTTTAAAATCTTTTAAGCATTTATTTATTCTTCTATTATTCATTATTCTTATTATTCTTGAACATACTTTACATGCAACAGACTGTTTTCAGCAGCCTTCAACTCTATATTCTTATAAAATATCCCTTAATTAATTCAATATTTTAGCATTGTTCTATACATCAATCAGTATTATAATCTTTCTTTCTCAAGTTCATAGATTTTTCACTAACCCGCTCAAAAACAAAACTTCTGCTTTCTAAGCCTCTGGCTGGCATAGCACCATATGCATTTATCAAATTCTGCTCAGTGCCACATTCTGAGATCAGAATTCTGTCCAAACTTTCCCAGGCATATGAGACAACCTAATTGCTGTGTAATTCTTGCATTCTTTCTTGTTATATTTCCCTTTGTACAAAGGAACATAATGGCAGTCTTCCAATCATCAGACACAGATGAAATCTTCACACACATTATATAAATGCACAGCCACTCCAAACCACATCCCTCTTTTGACATTTCTCCAGTTCCACCATCTATACTTGCAGCTTTACTGTTTTCCAACATTCTCATAGCATGTATTAAATGCTTTTCATCATTTTTTTTCTTCCTTAAGCACTAACAATGATAACATTCTTTTCAATTTCACTGTCTGGCATATCAATACTCTTCTCATGTAATTCTCTAAAAAAAATTCTCAGTATTCTTTTACTTCAATTACACACACACACACACACACACACACACACACACACCACCACCACCATTACCACCACCTGACATTTATAATTCTTCGAAGTCATAAGAGCAGCATATATAAATAAAATAGAAAAATAGAACAATGAAGTATATGTCATTGAGGAATGAGCCTCATGTAGATGGCCTACTGGAAATAATTTCTACTTTCTAGTTGTCTTCAATCTGATTCCCAAAGAGCCAATTCAGCACCTGATGGCAAGGAAGAAGCAATTTATGGAAGCTCATCAGAGGAAAATCCAACTTAGAATTAAGCAGAAATTTCCTGAGAATTAATCAATGGAACAGCTTGCCTTCTGAAGTTGTGGGTATTCCATAGCTGAAGTTTAAAGAAAAGACTGGACAAACATTTGTCCGGGATGGAATAAAGACATCTGCCCTGGGCAGGGGGTTGCACTAGAGGACCTCCAAGGTCCCTTCCAGCCCTATGATTCTATGACTTCTAACCCATCTTACATTCTGATAATCTTTCATTATACAGATCTAATGCAACATAATAGAATTATGGGGCAACTAGTTTTGGTGCCTGAGCAACTGAGACCATTTGAAGATGCACGAATAAGTGAATGTAATGATGTTAGATGGAAAAATGTGCAAAAGGATCAAAGGACGAAAAGGAGTGCAATTAGGAATTAAGTGATAAAGGGGTTTCAAATTTTACAAGGACGCTGTCTTTGACATGAAAGCAAGACTGCTCCAAGATCTGGTGGATGTTATATAATAATGCTTATTTAGGGTAATTGTTTATGATGAACAAAATTTCAGTTTAAAAAGCAAAATGACATTTAGGTGGAGGAAAAAATGGCTGTTTCAAGACATTACAAAGTATGAATGATGTTTTCAAGAACTACTATATGAACACAAATCATTTTTTTTTCTACTGAGACAGACTAGCATTTATGGATCAGGTCTGCCCATTCAACCTTCCTGCCATTCGCCAGGGGAAAGATGAGCTGGAAGGAACTCACAAACAATACGATTGAAAGGATATTTATTGCATGGAATATTTGTTGTTGTGCTGTCAGTCAGTTTTGACTGATGGTGATTGCCTAGACAAGTACTGCATTTTTTGGCAAAAGATTTGGAAACTGGTTTGTCATTGCTTTTTCTTAGTGCTGAGAGAGAATGACTGGTGCAAAATTCAAGTCACGCTGCCTAGGGCACAGCTAGAACTCACAGTCTCCCAGTTTCTAGCCTGGTGCCTTAACCTCTATACCAGGGATGTCAAACTCGATTTCATTGAGGGACGCACCAGGGTTGTATTTGACCCCAGGGGCCAGGGGGCGTGGCAAAGGTGGCATGGCCAGCTCGATGCCACTCATCGAGGCTCTGTTTTTGTCTATGACGGCCCTCCCAGACTTCGTTTTTGCTGGCAGAAGGTTGCAGGAGGCCACCACGGCCCAAAATGGAGCTCAGGAGGGCCGTGTATAACCCTCCCAAGCTCCCTTTTCGCTGGCAGAGGCACCATGAGCCAGTTCTTTGCTGTTTCCAGGGCAGGCCCACGGGTCAGATCTAAGCACCTCATGGGCTGAATCTGGCCCCTGGGCCTTGAGTTTGACACCCCTGCTCTATACAGAACTGTCTCTAATGTGAAAGATTGTATATTTTACATTATCATGTCCTAGGATAATGTCCCGGATCCAACCGGGACCAGAAGTGGTCTTTCAAGCTTCTAAACTTGTGCTGGAGTCCATCTTCACGGTTCTCTCTCACCAGAAATTCCCTGAGGTTGGGCCCCAGCACATTTCTCAAAGCTCTGAAGATTAAACCTCTGGTCTCGGTGACCGACCCAGATTGGATCCTGCATTGTACATTCAGATAAATGAGCTGCTGACTTTTTCTGCACCAGGAAACATGAGATACTCATGTGAATAAGAATACCCACCATGAACTGATTCTAGTGTTTCTTCTAAGTACAATCCCAGCAGACCAAAACGCACACTTCAGCCAGAAGTTACAACATGAGACTATGAGAATAAGAATTGACAAGAGGAAAACAAATGACAGTTCCTTAAAATGCTTTGCTAAATATATTTATAAACAAGAACATCAGCCAACTGATGATAGAAAAATGATTGTTTCCAAATGCTTAAATACTAAAGGCAAAAATGCCAAAGTCTACAGCAGGATGAGCATGGGTTTACATATAACATTCATATTCTAAGTTCGTTCACTAAACAGAAGTTCCATAGATGTGAATGTTTAGGGTAAATGTTAAAATAACAAAACAGTTCTGCATCCCTCAAAGTGAGCTATCTAGAATAAAAATAGAAAATAGAATATGGGGGTCATCAGAGAATATTATGAGAGGCTCGGGTTTTTTTTTAGTACAGAAAGGTATTATTTGATTCCTCCTTTAAGACAGCAGCATATAACCCCAAAATATACTTCAGCAAGAGTCACTAAATGCTTCCAGCCCTCCTGCTCTACTTCTGGATATGCAGCTAATAATTCAATAATCCAAACAAACCCTTTGACATTAAACACCAAACAAAAGATATTCTACAAAGAGACAATTAACTGGCCTAAACTGCTTTCAGAAGGATTAGTTGCTTTATATACATTAGGTCAAGAATCTCAGAAAATCTACAGAAAATATCAGTAGCAAATCAAATGAAGAAACCTAAGTAGGATCCGTGGCTACAAAGAAATATAATAGCATTTCAAAAAAACTTCATTTGTTTTTTTTTAAAGTTTCAAAAGAAATCCCCAAATCATTTTCCATTTAAGAGTCAGCTGAAATGAACACCTAGTAATATTAAAAAAATATACAGTGCAGTATACCTGGGCTCTCAAGTACAACTTTATTACGTTAGAATAAAGGGCTAATCTAGTTTATTCCAAAACTATTCCTTTCAACTATAAGATTCTAGTGTACAAGTCCATTTATAATGCTGAATAAATGTCTTCAGGATATGTATAAACAAGTGTACAAGCAGCCACCATTCCTCTACTGACTAGATAAAAGAGCTGGCATTCAGAGACACTGCACAGAAATTACCTTAATTATCAAGATTATTAGCCATGTATATGAATGTGCTCAACCCATGTTTAAAACCATCTAGGCTAGTGGCCAATACTGTATCTAGTGCTAGAAAATTCCACAAGTTAATTCTGTACTCAATCAAAATAGAACTGAATAAAAATAGTACCTCTGTCATGTCTAGCTTTGAAATAAAATACCAGTTTTGTATAGAAATGTAATCACAGAGGAAAAAAATGTCAAGGTAGAAATAAGTCATATGATCCTGATGTGTAAACTTTGGTAAAACTGTAGCAGCACAGAACACAATGAAGATCACATAACCACATCTTGATACTTATGGCTATGTTAAAAGAAGAACACAAACATTGAAAATCTCATGCAAGTATTTTCAGGTTATAATATTGGCTAAACATTCCTGAAAGAACATAAACTGGAATTATTGACTTCAGGGCACACCTTCAGCAATATAATTTCCTAAAGATCTGATCTCAAAATTGTAGAGAGTTATCACTCAATTATCACCTGGAAGGAGCTTGGAAATCTGAATGATGGGGGCAATCTACCCTCTTCCCCACCCAATTTATTTTGGACTAATTGACACATGAAACCAAAGCTACCCTCTTCCCCACCCAAATTTTTTGGGACTAATTGATAAATAAAACCAAAGCTTATCAGAGACGAACCTGTAATAGGACAGAACAAAACAGCCAATCAATGACAATGACTATGCTATACTTATCAAAGAACTAAGACTTACAAAAATGATCATTGGTACAACTATAAAAAATAAAATTTGCAACTACCATATCCAGTATTTGGTAATATTATTTTAAGTAAGAAGTTTCTAACTATGTTTGCTTTAACAAACTTGTATCTTTCTCAACAACATTAACTTTGAAGAGAAATCTCTAAAGCCTACAGCTATTATTGAAATTCTTGGTTTTGAAATGTATGTCCATAAACTAATGAGTTGGCAGGCGGTACTTAATTATTTTCAAGCTATTGTTAGTTATGTTGCTGATGAAGAACACAGTCAAAATTATAACTGTCAGATTAAATTCTCATTTAATAAACTCACCTAACTTCTCTGTGCTTTACTGAACAGACTACACATTGTAATACTTACTAGAATTTAGGTTTCTAAATATTACTTATTAAAATATTCATGGTTTCCCACAATTTTAAAGGAGACCATAAATTCAAAGTTTATAAAGTCTTCCCTGGAGATCTCCAAGGCTCCTTGGGTTAATACATAACTCCTATCAGAATCCTATCTGATCCTATCTGGGATTCCTATCTGAATGTGATTTCTTAGAATACACATGCTTCAAAATGTACATTTAAGCATGACGAACGGTCCATGAATGTCTATTAAAGCGTGCACTCCATTCTTGTTGCTTATTCTCACTGAACCATACAGCGACATCATATATGTCCATATCCTCATAAAAGTGTCCAATATGGGATCTTTGCAGTTACCAAAAAAGCAGACTGTAAACATACAATTATGACAAAGTACGCAAGGAATAATGGCTATGACTAGGCTCAAAACAAAGTGTAAAATTACACCACATAATCTGAATATGAACATTTGGCACAGCCCTTTTATTTCAACCTGATTAACATTTGCTATCCAAAGGGGCTGGCTGTTTTGCTGCAGCCTAAGTTCTTAATTCAACCTCTTGCCCTGGTTTCCACCCTAGTAGAAGTTTAATTATGGCTCTGGAATTAAGTTCCAGCCTGTGTCTAATTTAGGATCACCTAACTCAGTTGGTTCAATTCCAGCTTAAGATTTGCTGAATGGAGAATTAGCTTAACTTAAGCACTTTCCCCCTAATTGGCCCCAAGGCTCACTTTAAGGCTGCAAGCTACTGTTAATTGATGAGGCTACAGCAGCAGAAAACAGTGAGGGAGGGTTAAAAAAAAAAAAAAGGAAGGGGACCTTCTTTTTATGAATCTCGGGAAGAGACTTACCAGCATGGACTTTGAGGAGGTGAGTTTTCAGCCGGCTATTATACGAGGACTTGAAAGGGCAGAGTTTGCAGCGGAATGGTTTGTGATGTCCATGGTGTGCTTGCATATGGCGATCCAAACTTGGCAGGAGAAAAGCAGCAATGGGAAGCAAAAAAAGAAAGAAGCAAAAATATCAATCATTTCAACCAGTATGGGATGACTGAAAGACATCTACTGCATACCGCCTGCACCGACACAGATTCATTTTCTTTTCACAGATAAGGTGCTCTGCAGAAGAGGTGGAGGAGCATGAATATTATATTATTTATTGGATTTATACCCTGCCTTTTGTTCAGGAGCTGAAAGCAGCATACTTAAGAGCTCCTTCCTCCAATTTCCCCTTCAATAGCATCACCATGTGCTGGGTAGGACAGAGAATGAATGATGGGCCCAAAGTCACCAGGGAGTTTACGCAACTGAGAGTGGGCAAGAAACTGGTCTCTCCTCTCCTAATTTAATACCTTTACCACCACTAGCCCCCTGAGCTGCAAGCCAGATCTCTCCAGTGGCCCCGTTGATGGGTTAGAAAGCTCAAGCAGTAGCAATTCAGGGCAGAAAGAAAGAAGAAAAGGAGAAGCATCACACAACTGTACCTCTGCCAGAAGAGTAGATTTGAGTCTCCTGAAGGGCTGAGGAGGAAAGGAAGAAAGTGGTCACCTATATCCGATATGCTCTCTGGTCAAATTAGCTTCTCCTCATTGGACCATGTACATTGGTCCTATACCTGCCTGTGGCCAGGTCCATCTTTTTTTATTTTTTTTATTTTTTATAATTTTATTTTTTTATTTTTTATAATTTTATTTTTTTATTTTATTTTATTTTTATTTTAAGACCGAAATCTCAGCCCACAAGAACCAAGGTAACCACTTCTTCTAGTACTTATATACTGCTTCATAATGTTTTACAGCACTCTCTTAAGCCATTTACAGAGTCAGTATTTTCTCCTCCCCCAACAACCTGGGGTCCTCATTTTAACCATCTTGGAAGGATGGAAGGCTGAGTCAACCTTGAGCCAGTCAGGATCGAACTACAGCAAAATTAGCCTGTAATACTGCATTCTAACCACTTGCACCACCACTATAGTTACACCATTGATAATATGAAAATAATTAAACTGAGACGTTGTGTATTATTCATTTATTAGATTTGTTAAGGCCACCTAACTCTATGAAGATTCTTGGCAACATACTGTAAGTCCAATGCATATATTAAAAACATAACTAAAAATCACATGACTGTCTGGACCAAAACAAGATTCTCAACATGGAAAATAAAAAAATAAAAAACTTAACAGGAGCTCTACAAACATTTTAATTTCAAGCCAGGAACACAGGAGATTTCCAGGAGACTTCTGGAAATCAAGGAGAGATGCAACTGTGTGCTGCAGAAATGTTGCTGCAGAAACCAGGGGGTGTTTCTTACACACACACACTAAGTACCAAGACTAAAGAAGCCATGAACTTTATCTAATGCTTGCTCTTTTTACACACACAAAATTTTAGAGGTTGAAATCAAAGTTTATAATTCTATTTGTAGCCTGCATACGTGAATATGACTGTAGCATGTGAGAAGAGGTAGGTGACTTTCAATAGCTAAGCCTCTTTGTAAATATGCAGTAGCATTAAGTACTTCTCTTTTCATCTAACCATTGTTCATTTATTTCAAACTTTTTAGCTGAAATAAAAATAGTCAGCAGACAGTTGAAGTCCCTCCTTCCTACCAGGAGAAACAAATGCTGTGAATTTTTGCACAAAAGAAGACATTTTCCTAGGGGTGCTAGATCCACAACTTGTATTTAATTGAAAAAAACAAACTGAACAACTAAAATGAAACTAGGATTGTCATAGCCACCTGCAGAATATGAATAAAACAAATCCATTCAAAATACTGATTCCAACAAAAGTAAGCCGTATCTCCCAAAAATCGTGCAAATACGTGAGAGAAGTTGGTTTCCTTGTTGGGCTATGTATCTGAACAGTAAGAAATGCCCTTACTATAAATTTTCATCCCCAGGGGAAAAGTATCTCCAGTGTTTTTAATTATTCTCTGCTGGGCAGAATGATCACCACAGAAGTAAAATATGTAATTAAAATTATTTTATAAAAACTGTCAGCAACCAGAATGGCTGGTAATGTCAATCTAAATGAAGAGCAGGATTTTTTTCAAAACCTTTCAAATGAGTGTTTTAGAGAAGGGGTGTCAAACTTGGCAGCCCGGATACATCATTCACAGGACACACCCACTCCAGCTCTGCGAATGGGAAAAACGTCACGAGACGGCAACGTGACGCAGTGAATTTGACACTGGTATTTTAGACTATCCCAAAACCTCTTTGAAGCTCATATTTTCAAAGCAGCCACATCGAGTTGCTTCTGGCTGACTTTATGCATTCAGATATAACCTCTTACTGAGAAAATCGCAAATCGCACACCTGAACAAAGTGTGTTCTATACATTCTGAAGTCATCTTTCAAACAATTTAACAACTATTGTGTAAAACACTAACTTGGAGAAAACAGCCAGAGGTAGGTGTAAACCTAACAATTTTCTAGGGTCCTTCAGATGATAATAGCCAGGGAAAAGAAATAGGAAATATTAGAATAGAATAGAATAGAATAGAATAGAATAGAATAGAATAGAATAGAATAGAATAGAATAGAATAGAATAGAATAGAATTCTTTATTGGCCAAGTGTGATTGGACACACAAGAAATTTGTCTTGATGTAAATATTCTCAGTATACATAAAGAAAAGGTACATTCATTAAGAATCAAGAATCATAACGTACAACACTTAATGATAGTCATAGGGTACAATAAGCAATCAAATCATACTAAGAAACAGTCAATATAAATTGTAAGGATACAAGCGACAAAGTTACAGTCCTACAATTACAAGTGGGAGGGGATGGGTGATAAGGAATGATGAGAAGATTAACAGTAATAGTAGTGCAGATTTTGTAATAGTTGAACAGTGTTGAGGGAATTATTTGTTTAGCAGAGTGATGGCGTTCGGGAAAAAAAACTGTTCTTGTGTCTAGATGTTCTAGTGTGCAGTGCTCTATAGCATCGTTTTGAGGGGAGTTGAAACAGTTTATGTCCAAGATGTGAGGGGTCTGTAAATATTTTCACAGCCCTCTTTTTGACTCATGCAGTATACAGGTCCTCGATTGAAGGCAGGTGGGTTATAATTGTTTTTTCTGCAGTCCTAATTATCCCCTGAAGTCTGTGTCTGTCCTGTTGGGTTGCAGAGCCAAACCAGACAGTTATAGAGGTGCAGATGATAGACTCAATAATTCCTCTGTAGAACTGTATCAGCAGCTCCTTGGGCAGTTTGAGTTTTCTGAGTTGGCGCAGAAAGAACATTCTTTGTTGTGCTTTTTTGATGACATTTTTGATGTTAGGTGTCCATTTTAGGTCATGTGATATAGTAGAACCTATAAATTTGAAGGTCTCTACTGTTGATATTGTGTTGTCTGGTATTGTAAGAGGTGGTAGTATGAGAGAGTTTCTTCTAAAGTCTACTACCATTTCTACGGTTTTGAGTGTGTTCAGTTCCAGATTGTTCTGGTTACACCACGAGGCAAGTTGTATAACCTCCTGTCTGTATGCAGATTCATCGTTGTATCGAATGAGACCAATCACTGTTGTGTCATCAGCAAACTTCAGTATTTTAACAGATGAATCGTTTGAAATACAGTCATTGGTATATAGGGAGAAGTGGAGATAGCACACAGCCTTGGGGGGCCCCTGTGCTGATTGTACAGGTATCGGACGTGATTCTGCCTAGCTTCACATGCTGCTTCCTGTCTGTTAGGAAGCTTATGATCCACTTACAAGTGTGTTCAGGTACCGCTAGTTGGTTTAATTGATTTAGAAGAGTGTCTGGAATGATGGTATTGAATGCTGAACTGAAGTCTACAAAGAGGACCCTTGCATAGGTATTTGGAGGTTCAAGGTGTTGTAGGATGTAATGCAGAGCCATGTTAACAGCATCATCTGTTGATCTATTTGCTCGGTATGCAAACCGCATGGGATCTAACAGCGGATCTGTGGTGGTTTTCAGGTGGGACAGCACAAGCCTTTCAAAGATTTTCATAACTACAGATGTTAGAGCAACTGGTCTGTAGTCATTCAGTTCCCTGATGGAGGGCTTCTTTGGCACTGGGATGATGGTAGAACATTTGAAGCAGGAAGGAACATAGCACATCTCTAGTGATCTATTGTAGATTCGGGTGAAGATGGGGGCCAATTGGTCAGCATAGACTTTTAAGCAAGAAGGAGTTATCTTGTCTGGCCCTGATGCTTTTCTTGGCTTCTGTCTGTGTAATAGATCTTGTACTTCTTTTTCTGTGATCACCAGAGATTGTGAGCCCAATGGATTGGGGCCAGTTGTAGGAGGCTTGGCTGTTGTTGGTGTGTTTGAGATGTGGGTTGTGGAGATAGGTGGCTGTAGTTTCTTTTCAAATCTGCAGTAAAACACATTCAGGACATCTGCTAGTTGTTGATTTCCTTCTGCCTGGGAAGGAGGTTTGCTGAAGCCAGTGATGTTTTTAAGAGTTTTCTACATGTTTGCTGGTTCATTTGTTGATAATTGATTCTTTAACTTTTCAGTTAAAGTCTAGTTTGTATTTTTACTTAACAATAGTTTATCGTTAGTGCAAACGAAGAATTGTGATTAGTCTTATTTATGTCTGGTATTATTACTTTAACTTTCACTAAGCAAATTTAACTGCAATTCTGAACTACAATTTAAAGTTAGATGATGTAATAAACTATGGCTGAACAAATATTAAACATTCTGAATTTTTAGTTATTCCACCAAATGACCAGAGAAAGTGCTAAGAAAGAATTCATTAATAGATCACTAAAATTGACTTAAGTATTATGTTGCTGTGCACAGCTTTCTCTGTTCAGCTATCGCTTTTAACACCGGTTCCCAACAAAATAAATGAAATACAAAATTACACAACTTTGTTTCTGTTTCATTTTAGCTCAGAATCAAAGTCATTACTTTATAACACCATTTACATTTCTGTTTTCTAATGTGGATATTTGTACTTTTAAAAGTATGGCTAATCTCCTCAAACTTTTTATCTGACCATGTGGACTGAAAATGACTTTTAATCCTTTTATTCACTAATAAGATTAGGGTTTTTGTTCCTGTATTATCACTTCAGGTGTGTGTGTTTGTGTGTGTTGTGTATTCATTCATTCTTTGGTAGGATAAATTGGAAGTAATATAACTTTTATCAATACTGAGGTGAGACTATAAGTATAAAATTAAAAACCTGACTATTTCATTATTACTTTTCATTGAATTCACAGAATACAAAATATAATTTTGATTAATGCTTGGCTTGGATAAGTATATTAACAAAGAAGAAGAAAAAAGATACTGAAGAACGGACAAATCAATTATCTCAGGTGCTTTACTAAAATACTGAGAGTAGTATTTCCACAATTTGCTTTAAGTTATTAATAGGAGATTTATCCTAAAGGAAATCCTGTAACCGAAAAAAGTACAAGTTTAAAATAATAAAATGGAGCCGAAAGGAATTTATTTTAAATTTTATTTGAAATATTTTTAAAGAATCGTTTCGAAAAGGACATCCCTGTATTCCCATAAAATTAGCCCCCTAGTGGCCTCATTTTTCTTTTCAAAAGGAATTTTTTTTTTAAAATCTCTTGTCCTAGGAGACTCACCCAGGAGGACTAAAATACAAAAAGCTGGTGCTATCAAAAACAAAGAAACTGAGGGAAATCTAGTAATAGCTAAACAATACAAATTGGGAGCCTGCATGGCAGTCATGAATTAACATTGATGTTATTAATATAATACTATTTAATATTACTATTATATTTTTATTCCACCTTTTAGACACACACACACACACACACTGATTTTGCCAGATTTTCTCCAGAACGATAACCCTGTGAGGTGGCTTAGGTTGAGAGGGAATGACTTGTCTGAAGTCACTCAGCCAGCTTTTATGCCTAAGAGTATTATCCAGATTGTAGGCCTGTGGAGATGACCTAGAGGTGCATTACAGACACAATGTCCTCTTTGTTTGAGCAAGGAGGCAACATGACTTGCCTTAGGGAAGCTTTTGGCATCCATTTGAAGGCTTCCTGTTGTATCTTGCTTTTCTCAGCAGGAAACTCAAGAAAATGACATCAGCAGGGTTGGAGAAGGCTAAGGGGACTACTTTCTCTTGCAGTTTCCTTCTAGTCTTCTCCAATATTCCGCAAAAGCCAAAATAGGCTTCTGGGCAGCTACATGCACCCCAAGTGGTGAAGGATGCTGAGGAAGGGAAGGGCTGCAGAGCGGAACAGTCTGGAACAACGAGGTCACTTCTTTTTACAAGAAATGGCTTGTTGCTTCACAAATAGCTTCAAGGCAATGCTTCTCTCAGATCTTTGAAGCATCCTTTTCTAGAAATGCATGGTCTCATTGTGCAGTGCACCTGAAGCAAAATGTATCAATTTATATGGTTGGTAGAAAGGCTGAACCCAGAAGAATTCTAGCTAGTACACACTAACAATGCATCCCTCACATCTCCTCAGAAACTTAGGAGCAGAGCAGTTTAAGGATGGGTACCTTAACATGGGTTCCCTGCTAAGGATCTCCACAGACAGTACTAACAAGATACCAAACTGCAGGATAATTATTTGCACCTATCCTGATACCTGCAAGATCTCGTGTTTTCTATAAACTGAAGACTTTGGGAAGATCTTGCAAGGAACAACATTTCCACCACTGACAGTGGAACCTCAGCATGTTCCTAACAGCATTAGACTCTTCACTGGATGGATCTCAGATTTTTATCTATACCAGGGGAAAAAAGCATATAATGGAAAGCTTTTGCTGCGGTAGTTAAGACTGCCTTGTTTTGGTTTCAGATGATAATGACAAAGCTGACAATGAAATTCTGCCTCAAAATTCTAGCCTGACTATAATAGTTTAAGGTGATCTTAAATTTAGTGCCTAATGTTTACAAAAGTACAAACCTGATGGTATTATAAACACTGTGTCCTTAAAAGGTTTTTATGTAAGCAAATTATTCAGTAAATACTATCATGAGATTCCAATGGGCCAGACCTACAGATTTACCTCCATCAAATATTTCATTTCCTGTTAGATAAATAACAATGCATCATTTATTTCTGTGGGCTTATAGAAGAACCTAAACAAGGAAGGAACTTTCTAGACTGACAGGTGGACAAGATGAACTTGAAAGACTTGTATTAATTAGCTTCCACTTCCAATTGGGACATTTTTACCATCTATGTTTGTCGATGACTTAATTCGTTTCCTTAAACTTCATACCTCAACCCGAATCTCCTGACCTCCCTTGCATCCATTCCATCTCATCTAAGACCTTACTGCCTACAGCTAAATTTGAAGCAGTAAAGCTATGGTCCTTTGATCCAGCCTATTTCTTTGCCACCCCTTTCTATAACTAAAGCAAATGAAATGCATGACATATTTGCATCACCATAAACAGATTTCCTTCTAATCCAATATATTTCTTCTGTGGAACACCATCCCACAAGATCTACATTCCCATCCCCTTCAGAAAGCTGTAAAAAGACCTGTATATTTAGAGAACTGAGACATGAGAAGGTTTATAATTAGTTTTAAGGAGACCCAGTTTGGTCTAGTGCAGGGCGGTCAAACTCGCAGGCCAGATGCGTCACACGCTGGCCACACCCATGCCCGGTTTTGCGAAGAGCAAAAAAGTCACGATACGTCACGCGACACCATTGTGATGGCAAGTTTGACACCCCTGGTTAAGGAACCAGGCTAGAAACTAGGAGACTATGAGTACTACTCCCACCTTAGACATGAAAGCCGACTGGGTGACTTTGGGCAGGTCATTCACACTCTCAATCTACATAGACAATTCCTGTTGCAACCAATGAATCAACTTTTGGTTGATTTGAAAAAAATGCACACCCTATACTTATTGGAAAATGCTAGGAAGGAAAAAAAAGTATGACTAGTTTCTTAAGTGTTTTCATTTTTATGTCATATAGTTTTAATTATTTGCTATTAATAAAAAATTATAATTTGTACATTTGTTTTATTACATATAACATTGCTTCTGTGAACTGCTTAGCGTCTTGATGAGTCAAGTGGCATAAACGCATCTGTAATCAATCAACCAATCAATCAGTCAATCAGCCACAGTCCAATACTTCAATCCAGATCTGCCTAACCTTATAAATCAGGCTATTTTTTTCATAGAAACCCAATTCCATAATGTAAAAGACATGTAGTTACACTATAGATCAGGGGTTTCAAACCCGCTCATATCACGGGCCATATCGTGACATATCACAATGTTTCTCGCCTTTGTGGAACAGGGGTGGGCGTGGCCTGTGTGGGCTGTATCCGGCCCACCAGTTTGACAGGCCTGCTATAGATCAGGGATGTCCAACCTTGTCAGTTTTAAGATCTGTGGACTTTAATGCTGGCTGGGGAATTCTGGGAGTTAAAGTACACAGATCTTAAGATTGCCAAGGTTGGACATACCTGCTTTAGATTATTTGGGATGTTAAAAAGAACTGCCAGTAAAGGAAGCATCATAGACTTGTGTTTTCTCTCCCTGCTTTCTAGTTCTCATCTAAAAGCAGATAGTTCTGAATTTATCTTGCAAAAGATGCCTGCTCTATGACTTTTTCAGGAGATACACCTGTACATTTTGACAAGCATAACTCATTTTACATTCTCTCCCTTATTTCTTGGCATCTTCAATTTTACAAAATATACTGTTTTTGCACCATTACTACGTATATGGGGATGTATGTCTCTAAATAGTTTCAGTTTGATTTAAAGAAATGGATTAATTGATTTAAGATTTTTTAGATAAAATATAAGATTAACTTTTAATATATTCCTCCCCTCTCCACTTTGTTGGGAAAGATAAGAATTTAGTTTTTTGGTTCTTACTGTTTACTAAAGCCTGATCTTAAGCCAGCTTACTCAGAAGTTTGCATTTTGTTGAAAGGGACTTCTGAGTATGTTTAAAATTATACTTCACATAGCTGCCTTTTTTTGCTTCATCAGTTGCAACCGAAGTACAAGAAAAGTGTGGTAATCAGTGTTTTCCATAGAGAACAGGAAAACAGAAAGGCAAGAAGGGACTTCCAGCACAAGACAACTCAGTAGTGACATGCCACAGAAATGGAATTGAGAGGAAAGACTCCTAATGGAGAATTATCCTTAATCCTTTACCTTTTCTGTCATACATGTTTGCAACATTCTAGTATGAAATTGCAAAAATGTTTTACAGGCATCTACAATTCTGATCCGGTCAATTAACCTATCAATCATACATTCACTCATCAATAGTTTTTCTGGCAAGTATTATAGCAAGTACCAAGAAAACCAAGCAAGAAAAAAAATATGGACTTATCCACAGGATGAATGCAGAAACCCAATAGAAATCGAAGTTTAATATAGCAGGCCTACATAAGCTTGGTTCTGTGGAGTGGGGGAGTGAAAAAGGATGGTTCTGCTTTCCATTTCTACATCTTATAAAGTACAACCTATATGGAATAAACTACTTTACTCAATCTGTTGTTGTCTAGCTGGTAAGAAATTGAGGGTTATAAACTCAGAACATTTAAAAAAAAAATCCCTGAAATGTATGACCTAGTTTCAATGTAGATTGCAGTTTATAACCAAAAATCTAGAATTTATGGGCCTTACGTTTCAATTTCTGTATTTCCATAATGTAATTATGGCTAGTTTAAGGGTTGAAAGGCCAAAATAATAAGAACTGCTTATTAAGAATTACTGGGGGCTTACTGTCATCGATATATAATACCTTTGGTAGTAATTGGGCACCACACAGTAAAAGTAGTACATGTGAAAAATAAGAACATTTACTTCGGTTTTGGTAAATCTGTATGGTCCTCAGATTATGGGCAGATGAACATTAAGAAGCGGAAATAGTAAGTAGTACAGACTTACTTGTGCCTGAATGCAGAAACAAAGGAACAGTACTGGCAGCTGTACTTGTCTTCACGAGTAAACATGGCCAGGGCCAAGTGACTCCTCTCGTGCGATCGTAGACCCTGCATAGACATCAAAACCCGATCACACTGGCTGCAATGGTAGCCACCAGGTCTGGTTTCATCTTCCAGTGATGGTCCAGATTCAGCTTCTGCAAGTTCCATAGTGGCCATATGGTCTTTGGCTCCCTCAATACCCTCCAAGAAAGCTGCATGTGAAGGATCTTCAGCTTCCTGCTAAAAGACACACATCCCCCCCAAAGCCATCAATTCTCTCTCCCTTCTGCCCTATGGTTACCATTATATCTATGGAAGCCTAACAACTTCTTCTGATAGCAGTAATCTTGAAATCCAGTTATGAGCAGACATCCATGCAATCTGAGCAAAGATGTCTTGAAAAGCAACATACGGCTGTTCCATTAGCGGTGATTAGCATGGCTGGAGCACACTGTTGCTAAAACCTTTTTTTCCCCCTCAAGAATAATTCACTTCATTAGGTAGAATAGTCCCAATTTTGCGGAAATGCCAATATTCCTTTCAGAAGATTACTGGACTGTTTCCTCACTTTCTTTTGGCTTTCTGGTGTAAAACTGGCACAAGGACACTACACTACAAGCCTTCAATTTTATTTTATTTTATTTTTTTGAAGATTTGCCCAAACAAATATTTTTCAAACTATTTAACTGGCAACTACAGTATATACTGGCTTCTATAGATCTGTTTTAAAAAGTCCAAGCTTGAGTAAAGTAATCTAGATTTAATTTGGGGTAGGAGGCGGGGGTGAGCAGGGGATAAGAAGAATATCAAAAAGACTACACAGTATTCATTACTTTTCTCACCTACTGGGCACATTCAACTTATTTGCATTAATTTATAAAATATATCAATCTGTCAGCCTTAAATAAAGATCCACAGATGGTTTACTAACTGCCATTACCAGAAGGCATGTAAACTCTGGTCGTGGCCTGTAAAAACTTGGGAAGGAAATAAACTTGTAGAAAATATTTACTGCCATATTTGAAGAAAAAGCATTTTTCCATACAATAGCATATATCATAAAAAGATAGGACACATGGCAGAATGCAAATAAGGGGCCATTTGCAGTAAGTTTCATTTAATATACTAACATATCTCATACCAAAATTTAATTAAAGAAGTTGTCTCTAAATGAAAACTAAATTTAAACTTAAGAGTGGATATATTTTGACTTAAAAACAGAAGTTCATGTTTTGCAGCAATTACAGGTAAATTATGTAGAAACTACGTGCAATGGACAAGTAGGCCTTGATTCGATGCTTTTTCATAATTTATAGCTACAAAGAATTTTATATAAATAAATGCACAATTGGCAGTAATGTTCTAAACAGAAATGATAACATTATATACAAAACATTTATTTAAAAATAAAACATGGGAAGAACGCTATAGAAGCAACACCGACTTTAGCCTTGTCCTTGGAAACTTTATGCAGCCAATTCCTCTGGCTTCTGAGGTTTTTACATCTAATACTCAAGAGCAGCTTCTCATATAAAAGGAAGCAAACAACTGGTTTTTTTTTTTTTAGAAGACAGAAAACAGTTCAAAGCAAAGGATCCTAGGGCAGCATATACCAAGACCTCCATTAGTAGCTTTCAGAAAACAGATTGGCTATATTAGTATAAAGCTTTTAGAGATGTTAGTCCAAACCTTTTCTCAAGGTTGCATAAAAGAGCAATAACAATTTAGCATGTCTATTTGTTGTAAGCTGCTGAGGGTCGTTAAGAGGCAGGCAGCATATAAATTTAATAATAATGGTGCTTGGATCCGCACATATGCTACCTTATGTCATCCTAGCTTCTTTGGAAGAACTTAATGCATATGAAAGCCATCACCAGCTAAAGTACTGGCTGCACTGACTTTACATTATTGTAAATAGATGATAATATCAGGGGCAAGCTATCCAAATTAACGCAATCAAGTCCAGAATTTAAAAAAAAAACCATTGAATGATTCAAAGTGAAGATTTGGAAAGAAGCAGAAGAAAACGTAGATCATATACTCAGCTCGTTGAAGACCAAACAAACTGATTATAAACAACGACATAACATAATCACCAAAATGATTCACTGGGACATCTGGGCCAGTAATGAAAAAAAAAGGTGGGAACATAGAGTTGAAAGTAGGTGAAAATGAGCAGGTTAAATTATTGGGAGTTTTCAGAATACAGACTGATCAAGTCTTGACTCATAGCACACCAGATTTAATTGTGGTTGAAAGGGAAGTGTGGATAATTGATGTGGCAATTCTAGGAGACAATAGAATAGAAGAATCGGGAGAAGATTGCAAAGTATCCTGATCTGAAAATTAAAGTTAAAAGATTATGCCACAAATCAGTCATGGAGGTCCTAGTGAATATTGGCGCAAAGGGTGCCGCATCAAAAAATTTGAATTAGAAATGTTGACAAAATTTCCAGCTGCGGTTACAAATGGTTACATTGTTTGGATCCACACATGTGCTATGCTGATACACTACAACATCTCAGATTATTGGGGGGTGGGAATTGATGTGAAGGCCAATACCAGCAAACAACTGGCAACTATGATTTCACATTATTGTGTTATAATAACATTAATATGGGTGCATATATTCTGCCCACAAGGAACTAGGCTTAAGTCCAATAAAAAAGGGGAATCTACATAGAAATCATGTTATAAATGCTGATATATTATTAGCATTATATTATCATATTATTTCTGATTGCGGTCATGTCCGATTCACAAAAGAGGTTAGGGATTTCTTCCTCCTTTGGCTGAATCCAAGGTTTTAACCCCAAAACAAACCTTTAAACTCACTTTGACTCCAGTAGAGACTGAAGAACCATTCCCATACTGCACATGCTTACGAAGATGATTGCAGATGGCTCGGAGAGTCGGATGAACTTCGACACAGAACTTACATTTGTATCCTACAACTTTCCTCTCTTTCAATTTCGAAACTTCTTCCAAGCTGCCAAAAGGCTGCAAGGCAATAAAACGTGAAACTTAATTAAGCATTCCTTCTCTAAGTAAGTGCTTCTCATCCTTGGCAGCTTGAAAACCTGTGGATTTCAACTCCCAGAATTCCCTAGGCAGTAGGGCTGCTTGAGAATTTTCTGGGTGTTGAAACCCACATATCTTCAAGCTGCCAAGGTTGAAAAACACTGCTCTAAACAATGTCACAAATTTGTAGATTTAAATACGAGAGGCAACATTATGCTGCTTCTTGGAATAAGTAAAACTCTAAGGCGGCATGAGTTTATTTTAAAAACTGATGTTTAAAAGTCCCAAAATAGATACAGCGTGCTATTACAATATTGATTCAAACCCTTGGGGCATGTAGAAAAACTCAACCTCAGTTTGCAACATTCTTCTACTAGCAATACTAAATGGGATGCCAAAACCTTGAGTTTGTATACAGAAAGAAAATAAAAACATAAATCATTGAGTTTTCCTCCACTCAAATAACATCCTTTTAGCTGCAGCTATGCTAAACCAACAGGACATTAATGTCTTTCTCTATGGGGAGCAACTCTAGCAGTTATGTTTGTGAGCACCTGTAAGCACCATGAAATTTAATTGAGAATTTGTATGTCCTTTGTAAGGATTTTTTAAAATAAAATTATTCACAGAAGTCTCCCTTAATCTGGTGCTCTCTGTATCTGCTGGAGTACAGTTCCCAATTATTTAAATGTCAACCAGCGTGGTCAATGGAAGTACCAAAGAGAAGCTTTTTTATTTTTTAAATAATGTATGATTTTTAAAATAAGGTGAATCTTTTGCACCTGAAAGCAGAGAGTTAATAGCTAATATAGTCCTTGACTTATAACTACAACGGAGCCCAAAATTTCTGTTAGGTGAGACATTTGTCAAGTGAATTTTGCCTCATTTTACAATCTTTCTCGCCACACTGTTAAGTAAAACATTGCAGTTGATAGGTTAGTAACTCAGTTTTTAAGTGGATTTTGCCTTCTCCATTGACTTTGCTTGTCAGAAAGTCACAAAAGGTGATCACATGACCCTGGGACAAAGCAAGGGTAATAAATATGAACCAGTTGCCAAGCGCCTGAATTTTGATCACATGATAATGGGGATGCTGCAAAGATTGTATCTTTGAAAAACGGTCATAAGTCACATTTTTCAGTGCCTCTGTAACTTTGAATGGTCACTAAATGAACAGTTGTAAGCCGAGGGCTACCTGTAGTATGTACAGACATTTCAGACAAATTTTAGATATTCAGATATATGACTGAATTTGCTGTAAAACTGATAAACACTGAATCATTCCAATCAAACACAATCTCTTGAGAAGCTGTGGCCATTAAGTTTTTCCTAATTTCCCGGTTTTATTCATTTTGATCCTTTTTCCAGATTGCTGAGCCATCATCATTTCTGTAATCTGCCATATTCTTATTTCTTCCCTCACCAAAAATATTCAGATCCTCATTAATCTGACAATCAGTCTCAAGACTTTATTCCACTAGTGGGATTTTTCAAATGGGATCCTAAATTTTTCCTAATTTCCCGGTTTTGATCATTTTGATCCTTTTTCCAGATTGCTGAGCCATCATCATTTCTGTAATCTGCCATATTCTTATTTCTTCCCTCACCAAAAATATTCAGATCCCCATTAATCTGACAATCAGTCTTAAGACTTTATTCCACTAGTGGGATTTTTCAAGTGGAATCCCACTTGAAAATTATTCTCCTGCAAAACCAGAAAGTAGTTTTGGATCCAATGAGACGCATTTATCATTTCCTTTTTCTCTCTAGCACCAACTTGCTGAAACACCTCTGTGTATGACAGAATGCCACTAAGAGCAAGTTTTATTCCACATGACATTCACTCTTTGACTATTTCCAAAAGAGGCACGTTCTTCCACATATATCATCAAGCAAACTAAGGGTTTAATATAATATGCAGTTCATTTAAAGAGATTGGTTTACTTCCACAGATACAAAGGGCTTTGTACTGGATTTTCTTCTCAATTATTTCCTTGCATTCTTGGTATTTTTGGTCAAGAACAAAAAATATATTTGACATGGGGAAAGAGGAACAGATACTATGATTTTCTTATTCAAAGAGAAATTCACTTTGAAATGAAAAGTTAGGAGAGGAGGAAATGAAACGGCATGCCAGGAGTCTAAAGGAGGAAAGCAATGAAACAAGAAACAATGGGTATGGAACTTACTGGCACAACCCAATGACTGTAGAACCTGTGACTTTTCAGTTACCGAGGACAATAATAAGAAATGAGTAACCTTGGCTGAGTGAGGAGGGTAGAGAGGAAGGAGGAGAAGAGACGAGGAGGAAGAAGAGGAGGAGGAGGTGGAGGAGGAGGAAATAATAATAATATCAAATAGGAAAAAAGTAATGTAAAATCAGATCCTTACCCTCTCTGCTTTGAAATCTACGAAAGCACCATCCGCATACTTCTGCTTGCTCAGAAGCTGCTTCCTCCTCTCTTGGCGTTTGGCACGTTTCTGGAATTCCTCATTGTGGCCGTTCAAGTGGGTGGTCAGCTCCGCCAGGCTTTGCAGCTTACTGTCACAGTGCCTGCATTGGAAACGGGCCCCACTTCCCAGGATGGTAAAATCCCTCTTCAGGTCCTTGCTGTGGTGGTCAGTGTAATGCATGCAGAGCAGCTCGGCCGTGCTGAAGGACAGCTTAAAGCATTTGACGCACCGGAAGGGAAGCCACTCCATCTCTGGAGCCTCCACCTCCACTTCGGGCTTCTCAAAATCATTCCTCTCTTCCGGGGGAGGCTGCTGCTTTTCATACTCGTCCGCGTACACCGCAGTGAAGTAACCCCCAAGCTTGCTGGCGTGCTGTTTCTTGGGGAATACTCCAGGATGGCGTTTCATGTAGTGGGAAACTATGCCTTTTTTGCTGAAGGACTGGAAGGAGCAGAGGGAGCATTTCTTCTTCTCCACTGCCCTTCTCAGTTCCTCACTTAGCTGAGGAGAGTCCTCCTTGGGGGGTGAGGGGATGATCACTTTGTTGGGTTTGTCGCTTATAGTCCTTGAGGCTGCTAAGCAATGTGTGTAGTAAGCATCAATGTCATGCCGCTTCTGGTAATGCGCAGCCAGACCTTTACGAATAGGGTTTGTGTAGGAACACAGGGCACATTTAAACAGGTTGTTCTTGCCTTCTGGCTGTGCCCGAACATTGTTGTGTTTTATTCGGTAGTGCCTAGCTATCCCTTTCCGGGTAGAACAAAAATACTTACAAAGTTGGCAGCGGAACACAGTATGAGAAACCAAATGGGAACTAGAGAAGTGGGATGATGGTAGTGAATCGTCCCCCAGGAGATCTTCTGGGACCATCTCAGGGGAGGGCTTAATTTCAGCAAGAACTTCGGGCTCCATGGAGGCAGGGAATTTTGGAGGAGACTGTGCAAATACATCAAATTCAGGCTGGTTATGGTATTTCTCATAATGAATTTTGAGCTTCTCCAAAGTGCCATGCGTGTAGGGGCACAATTTACACCTGTAAGCACCATACCCTTGCTTGAAAATCCTGCTCGTTTCCTCCACGTCATTCTGGCTCATATCAGCGGGTTGCTCCACATCATGCACAAAATCTTCTGCCGTAACCTTCACAGAAGGATGTCTCTTCTGGTAATGGGTAAGAACGCCATGAATGCGTGTGTTAATGTAAGGACAATGCCTACATTTGTACACCGCTCCTGGATTAATATCAATGTCTTGTGCAAAATCTGCAGCTTTAACTTTCATCCCGGGATGTTTTTTTCCATAATGGGTGAGAAGTCCATGCAAATTGTTATATTCAGACTGGCACACTGTGCACTGGTACGGCGTAGAGGATATTGCAGGATTCACAGAGGTAAGCTGAAGAGCTTTATCTTGGATAAGGTTTGACTCTTCTGCATATTCCGTATCTGGGTCCCCTTGTGGCAATCCTAAATGATCCTCTGAAATTATTCTGGCACCAATACCATCAGATACTGGGTTCATTTTATCAACAGCATCTTTTTCCTTGATAATATCTAGTAACACCGATTCATCTCCATTCATAGCCCAAGGGTGAAAAGCTTGGTAGTGATTAGTGATATCCCAAATGGAAGAGGCTTCAAAAATACAGTCTCTGCACCTATATATTTTCATTTCTGATGGTATTAGTAAGGCTGGGGGTGAAGGATCTGGCCCTGCCCAGAGTTTTGTTGCCATATATGTGTAATCAACGTAATGTTCAGGATGTCGCCTTTGGTAATGCACAAGCAGGCCACTGGGCTCCGCGTGAGAATAGATACACCATTCACAGTGATATCCAGCTTCTATTAAACCATCCAAAAATGCCCACCTTAAAATAGATGTGACAGTAGCCTTCAAGCTTGGATGGTCCTTTTTAATGTGCTTCCGCAATGCGTAGAAATAAGGAGATGTATAAGAGCACTGCCTGCATTTGAGAGCTCTTAACTTAGCCCTTTCTTGCTCGGAACCAGAAGTAGGAATTTGTAAGCCACCAGGGGAATTTTTCTGACCCCGGTCACAGAGGCTCCTGATGGTGGCGGTGTGTTGCCTAATTACATCTGCATTGGCTTTGAAATCACGATGCTTCTTTTGGTAATGAATAAGGACCCCTTTTACAGTCCGGTTTCCATAATCACAGTGCTGGCAGAAGAACATCTCATTCTCTGCTGGAGCTACAGTACCATCAGAGCCGTCCCTATTCAGGTGCTGCATAGAAACGGCAGGTCTACGAACACCAGGAGGTATCTCTCCAGCTCTCATCATTGCTGCAGTCGGGGGTGCCTGCCTAATGTATTTGGCAGTCACTTTTATCTCTGGGTGCCTTTTCTGGTAGTGCACTAGTACCCCAACCACTGACCGGTTGCTGTAAGAGCAATGTTTGCAGTAGTAAAGCTCCGTGGTAAGGTCTGGAGGTGGTGGAGGTGGTAACGGTGACATTTTGGGAGAGCCAGGTGACCCCAGTTCATAAGCCATCTGAGCCAGGGCAGACCCCCTCTCTACTGACACCACACGCATTGTTTTTTGAATCCTAAAATACGAAGCCTTCTCATCGGGATGTTTCTTCTGGTAATGCACTAAGACGGAATGCATGTTGGGACTTGCAAAGGAGCAGACATCACAATCATAAACGACAACACTGTTGACTGTTGACTCTTTTTGGCTTTCAGATTCGGGGCTATTGCCCTTTGAAGAACTTTTGTTAAAAGCAGCAGGTATGCCATGAGTCCCACGTGCAACTGGGGTCGAAGTGGACAGGTTTTTCGGAGCAGAGTTCAGTATCTCTCTCAGCGTTTGTGATTCTGAGCTTAACCCTTCTTGTTGCTCCACTACGTAACTTGAGAATATCATGGCATTGTTAATTTTCACGGTCGGATGCATTCTTTGGTAGTGCGGCATTAGGCTCCTAACATTGGGGCTGGTGTAAGAGCAGAAGCGACAGCGATAGATCAAATCAGAATGATCGAAATTTAATACATTCATGGCTTCCGGGTGATGCTCCCCATAATGCTGTTGCAGATCTTCAAAGTTTGTATAATCAATGTAACATTCAAGACACCTATACACTGCACTGTGGTCGTTGGGATCAAGAATATACCTAAAGCTGAATTTAATGTAGGGATGCATCCGTTGGTAGTGAGTGCTAACACTCCTGGCAGATTTGTTGCTGAAATCACAGTGTTTACAATAATAAAGCCTTCCAGAATCACCAAAATCTGAATTCTCATTGTTTTGATCAGATCCATATAGGCTTACCTGGCTGCCTAGAATAGATGAATTCAGTCCTGGGTCCTTCAAACCCACCGAAGAACAATAATATTCTTCCTCATCCTCAGATATAGTTAGCTCAATTTCTGCCCCATTGGTGGAGCTGTAATCATGGGGGATATTCCTGTAGTTGGGCTCTTTCTGAGGATCACCTGTGTCTCTTCCCCATATCTGCTGGGAAGCAAATGCCGCTATTTCCATCAGTGGTTCTGTTTGTTCTTCTTCCTTGTCCAGTTCTACTTCTATTTCCACTTCATTGTCATCCTCTTCCTCTTCATCATCCTCCACATTAATGACTGCATCTTCCTGCTGCTTGTTCTGATTGATTTTGCTTTGCAAATTACTGGCAATCTCGTCAATTCTGGTTCTTTTCTTGACTGGGGACAGATCTAAGGGGAAGTCATTGGACATCTTCCTGGAGGCTTTTGCTACAAAGTTGTTTTTAGAAGACAGTCCAAGAATTGAGGTCTGGCTTTTCTTCACAGTGCTGGGAGAAGCATGAGCATCGGGCTCGCTGTCTTGCAGGGTATTTGCTGATGGGCTCTCGTATTTTGGCAAGTTATCGCAAAACGAGTGCTTGTGCTGCTGATGAACCCGAAGACCTTTCAAAGTCGTGGTGGAATAATTGCACATGGTGCATTTATACGGGTGCTGCGAATTGGACTGCGGAGACTGTTGCTGCTGCTGCATGGAATCCATGATCCCCCCGGATTTCCTGCCGTTTATGTTTCCCCCTTCATAGGATATGGTACTTTCGTTTAAAGAAGAAGCTATACTTTCAGTTTGGGAATTCACGGCATCCCAGTCCGATGCTGCACCGGTGTGACACTGCTTATGAGCACCAAGCTTGAAAGAGCTCTTGCAGGTGAAAGGACATTCATCACATTTGTAGACGGCCGTCTTTCCAGAGAGGTGGATGTTTTCAATGTGGCGAGAAATGCTTCGCCGATGCATGGTAAGGAAAGGGCAGAAAGGGCACTGGAACCTATTCATAAACCTTCTAAAGGGGATCCCCTTGGTTTCCAGTAACTTGTGGCCCTCAGATCCCATCAGCTGCTCAGCAGTTAGTCCCGAGCTTTGGTGATCCATAGAGTTCAACCCATTCTCGCTGTCTAATTCATTGAGCTCATCGTCCGAACTGGAGTCATTCAACATGCTGTTGGTATCCAGATCAGTAGAATTTGTCATGTCACCAACCCCATAACGAGATCGGTCAGACAAATTAACAATGCCCGAGTTGTGAGGAGCCTTATGTTTCATCTGAGAATAGGAAGCAGAAGAAAATTTTGAAGAGGCGTTGGACCTGATAAGAGAATTGTTTACTGAACTCCTGTAGTTTGGGACAGTTGCGTTGGGCATCTCTCGCCCAGAAGCATTCATGGGTATATAGTTAGAGTTTGGGGGAGGGCTTGGGGGACTCTTGCTTACAACATCTGACATATTGGTCCCATCCTGTTGCTGCCTCAGGTTGGACAGTATTTTCACCATGCTTCGGTGCTTCTTCATCATATGATCACACCAACGTTCCCTTCGGGGTGTCTGGTATGTACACCATTCACAGCAGAAGTTGCCTCTTGATTTGGTTAAAGGCTTGACCATAGACTCCAAAATACTACGCTCAACAACTTCAGCTGGAAGCTCCTTGCACGAATCCTGCATCGAGACAGACGTAGAGGTTGATTCAGATATAGCAGCTGAAGAAGCAGGAGGGGTTGAGCTCTCCTTCAGGCTGTTTTTGTGGTACATCTTCTGATGTTTTATAATCCGTGCACGTCTTGGAGATTTGTAGGTGCAGAACTGGCACGAAAATACCTTCCCAAAGCCTTCGTGCATCATGATGTTGTAGTTTAAGGAACCAGCACTTGTGGATCCAGTTGGAGAGCTTCCAGTCTGAGCACCATGGACTTTCCGGGTATGTTCTATGAGAAGGTTTTTGGATCGGAAATAACGTACACAGTATTTACACTGGAAAAACTTGCTTGCTGATTTGGAGAGCATATGTTGGCCATAATAACCCTGGCTATGGCTATAGTAATTGCCAGTTCCCAGCTGAGCTGCATTTTGCCCTATAAAAGAAGAAAACATACTAAATATTATCTGTGAAGTATGCTTATTACATTGCCTATTCTTTGTTTTTCTTTTCCCCCTTCAAAGCTGTCTTTCCTCCCAAGGTATTTGGTTCATAAATACTAGATAGGATGTCAAAAAAGAACAACACCCTACCACCTTATCCTTTACAACTATCTTCCAGGGAATGTTAGTAATAAATGCACAACTGAAATTGAAATGTAAACATTAATTCATACACATAGATACACATTTTTAATGTTAGAGTGCTGAATTCATATATACTATTTCTAAATAATTTAACCATCCCCCGCCCCCAAATACTAGTTAACAAACAAGGATAAAATTCCAGTACAATTTAGACACACACACACACCCCTCAAATATTGTTAGCAATGAAAGACCGCTAGCAACTAGATAAACTATTTAAGCTGTTCCATAAAATATTTATCTTGAAATGCATGCATACTATGAGTTTCACGTACAAATGGCTTTCTAGACGTTGTGTTGTAAATTCTGAATGTAACAAAAGAAGAAGAAGAAAAAAGTCTGATCAAAAACTTAGCAGCCCTGGGGGGATCAATCTACTATATGTGGCTATTTCCCCCCCTTTTCAACCAACCCATGATGAACAAGTAACAGATTCCTTGATGAATACTTCTTGGAATCTACATTCTCAGCCACAGGGTATGGTTGCTTCCTGTTGAATTTGAGTAACACAAGTGTTGGTTGTCCTCAAAGCAATTCCTGGTTATTTTTATCTGTCATAAGATTTGGATATGGCAATTAGGATGATTATATGAGAATGCTGCAATGGGATAACTTGTCAGAATGACATCCAAATAGAAAGTTACCTGCCATCCCATCTGCCACTGCAAATTCATCTTTTACCAAAGAATACTCCACCTCAGCCTGGTCACTGTTTATGGAACCAAATCTCGATGGGCTAGGAGTTTCTTCAGCAACATCCGTGGGCTGCAAAAATGCAGTATGAACATCTTGGATGTGAGCTTTAAGATCTTCATAGGAAGGTGCTCGAAAATCACAGCCGTCACACTGCAGCACCTCCATCTTTGTTGCTAAGCTTTACATTAGGAAAACCTGAAAAAAGATGGAGAAGAAACATATTGCTTATAAGAACCGTTCACAAAACTGTTACAGCAGCAGATTCATCATAGGAGAAGAAATATTCTCCAAGCACAAAAAGTACAGCATACCAGAACAGTAACAGTTCTTTTTACAGAAATCTGGGACCTAATGTACTTTTGATACATTCAAATATGTGACTCATAATTACTGCAGAAGTCTTGCCCAATTGCCCTTTCTACTCTCACTCTACCTGTTCATCTAAAGAACAAGGAAGCACATGTTGGAAAGCCATCAACAATAAAATGCATGGGAACTATTGTTGAAAATTTTTTAGAAAGCCAAGCAGATTATTTACTTAAGACTTTTAATCCCATGCTTCCTCCAAGCTTACGTGGCACACATATTATATCTTATCCAATTTTAACCTTCTTAACAACCCTGTTAGGCTGACATCTTCAACTTGCTTAAGTTCAACTGGTTGAGTTTTAAATTGGTACAGCCGCCACATCTCCCATGGCGAGTCCAAGCTTTTAAGCAAAAAGTCTTTAAGCTACTTCCCCATTTCCAAGTTTATTACTTTTGATATTACCAGCTATTATTAAATGTTGTTTTATATAACCCGTCTCAACTCTAGAGTTTTCTAAATGTGTAGAGCCACAATTGTGAAATTCCAAACCTGAATAGGTTGAAAATATGTAGCAGACTAGGATAAGATACCTACTTATTTTCATACACTAACTTGTATGCTAGCTTTGACTAATCCAGCAGCTATTACCTTAATGAACAGCTTATTTTAAAGTCTCCTCACACAATTCAGGTCATATTTAGTCTAGGAACTCCACCAGACCAAGAGATGGAACAGCAGCCCAAATGAGCTTTGAGCAAAATCCCATCTTCTCGTTGTCATGTAACATGAGGTGATGTTTATCAAATGTTCAAAGCCAAACACTCTCTCAGCCATATTACAAAGAAAAAGCAGCGCTACCAGGATCCTGCATCAGAAGAAAATTCCTCTCGGTGGCATGGTTTTAAAAATGTGGACCCAATGAGCAGAAAACGCACACCCACGGCAATCTCTTGGTGCCCCACTTCACCTTCCTCTTTGCCCTGAAAGACTGAATGCTGGCCCTGCCTTCTTTTCAGCTAACAATGTTAACAACAATCAGGAGACTCAAAATCTTTTATGTGCAAGCACCAGATCAGACTGTGTGTGGAAGAGGTTGCTATCTGCTCTGGATCAAATTACAGCAGTGAACATAGAGGCCCCACCCCATAAGTCTCCTTTTGCACAGTCCATTAGACCTGAAAACAATCTCTCTTCTCTTCTCTCCCCCCACCCCCACCCCCCTTTTGCCATGGTGCAGCAGGCGACTCTTCTTGAATTCAGAATGCTCCAGAGAAAAAAGCAGGAGAGAAAATAATGAAACGGATCTTCTCACTGTCCATCTTCTTAAACTTCCTCCTCCTCCCCCCACCAGCATAGTCTTTTCATCTAAGTCAAACAAGCCACAGCTCTCTGAATGTGTTTATCACACTTTCAAGAGATATGAGCTCCTGCGTCACTGACGCTTTAAGACTCACTAAGCTGTCCTAGTCCTCTGAGCTTTAAGAGGGAGAGAGAGAGGTAGAGGGGGATAGAGAGAGAGAGAGAGAGAGAGACAGAGCAGCCATTTTAGCTCAGACAAGCCATGTATTAAGTAAGGGAGAGATAGGCTCAGAGCTTCTAGCCTGCACACAACATGGCTTCACTTATCTCAGCCTCATCTCCACCACAGAATATTCTCCAGCTTCTCCTTTGCTTTCCAAGACCAGGGTTAGAAACCAGAATTTTTTTCCCCTTTGAAGGGGAAAGAATAGATGCCCAAGACTTCAAGGTTGCAATCAAACCAGCTTTCCCCCCCACCCTCCTCTCCTTAAACAAAGCCATGGATAAAATATCTCTGAAGGTTCTTACAACCCTCAATGATCCATCAATAATAGACTTTGCTTAAGCAGAAAGGTCTGGCCAGGTGGCCTCCTGGTCTGAAGCAAAGCAAGAAGCAGCAATGCAACCAGGTTCTTATTACTATTGCTATTATTTTAAGACAGGATGGATAGAAGAAAGGGAGGCAGACGGAGAACGGGAGAAAGAAAAGAAGCAAAGAGAGGAGAAAAGGCTTCCACAGTATGTGCTTTAACCTCATGGGAGTCATTCTTCTATCCACAGAAGACATACCATCTGACTCTGCCTGCCAGATTCCAAAGTCTAATGACCTTTGTTAATCACCAGCCAAGCTGTCTGCTTAGCAAGCCTTGCCAATAGGCACACCCTTCAACACAAAGGCTGGAGCTATTCCTTTGGAAAGAGGTTCTCTTGAAAGCTCCATTGTGTGTGGAAAGGGGAAAAAAAAATCCGGGCGGAGATTCTCTTCCTTTACATACCGGATGGAGTCTTCCTTTAAGGCCTGAAAGAAACCAAAAAGAAAAAAAGAAAAGGGGAAGAAAGAAGCAAGACTTTCTCTGCTGTGTTCCTCCTTGTTTTGAAAGTTCTCACATCAGCTTAGGAATCAGAAGGAAGAAGAGGGGAGGGGGAGAAATAACAAATGAAACATCTCCCTACAAGGTAAAAAAAAGCAAGCGAGAGTTGTCCGTACCACATGGTTGCCTTTTTCTTGAAGCTTCTTCTAAAGGTTATTAACTCTGGCTTGCCCATGAGTAAATCACTCAGACCAAACACTCCACTTGTTCTGTCACAAAACAGAAGGCAGAGCGATGCAATTGTCAACTATTAACAAGGACAACTGTCCCAGGACAGATCTGCCTGAACTGAGCGAAGCTCTGAGCTGAAGAAAAATCACACCTGACACCCGGATTCTCATAGCAAGAGGTTGCTGGCTCAGCTTTTGTTCATTTCAAAGGAGGTTTTCCCAAAAAGAAAATTAAAGAAGCCTTGCTGGAGGACTGCATTGATCAGTGTGCATGCATTTATTTAACATATAATCTGTTCACTTTTAAGACAGTGCCTCTGCCTTTAATAACTTTATGGTCAATTACATCTGAGTGGTCTTTGGTTTCATGTTTTCACCAAAATCTGAAGAAATCATTTCCTTATTATTTATGTATTTGCTACTTCTAGAACATTTGAAGGTATCCACCAGCTTCCTCCAAAGGCCCTACGTGGTTTAAATGGTCAAAATAGAGTGTCTGTTTTTTTCTTTGTCTCAGGAAGATAAGAGAGCAGAGAGAACCATCTGTCAGCCAAAGAATGGAGCTTTTCACTGATGATGTTAATATGCTGTCAAGATGCACATGAAAGAGAGATATATGGAAACAATATTGGCATGTTTGTCCATAGTGACAAAGGCAGCAGTGGCATACTGTCCATATGATTATCGATGGATTATACAATAAAAAAATAAAAAAGAAACCCAAAAGATTAAGAAAGTTATTCAAAATCTAGCTGCCAAACAAAATGTTCAAAATTTGATATCCAAAGAAAAATTATGCGAACATAAAAATAGCATCATTATTAGTTGTGTTGAAAGAAATATCCTTCTGGGTTCAGTTCCAAGTGGGGGGAAAGACACTGGAAACATGGAGGCTGTTTGGAAAGATGGTTTAATGGTGGACAGCAGGACCACATGGCTTGGAGCTCCAAGGTGAAAAAGAAAGGATGATCACATACTTCAAGGTGAGAAGGTCAAGAAGGGAAGACCAAGATGCTGAGAGACCCTTATATAAACTCTGTTGGGCCCCACCTTAGTGTTTCCTGTTCCTGTGTAAGAAATATATCCCATTGGCTGTCAGACTCCCAGGGGCGGGGGCCTTAGCTAACTTTGTAGGCTTTGTGTAGACCACATGGCTTCACCTGAGTGTTGGCTGATACAATCTTCCCAGGCCAGGTGGTGAGATGGTTAGACCCTTTATTATGTAGAATACTCTGGCCTAGGCCTTAATGGCCCATTAGCAAAGGTGGGGGGGCTAAGTTTCTGCTTCTCTGAGTTTGCTCTTTTTAGGGGAAATATTCTGCCTTTTTAACATTTCCCAGGATATTTCATTTTTCTAGAAGGGAGGTGGGTGCTAACTTCTTACAGTTGTTCAAAACAAAGTGAAGTTACAGCTACCAACTTAACTGGTGTTCACCTTCATATGCATCAGATACTTTCCAGGAACCTAGGATGTTGTGATATTATCAGTGTACAGTGGTGCGATTCAAAAATTTTTTACTACCGGTTCTGTGGGCATGGCTTGGTGGGCGTGGCAGGGAAAGGATACTGTAAAATCTCCAGTCAGAGGTGGTATTTGCCGGTTCTCTGAACTACTCAAAATTTCCGCTACTGGTCCTCCAGAACTGGTCAGAACCTGCTGAATACCACCTCTGATCAGTGTAGTATATATATGCAGATCCAAGCATTGTGACCTGCAACTGACAGATGGATATTCTGTCAATGTGCAGATTTTCTAAGTGCCAACCAAGATTTTTTCGTATGGCATCATCCAATGTGCCAATAACCACTGGGGCCACCACGGTTGTCTTATGCCCTGATTTTTCACTTACTCTTATTGAATAAACTACTTGCTTATTCTTAATGGAATTTATTCTAACAATTTGCATTAAGAAACATTAAGGATTGAAGAGACATTAAAGAGCGTTGCAAAGAGCTATGCTGAAACAACCATGTATGAGAGCTGAATATACCACATACTTTCTAATCCCATTGAGATGTTCACTTAATGTGGAGAACTCAAAGTCTAGAGCAGTGTTTTTCAATCTTAGAAACTTTAAGACATATGGACTTCCATTCCCTGGATTCCCCAATGGCTAGGTAGGAAATCCTGTGAGTTGAAGTTCATGTAGCTTAATGTTGTCAAGGGTGTGAAGAATGGGAGGGCTCAGGTTCATTATCAGTCAAGTTCCCAAGTGGGAAATCTGAAAAGGAAATTGTATTTGCTCCCATGTAAGTAGACCAATCAAGGCAACTCAGAATTATTTACGGTATTTCAATTCCTGATCACACAGAAAGCTATGCCTATAATCCAGCAAACACAAAAAACATTTAGGTCTCCCCACGCATTCAGATAAATACTTAAAACGGCATTTTTCTAAAATTTTAATTCCATTATATTTGCATTTACTATTAAAGAATAGTAAAATTGCTTCCAAGTTTAGAAACTTTTTTTCTGTTTTTAAAAGATAACATATTTGGATATTGTAATGTAACTTAAAAAAAAAATCAGAGATTTCATGGAGGGAAGTAAAAAGATATAACTTCCTAAGCCTGATAGACTTCTATGTATCCCAGCCATTGTTTAAAATAACTCAATATGTGAAATCTTTCAACCTTCAAACATAGGTCTTCTTACTTAACATGACAATACACACATATGTATTAGCAGGTATATTAGAATTGATTGGGGAATAATTACAATTTATTTGAATAAAAAATATGCTGGACATTTTTCTAATATCTAGCTCAAGAAGGATCTCAAGTTCCTTGTAGGAAGACGAGGAAGGAACGAAGGAACAATCCTTTGTGGAAGAAAAACTGTTATGAATCCTCCAAAAATACACTTGTAGAAAACCTTTGCATTCTCCTGAGCAAATATCTCTTAATAGAATCCAGAAGGCCTTAGCATTGCTCTCATCTTTTTTCTTTTTTTTCTATGCTGGAGAGAGATTACTTTACCCAAAATAAGCACTGAAACAGCAATGTGATTCAACAGCCAACTAATTATAGATCTTACAAAACCTTCAAGAAATAGAACCTGAAATACCATAAGCAACATCATACCAAGCACATTCTTTTTTCTTTTTTTTTACAATTTCCCTGCTACAGGATTTTTTTATTTTAAATCAGGAAACACTAGCAGTTCTAATTGAAAGCCTTCTATTGCTACCTTAGATTGTCAGTGAACTATTTTACATACAGTGTCTTTAGAACAAATTATGTTGACACTTTACAAAATATTGTGAACTGTTATCTCTCTACCATCCATATTAGATCTAAACACAGCACTATCTCCTGAAAATTGGCCAATCAGAAACTAGATTTGCAGTGGGCAGCTCCCTTTTTAGTAAGGAATTTCCTCCTGCTATCTGATTTCAACTATGTTCTAGTTCTATGCATAGGCAGCTACCAAATTTGCTCAATATCATTTGCAAATCTTCTCCAATCCAAAGTTCAACTGAAGAACATCACAATGAGAAACAATGGTTAATGGTTAGTGTTAACTGTGATTGTTAGTGTGTGTGCAATTCTAGAATGTTTCACAAGAACTGATAGAAGCCTATCTCAGTTTAATTTGCACAAAACCAACAAATGATAGCCATACTAAATGTTAATTGTACCTTCTCATTATAAACTCACCTTAAGTTCTTCTGGGCATGAAATATTTAGAAGAAATATTCAGTCTGATGCCTTTATGAAAGTAATGGAAAATAGACTTTTGTAGTAGTGCTGAGAGGAACAGAGGAAATGGGTGACAGGATGTGACTATATAGATAGAAAAGCAACTAGACTTCATGCAGTGACCTTGAGCCCAAGAGAAACTTTAATATGTGGAGGCCAACTGCCTCCGATAGGTTTTATGTGGCGAAGGAGCAGAAGTAAGGAAGGAAGTAGATTGATGCCTAGCTAGTTAAAAAAGCTTATGAATACTGGAGTAACTACCAAGCTGCAATTTGTGGCTTCATGAGAAGGAGTTGAAACTTCCTAAGATATATATACATAAAGAAAATCATATTTGAATATCTGGTTACTAAAAAAAAGAATTTAAGAGGTTTTTGCATGTATACATAAAAACAAACTCTACATAGACTTGAGACTCCTCAGCAGACCTCTAAAAACACTATTACAAAACCAGGAGATCACTCCAACATTACGAGATGTCCTTCTGGTTAACTTGCAAATGGTTCAGCTCTTAAAGAAAAATTCCAATACCTCCATTCAGAGAACAATTTTAAGCGGCAGTGGTGGACAAAAGAGTAGATTTAAGATTTGCATAAAAGGTTGGGAGAGCTTTACTGGATGCCATCAACCATACAAACAGGAGCAAATAATACAATATGTGCAATGTGTGCAATACACATACAATGTGTGCAATATGTGCTGGCTTGGAGATAACATGGGTGTGAATTATATTTGTGTTGCATGACAAGAAAGTAGATAAAAAGCAAGTGGAAATCTATTCATGCAGGTGATATATGGTTAAAGATACATGATTATAAAACATGATGGGAAGATAAGAAGTGAATCAGTGTTTTATTCTAATATTTCACAAGATGTATTAAGATGTACAAATCCATTTTGGGTCCAAAGTGGGGAAAGGATTCTCAGGATTCCTCTTTTCCAAAGGAATTTATTACTTTTTATTTTGCTTTCCCAAAATAAACCTCTTCCCATAGAAGCCAATATAATTAAAAAGAAAGACAAAAATGTTAATACAATCAATTAGCATTTTAAAGGGAGATAAAGAATGTTAAAGAATGTCAGAAACAAGAAAAAAATGTAGATTCACTGATGCCTAGTGGCTTGACATCTTAATCTCATGTTTTTACCACTCAAATATTTTGCATCGTGTTCTATTCATTGCATTATTTTTTAAATCTTGTTCCAGAGCTTTTCAATTATTAAACTATACAATTTTGATTTAAAAATGAACTGTTTTTAAAAAGGTATGAAATGTAGCTTAATATCATTTTACAGAGTGAAAGTAAAACAAATGTTTTAATCTGTATCTGCTAAAAAGCACCAAAGGAGAATACAGATCAGATAATATTAAGAGGGAGAGTAACGTCTCAAAATCTTAACTTAATGGATATATAAGATAGGGGGCTCTCCTCTAGACACCAATAAAATAAGACACTGGAAACAACCATAAAAACTGATTATGTTCAAAATGTTCATTAAAAACTTCTGGTTTGTGAGTTAATGGTATTTTATACAGACTTACTCCTGCCTTTTGCTGTGAGAGGGGAAGAATTCTATTCTCCAGATATTATTTGAAGAATTGAAACCTCCTTACAAATCATAAAATTTGGTGCAACTAGTAATACTCAATGTCCCGGTGCTTCTCTTACCTATAAGCAAAGTTAAACTTTAATAAGTTAAACACCTTTGAGAGACAGGGCCTGTTGCTTGCTGTAACCCAATTAATTTCTACAGCATGCCCTATAGCATTGTTATAACAACTATGGTGTAGAGCAGCAGTTCTCAACATTTTTTTCATCACAAACTTCCTTTAAATATCTTTTGTGACCACGGACTCCCAAGACCTAATTCAAGATTCGAATCATAATATTTCTTCACGCCTTCGTGGACCCCCTATGATATCGTGGGGGCCCCAGGGATCCACGGACCACAGGTTGAGAACCACTAGTGTAGAGCACTGTTCCCCAAGCCTGTTGCACTCCAGTTGTAATAGATATCCATAGTTATTATGCCATGGGTGTATTGAGGTCTAATTCAATATATTCGGATGATGCCAGTTTACGCAAGACTGATATGTATAGCATACCGGTAGAAAACACTACTTGAACAGTCTGTTGCAAGGAAATTAGCCTTGTGACTGCAGTGGGATAATTGGTGAACACTGAAACAACTAGTATGAAAATAGGTTTCAGATCTCTAGAGGGACAATACTGCTTCAAGTTCAGTGACTGTCTTGATTTTTTTACAGTGTTTGTTTTTCAGATGAGGAAAATATAACAGAATGTGATGCTTCCCTTGAAAGTCGAGATATTAGGATAAAAATTAGTTTAATGGACCTGGACATCATACTGCATTCAGTATGAAACTCCAGTTTGATCCCAACAGCTGTTGTGTAAAAGTTCAGGAGTAAGGGAAGAATCTCTATTGCTTTATTTTGTAAATGTAAAATTTTGATCCTATACATATGTGTGAAGTAATTCCATTTCAGCACCAATCTACTTCAGAATAGATATGCAAAGAATTGTATTGTGCCTAAGCTGTATTTCTTAATCTTGTCATATGGACACCCATTTGTTGGGGTGTTTCCCATGGGTTCATATTTTGTACTTGGATGTAATCACACACACACACACACACACACACACACACACACACACACACACACACTGCACTGGGCCTGTTAAGTGCATTAGCATTTCTACCTGATTCCAAAACTTTACCTTTTTCCAAATTATATAATAATCAATGATTTTTATTAAAAATGGAACTATTTTTTTAAAAAAGGTATGGATTGTAGTTTAATTTTTCACATCAAAAATACTAAATTGTTATCAATTGAAAATAGCTATAATTAAGTCTCATCGTGATCAAAACAAACTTATACTAGCCACTTATATGAAAATGAATCAAATTATATTCATGCAGAGCTGCCAATATATTCTGTCTTTCATCTTATAAAACTAATTCTGTCCAGGCTAATTAACAGTTCTGAACTTTTGAAAGTTATAGACTTCCAGTTTCCATTATCCTGACCAAAATCAGTTCTGTAAAGACACAGACTAGATGAGGTCAGTTTATTCTGTTTTTACATGCTGCTGGAGCTGAGCGAGCCAAGGAAGCCAGAACGTGTAAGACAATAAAAGGATAGGACCATCAAGTGCAGAAGAAGAACAGAATTCCTATTCTGCTGAACTTGAAACCTGTCACAAATAAGAAGCATTACCTGCTCTTTCCTAAATGAATAAAAATTGTTATCTAAGAATTATAAAGCTCCTTCCTTGATGTCATAAAATGCTGGATTGAAATGCTAGTGAACATGCTTCAGTGTTAAGATATGCACTGTTGTTGTTTTTTAAAAAGAAACTATGTAAAATGCTTAAACTGAATTCAGCCTGAGCACATTAAAGAATGGAATTTATTATCAGCAAGCTTATGGGGAAAAGAAAGTGCTGGCTAACCTTTCTGGCAGTGTGCCACACATGAAGGCCAAAGTTTGAGATAATTCAATTGTAATGCAATCGACGCACAGCCCCATGTTACATGAGTCAGAAACAAGCAACAGTCATAGAAGGAAACGCAATTAGTCTCAATTAGGCCTAGGAGGCCTCATGTCCTATTATTGGAATGCCACCAAATCCTACAGTGTCTCCCGTTGCAGGCTGTAGGATGAAAGGTCTAGTGACGGTGTTCTTTAGGGCAACTCTCTGGTGTTGGCCATTAGCCCTGATGGCAGTGGGACAGACACCAAAAGCCACCTGCTGGTAGACTAGTAGGCTTCTTGTGCCCTTGATTGGCCATTGTGAGAACAGACTTCTGCACTAGATGGCCCCGAGGTCTGATCCAGCAGGCCATTGTTTATGCACTTATATTATGACAATGAACACAGTCAGCACTGAAAGAAAGGAGTGTATTTTTTTTTCTCCAGTCCTGCTTTGAGTTAGTGGAGCAATTTAGGGCCATGGTCAAAACAGATTTCAGGCTTTTCTTTTGCATGCATATGTCTCCTCTCAATTATGATAGCAGCTAACTCAGTACGTTTAAATATGAAGAAAATCCAGAATAACTTTATTATATTATATGAATTAAATATTTTCATTAATGTGATGGCAATTTGCTCCTAGATAGGCAAAAGCCCCAGACAAATGCAAAAGGAGTATCTTACAAAACAAATTAGGGTAAGCATTACTAAAGCATTTGCAGTCAGAAGTGGAGAATAAATCATATTGCATTAATAGAAATAATTAATGCAGCATCTGAATCTACTTTACCTGAACAGCTTTTTCCTTGAATTCATAAGCAAAGTTTAACGGGGAGGATATTATAAGAGATATTACCTACCAATAAAATTTCTGCAGAGAGCAAAGTATATCTTGATCATTTTTCCTTGCTTTGCTGAGGAGGTTGTGAATTTGATTTATCAGACTTAATTTCCTAAAGGACCAACTTGATGCAACTGCTCTACGCAGTCGTATTTTATTTATTTGCATTTATCATATTCCAACTTTCTTTCCTTGCACTCATCCAAGAACTTGAACTATTGGGCCTAGGACGCATCCCATCTACCCACCGCTACTGCTAATCCCAATTTCAGGACTCTAACTCTCCTGCAAGGAATTCTGGGAACAAGCTTCTTCTCTGACTCTGAAAACATTACCCTAAAGATGAAAGATGAAACAGTTGTATATAATGAAAGAGCAATACATACTAATTTTTGTTCCAAAATTCAATAGGGAAAGCCCAGGGCATTAAAATGGTACACAAGGAGGAGAAAGTACAGTTTTGTTAAAACTTACATTCCACTTAGACTGCAGATTGTTTTGATCCCTGGAAAACGATAGTCCCTAAATTTCTTTTGCACCAATGGAATGTTGTTTTTTTTAATTGGCTTTCTGGACATTGTAACACTTTGTAAGATTATAGGATAATTGCATAGTAGCTCTTACCAGGTATTCCTAAAAATGGCTAATTGTTTCACGTGTATTACCTCATAAAGACAAGTTGCAATTGCACAATCTTGGTGGCCCACTAAACGTAGCAATATGAACCAGCATGGAATCCCAGAGAGGGCAAATAAATGAGAACCCCTAATTTGACATGCAGTTAAATTAATTGAACATAGCAGGATTTTCTTCTACTTCCCAAGATCTAATAAGCCTGCCCTAACCTAACGCTAACCCAAGAAATGATTCTCTGGCCTTTGATATGACTTAAAAAAAACAACACCTGGAAATGACCAAGCTGGACAGCAACAGAAAATAAAGGTCAATGCTGGAAATACAATGAGCTTAAAACAGATTGTTTCAAGGTTAGGTACATATTGCAAAAAAAAAAAAAAAAAGGCAAAATCGTCCCCAGCAAAAGATTAAAAATCTGAATGAAAACATCTACTTTAGATGCTGAGTCCTTTGAAAGGACTCAGCAGACAGGATCTTTCAGTAACGCTTTCTCATCCTTACAATACTGACAACAATAACAAAATGAGAGCGCAAGGAAGGCAGGAAGGGCAAACCAAGTTAACTGGAATAGGAATTGTCTCAGGAGAAGAAGCCTACCCCACCTTATGTTGCTTAATTACAATTCCCAGTGTGGCTCACCAGTGGCCTTGAGAACTGGAACTACTGGAAGTCCCTTCTGCCCTCACTAGCAAGACATTCAGAAATTGAAACCTAGCAAAAATTAAACATGAAGACTACAACTTGGCAGACATCCAATCATGGCAATTCTTTCTCTGTCAGTAATCTGCTTGCTTAGACATTCTGTAGCCAGGTTACAATGAAAGGAAGAAAGATATAGGCAGCTCAAGAAAAGAAAAAAAAGGGTGGGTGGGTAGGAATGCACATCACTAAATAACAAGGATAAAGGATCAACGAACAAATAAAAGACCCTCACCCATAAAAAGTATTCATGATATGATAGGTAGCAGGTTACAAATGTTTAAAGGAGAACATTTTCATTTTCTAAATGATATTTTTATGTACAGTGAAAAATAGAGCTCGCTCAAATATTCTACCAAGCCTAATTACATATTAAATAATTATATATTTAAAATGCTTAATAGATCATTCTTGTTTGTATGTGAATTTCTTGAAAAAAAAGTGTTTTCTGTTGGATTCTCATAATGAGGTGACTCTAATGGGTTTTTTTCAAGCTCTCTTCCTTTCAGCAATCCAAGAAGACAGATTTTCCCGTCTCTCCTTTTTTTTAAAAAAACATTTGTTAACAATTGTTCTAGGTCTGCTTTTTTGTGATACAGTTGTGACAATAAAAATTGAGTAAATTTAATGATTTTCAAAAACATTATTTGAACTTTTATTAAAAATATTTTTATACTTTGATGATTTAACACTCCAGAACATTCCTAAATATATTCTGCCACAAGAACTGCATATGTATAACATGAATATGCAGAAGGCCAATTATCATGTTCCTATGTTTTAATTTTTTATCTGCCATAAAATATGCATTCCTTACACTTTTCCTGCTCAGTGCTCTTCATTTCTGCTTCCATAGCCAGCTAATATGCCAAGCAGTATATGCAGCTCGAGCTGCCTTTGCTGTGTGTTCTTTTCTCCTCCTAATTGTTTCTGAATTAATATCTTTGGGGAAGAAAATAGAAAGATTACATCTGGCTCAGGGTTTTTTTTCTTGAAGAAATAAACCAAATATGCTGAAGAAAATTCTTTGTCCATATGACAGCCTTGTGTATTTAGTAGACTTCCCAAATCATGGTGTCTTAATCACATGTAGGTAGGGAATAATTTCAAAGCTCCAATGGGGTCATTTAGGGAAAACAAGGCTACAGTCTTAATCCCTGTAGACAAGCTATGGCCAGGCTGATTCTCTCTGGCTTGTAACTAGCTTTCACTGACAGGAGCGGGAACCAGCAAACTTGCAGGGTACCCATTGGAAATACTATCTTGGACTAGTTCTCCTGGTTCAAGGCCATCTCAGCTTGAAGATATTGAGCCCTCAGTGCATAGCACTGGGATATGTAGCCACTGAGCATCATAAACATGAATTTTAGACAGTAGCAACCACAACCAGCCTGCCATAATTGTATTAAAGGCTAATGTTTCACATAGCGCAGGAAGGAAGAGAAAACAACAGGAATAAAAATGTGCTCCTTATATTTGGAGAGCCTTGGCTAAAATCAGGAGGAAAAAATATTTTTATGCAAAGTAGGACTTTTGTGAGGGACTTTAAACATAGCTATTTACAGCTATGTGTGGTCTGGCATAGGGTCGGAGAGAACTATGATAAATTGGATTGTCTACAACTGCCTGCCACAGTTCTTCCTGTTGCTCCTTTGAACTGAACTACTAATACATAGTGAACGAGGCTAACTGTGAACAGGAAAATGCATCTTTGATATTAATTCAATTGGTTTATAATAGACAAGATTATTCTTGGCAGGCACAGGTGTGCTCACATAACAAACAATTCAATATGGAGAACAAGTATTTGACCCTACCACTGATGATTAAAACAATCTACTGTATACATGTCTACACACACAAGAGGCAGATGATTAAATTAAATCTTACTAACCAGAGATATATCTAGTGGAAAAAACAAAAAATCTTGTTCTTTCCCCAGAATTACAGGGAGTCTTCAACATGACCACAACTGAGCCCAAAATTTATGTTGCTAAATGAGACCATTGTTAAATGAGTTTTGTCTCATTTTACTTTCTTGCTAGTTAAGCAAACCATTGCAATTGTTAAGTTAGTAACATGGATGTTAAGTGAATCTGGCTTCCCCCACTGACTTTGCTTGTCAGGTTACAAAAGGTGATCACATGACCCCAGGGCTGTGCAACCGTCATAAATAGGAGTCAGTTGCCAAGCATCCGAATTTTGATCACATGACCATGGAGATGCTGTAATGATCGTATGTATGAAAAACATTCATAAGTCATTTTTTTTCCAGTGCTGTTATAACTTTGAACAGTCACTAAATGAACTTTTGTAAGTCGAGGAATAACTGTACATACATTGCAGCTACTTGATGTGTTCCCTGCAAAGATACAATATGCAAACACAAGGATCCTATTCATCCACGAAAATAAGTAATGCTATGCTCTCAATGGAAACCTGTTAAATACACCAATAGCAGATGCTATAGAAAAATACCTTTAGATTCCACCTTACTGCTGACAGACCAGCAAGCAATGCACTGTTTGCAGTGATGATACTAATCATAAAAAGTGATTCATTTAGCATATTTGGCCATCACACCTCTGGGTTGTCATCACCCCGAAAAGACATTTCTAATTGTAACAGTTAATTGCTTTGTTATATGCAATAATATGCATGCACCATACATGGACTAACAAAGTCACAAGTCCCAATGACTAAACCATGTTTGATAAACCAAATAATGAATTTATTGTATTTCTAGCTCAGCTAGAGATCTAAGGGACGTAACTCCCGAGAGCTTTTAGTTACTTTCTCTCAAGGGCTTGGCTGTTGGGTGACTATCACAAAGAAATCTGTGTCACTCCATTTATAGAAGATATTGTGGAAGAAGCATCATGTGGACTCAATGGTGGCCAATATTCAGAGAGAATCTGGTAATATCTTTTGAGATGATTTATTATATATTTTATTTATTCATTGAAGAAATTTGTAGGCTGCTCATCTCATTCATGTGACTCTAGGTGTCCCACAACTGAAACAAACAGTAAAAACAACCAGACCTAAAGACAACATAAATAAGAGCTGAAAAGACTCACATTCCAATGAGCCACAACATGGACTCACATATGTCATCAGAGCCCTAGCTTAATGGCAAAGCCAGGCTTTTAGTGCCTCTTCAGCATAAGTTCAATTTAGGGGAGGATCATAGGTGGTATTCAGCAGGTTCTGACCAGTTCTGGAGAACCGGTAGCAGAAATTTTGAGTAGTTCGGAGACCGGCAAATGCCACATTTGACTGGAGATTTTACAGTATCCTTCCCCTGCCACATCCACCAAGCCACATCAACAGAACCGGTAGTAAAAAAAAATTGAATCCCACCACTGGGGAGGATGATGTACCAAAAGGCAAGTGCCATGGCAAAAAACAATCTCTCGTCCTGGATCCTGACATATGACTTTCTTGTAGATAGGATTCAGTGCATGCTTCTCTTGCCTCTTCTCTAGGCAAACAGGATTGGTAGAAACCACAGGGAAAAGATGGTTCCATAACTAAAATTAACAATACTATTTAAGGCGTAATTTTTTATGAGCTGCAGCTCTCTTTATCAGATGCAGGCTTATGCCTTAAATCAGCAGTCGCCGACCGGTGGGCCGTGAGAAAAGTTTGGTGGGCCCCAGAGTAATCTCACCCCCAGAGCATCCTCACAAAGCAATTAATCCAGGCTGTGCAGAAACACAAGGCTGCACCGCCCACATGGCCCGCGGGAACCCTCCCCGCCCACTCACTCTTTACCCGGTAAATTTGCCTGCTAAATTGCTATTTTTCCTTTTTTCGACCATCATCTGTTCTGCTGTGCCGAGAGATTTAGATTAGCTAGGAAGCAGGAAATGGTTGGATTTCTTGCTTTCTAGCTAGTCTTTAGATCTTCGGTTCAGCACAGCCAAACCTCCCTTAGGATAGAAGGTTTGCTTGCAAGCAAATTCAGTGCAGACTCACGGCAAGTAAATTTGAGAGACTGAGCTAGCCGACGGCAGATAGATAGATCACTGAATGATTCTGTGAGCAACTCAATCTGCCTGCTTTGCCTGATTTTGGGTAAAAGTTGCTCTCTTTTTTTTATTAAAAAATCAATATTTATATAAATATTTATAATATTTACATACAAGCCATGCCCAGCCAGTCACATGACCACCAAGCCACACCTACAAATTAGGCCATGCCCATAGAACCGATTAGTGGTCCCTGGGATCTAAAATTATGAGTTTGGTGGTCCCTGAGGTCCAAAAGGTTGGCGACTCCTGCCTTAAATAATGTATGCCTTAACTTATCAGTCTCAAAAGTTACTACCAGATTCTTTACATTTCTATTTCTTCAAGGCGGCTTTCTTGGCACTCACACTTTGTCTCTTGAGCAAAATCCTCCTAAAATTTAAAAGTGTTAACCCCTGATTAAAACCATTATCCTAGCCTTTAGAGATCTAGCCCATTATTTCTATTTAGTACTGATAGTTGTTCCCGTTAGTTGGTATTTGTTTTGTATGACATTTGAACTGATCCAGAAAATTTATGTTTTTAGTTGGACTCACATATAGCGTAAGTTCCTCTGTATAAAAAATTCAGAAAGAGGAAGAAACTTAAGCATTTTATAAGCCACATTCATAATAAGCATATATTTGAAAAATACATTTCTCTGTGTATTTTCATTAGTGGGTATAACATTAAGAACTAATTTTCAATATCCTTTCTGAATTTGTTATGACTTTTCACTAAGACAATAAATTTTGATACTCTCGCTACATTTCAACTTGGTGTCAGGACAGTTTCAATTCTATTGGGTAGTAAATCTAGTTATATACAGCAGGATGCTTTTTAATGAAAAAAAAATCCTCTAAGGAGCTCATCATACAGAGTTGGAAGTAATAACTTGCCTAGACTAGAACAGCTCAAGACTCTTTTATAATTTAGGAAAATATGATTAATGCATCTGTAAGCTGCCCCACTATTCTGAACTCATGGTACTTAACATATCATGTTTAACCCAAGGATAATCTGTAGTAATTGGTTATTGCCATCTTAACCTTTTAAGATTAATTAAAAATTGAAATTCAGGAATAGATCTAACTGGGGAAACAAACTGGGTTCCATGCCAAGGAAAGCAGACCAAAAAAAGGTAAAAAGAAAGAATGTAAATTTTATCCAAGGTACATGATTTAATTACATTTAACTACTTTGTATTTCCCGCTCATCAGTTTTCAGTATCTGCATTAAAGGTTCCTGAAACTTTGCAGAGCCAAGAGTTTTCCACAGCTAATAAAATATAGCTAAAAACAGACTAGTCCATTTATAAACTACATGGTGTCTAGCATTTGACATTCAAGGTATGATATGCCGATTTCCAAAACATCTGTGCTTCCAGAAGCACAATGCCATAACCTTAGCTAAATATGAAAAGCCAAGATGACTTGGTCTTCTAAAGTTTTCACAAAGAAATTAGCCTAAATATATTGTTTGAATATTTGTCAATATGTAATTAAACAGATTTTAAATTGGGCACAGTTCTGAGATGGGAAATCACTGGGAACTCTCGAAGCCAATTTTAAGGGTCATGATAGAAGACAAGCAGGGGGTGGGGTTTCCTGCACAAACTGAAACTTAATAACATCATTATTAGTTATTCATTAGTTAGTTATTAAACTAACATTAGTTTTACTAATGGGTAATCACATAAATTCATTTATGGTTTTGGGGAACATTACAAAGTTTGAGAACCACCGGATTAAGCAGTACCTACCTACCTAAACCTCCCCCCCGTCTGTCTGTCTGTCTGTCTGTCTGTCTGTCTGTCTATCTATGCCTGGTTTGCACTCAAAGAACACTGGTAAAGTTCATATGTGAATGAGTCAAAACAAATATAACACCCAGTTTTTCAGCGTAGGAAATTAGCACATTCATACCAGTGTCTTTTTTCTTTCTTTCTTTTGTTTAAAGGATAAATTCGACTTGCTTGTTTCTGCTTCCTTGCATGGCTACAAGAATGTACTTTGTTTTACTTTAAGGTCTTTCTTCCTACCCCCATTTGGATTGTAGCGTAGACAGACCTTTCTTGTTGTGGTGCCCCAAAGTACTCTACATATTTATTCTTATATTTGCTTATTGCTAATCAAGTACACTGATTAGATTTTTTTTAAGATTACTTTTTCAAATTATAATTTTTTTAAAAAATGTTAACAGCTGCCTAAAGAGCTTATTCCACCCCACCCCCTGAATACATTACCACCTGTTTTGCTTTTCTTAAAACAGCCTCAGATAAAATTCTTATAGCAGTTTCTAATAGTTAGATACTATACAAGTAATCCTCAATTTATGACTGGTCACTCAGCGAGTTTTTGAAGTTATGATGGACCTTTCTCAGGCTGTGACTCAGATTCAGTTTCATTGGGTGTGTTCCTCTCAGTGGTCATGTGACCACATTTTGGCCATACAGCAACTAGCATGCATTTACACCGGTTTGCAGTGTCCCATAGACCCATAAGCACAATTTGCAATGTTTTTGCTGGAAACCGGCATTTACTTCCATAAGTTAAAAAACAAACACCCACAATGAAGGGTAGATTTACTTTACAACTGCTCTTTTGGCTTAGTGACCACCACAAAAAAGGTGACCTGCTTAATAACCTGCACAACTTATGGCCATAATTTTGGGGCCAATTACAGTGTTAAGTCAAGGACTACCTATACCGAGTTCTATTGCTTTCACCAGTGCTCTTTTTCCTAGTGCTCTTTATAAAGCCTAGATAAATATTGGTAATCAAAAGTGTAATTAGCCAAAACAAATTTTATGAAAGCCCTTTAGAGTGGTCCATTCTGTGCCACTACATCAGAGAAAAAAGGAAATGACAGGTTGACAAAACTAAGTTCATTTTTCATATTCCCTCCTTTCTTATTCATCAGCTCATGCATACCCAAACATGATCAAGGAAAGTGCTGTAAAAATGCAGCAGTTTTAAGGGTCTTTTTTTTCTAAAAAATCTTAAAGATGTCGTTCTTTACATCTTTTTTCTTAAAAATAAAAGATTCTGAACAATATTTGAGCCATCACCAAACTAGAGAATCAGGGTAGCTCACAGAGAACATGACATTTGCCTTTTCAAGAACTCCGCCTCAACTGCCCACCTAAATCTAACAGGAACATTGATATATGCAATGTATACAACTGTGTTCGATTCTGTCCAACGTCTTTGGAGTGTACTTAGGAAGAACACTGATACATATAATATAGGCTAACTAATTACATGCATTTTATTTATTAATGTTCCTAGTAGAGAATTTTATGTATGCTTTCTTGGGGGCAATCCAAGAGAATTCAATGGGCCCTCCTACTGAGTAAGAGTATACATGATCATGTTGCCTGTCAAACACATCAAGCATTAAAACCATATAGGGAAAAAATATTTTGTTTTATAGCCTTTGCACACTAAACCTAACCCTGTTTGATGGCAAAATTATTTCATTAAAATTTTAAAAACTGAACCTTTCAGCTTAGGCTGGAGGGAAGCAAATATGCAGTTGGATACCTTCTATCTGAAATTTTCTACCCGCAGCTGTGCTTAATAGCAAATTAGAATAGCAGATGCTAATACATTTCCAAACAGCTCATTAATTATTTCAGCCACCTAGGGCCATCACCAGTTTTACAATTTGGCCATATGTCTTGTGGGAGTTGGGTGGAACAACAACACAGAGCAAAAAAAAAAAAGGGAATTAGAAAGAAAGGAAAACTAACAGAACACACTTTTTTTTGCATTTGGCCATGTGGATAATATAACAAACTGACGGTTGGAATGAACACTTCTATATATGAACTAGTAAGGGAAAGGAAGATACTTGCTGATGCTGAACAGTTCTGTAAATCAAGAAATCTATTTCCTTCAAATATCAGGAGCTAGACACAGATGGAGAGAGAGTTTGGTTTAGTGGTTAAGGCACCATGCTAGAACACGAGAGACTGTAAATTCTAATCCCGCCTTAGGCACAAAGCCAGTTCCATCTGGGTGACTTTGGGCCAGTCCCTCTTTCTCAGCCCTAGGAAAGAGACAATGGCAAACCACTTCTGAAAACCTTGCCAAGAAAACTAAAGGGATTTTGACCAGGTATTTCAACACTGACTTGAAAGTTAAAAAAAAAAAACCACTAAAAAGCCCCAAAGGTACAGAAGAATTCACTTTTGAATATTTGCACATAAGCATCCACGTTTGCATGTGAATGCAGGTTACGTGTGTAAGGCGTTAAATAATAAATAATAAAGGATAAATTAATCTGAAATGTCAGAAGAAGCCCTCTAGAAAACAGATTGAAATTTACACATTATTAGTCAAGTTTAATTGTATTAATTGTATAATTAATAAGCTACTGCGGTTTTCATGGCACAGTTAAAAGAAACAGCAACACCACATCAAAAGAGAAACCAAATAATTTTCAGAAATGTAGGGTGTGGCTATCCGGCAGCAAGCTCATTTGTTCAATTCAAAAAGGTGAAATCTTTTTTCCCCTCTGTGGAATATGCTTCTTGAACATAATAGAACAACACTTAGACTTATAAATGGTTCTTTATGGCTGGTTTTGTGGAGTGGATGCATTTGAATACCCCAAAACCTGCAATCTGAACCAACATCTATAATATTTGATTCATAATACAATCTGGGCCCCTCAACTATTGCCATCAATTATTCTATGAAACTCTGTATAGCTAGGATTATTCACTTCAAGCTAGTGTCTGTTTTTCAAATACAAATATAATTTGTGAACGTGTGTTCTTTTGGATTCTTGAAGAGACAAATATAAGTATCTGTAGCACAAAAAACTGCTGCAGCAAAAACCAGTAAACAAATTTATTGATGAGTTTCTGCTTTACACTTCAGCATCTGTAATATTTCCTGGAGGTTAATAATGAGAATTTCATACAGTGCGAATGGAGTTGAGAGAAGATAGACCACAACGTTTCCACACAGCAAAACACAGAGTGATTTCAGATGTAGCTGCTAAAATTTCCGGAAGGCTGAAAATTAAACTCACTAGTTGTTTTGTCTAATCATGTCTAAAGCATAATTCTGCTTGAAATCAGGCTTCAATAACATTGCCAGTGGGAAGGCTGGCAACTTGGTATGTTTGCTAAATCATAGACTTAAGTTGTATTTCAAGATCTAAGTTAATACAATGTCCCTCTTTCCATAGATAGTCTTTAAGGTCACATCTCATGTTCTTAGATGGGGAGTTATAGTGTTAAAGAGTGTTCCATCTCATCTAGTTGTATAATATATTTTTGTGCCCTTCGTTTTCTACTAATACAAGCCATGAAAAGGACAAAATAATATTATATAGATATAGCTTTTTTGTTTGTATGTATTTATTGCTTATCCTACAGGGAAAATAGAGTACTAAAACAAAAAAGAAAACAGAGACTTTATGCACACATACAAATATAGCACTATCCATACAAACATAACTCCATTTTAAACAAATCAAAAACATTAAACAGGCTCATCTTTGGTTACAAAAAATGTCATGGGAGGAGAATAAACATGTTTTATCAAACCAAGCTTTGAATATCACATGCAATGTTTCAAGCACCTCACTATGGTTTTTTAAAAAAACAGACTTTTTCTGAGAAGATATACTTGAGTGATTGAACCAAAGTAGGCTTTGAATGGAGAAGACAGCAATTTTCTGAGCTGCTGCCCATGGCTTCTTGCATCAGGATGCATTTTGTCTCAAAGGTGCTTTTTCAAAAGAACTTTGTTTTTCCTGGAATATGTTTCACTTTCATTGAGTCATTGAGGCTACTTGGAGGCCACTTGGAGGTTTATCTGTGCCCTGAGTTCATTCCCTTCAGCAGTTCCAAGATGGTTCCACACCCATTTGCACTGGTGACCCTGAGGGCACAGATAAACCACCTCAACAACTCTCAGAAAAAGAGTTCTAACAACCAGATGACTGCAAGGAATATTAATCCTTCCATCCTCCACTGTTCAGTCAGAACTGGAGAAGCTTTTTGGATGAGAAATGAAACATCTTCAAGGAAAAACAAAGTCCAATTGCCTTTTGAAAAAGCACCTTTGGAAAATCATGTCTTGGATGACTAAGAATCTCTAAAGACAATCAGGAATGTATTTATTGTTGTTTTTTTTTTTCTAAAGACCTTAGTTGAAATCATTTCCTGGCTTCTCCTACCACACCAAAATTGGTCCCATTCAATTATGTTTCAGATAATTATCATACTGACACACACCGAAACCTCCTTTTACATTATTTATTTCCAACATTCTCCTGATTTGGAAACAGTTCTTTAAAAAGTCAGCATTCACAAGGATCCGTAGGCATCTGAACTATCTGCAGAGCCTAATATACATTGTTCCTTCTAGCATTCCTTCTATGAAATATGAATTTAGAGGAAGTCCCAGGTTTATTCATTCCTTCAACTCTCTGTTAGAATAGTAAAGTGCTGGTAGCAAAGGCCATCTGTAGTTTTATAATATCTATCTTCAATATGCTTGTTACAACAAAAGATAGCATCTCCCATTTTGGAAGCGGAAGAATTGGATGTTAACATGGGGAAAAGGTGCAGGGAATGCAAAAAGTCAACTCACAAGCCTACTTTGGCAAAATTAATCAATTGTACCTTCTCAGAAAAATATCACAATAACAAAAACACTTTACTGCAGATTTGTTTCGTCCATTCAATCATGTCCAATTCTTGGAAATTGCCTGGACAGGTCTCTGCAGTTTTTGGCACATTTTTGCAGAAGCAGTTTGTCACTGCCTCCTTCCTAGCTGGGAGAAAGTGACTGGCCTAAAGTCACTCAGCTGGTTTTGTGCCTAAGAAGGAACTAGGAATCACAACTTCCCAGTTTCTAGCCTGATGCCTTAATCACTACACAAAACTGGGCCTCCTGCTACAAATATTAATATGTAAATTCCAGGTAAACTGTCTACAATAGGTAAGAGCAGTGAAATATAACAAAACCTCATGTTGATGCTGTTAAGGAAACCTAGTTTAATGCACACAAAAAAGGGGGGAAATGTGTAGATAATTATCACCAGGATATGATGAAGAAATATTACAGTTCATCTATCTTATTACAAGTTTGTTTCAATGCTTTAACAAATAAACTCAGAAATCTCTGAAAAAGATCAATATTTTAAGTTAAAATAAATTAAGTCAGACATCTACCTCTTAACTTCTGGTGTTTTTTTTCGGTTGCCATATACTCTAACTGGAACGTGCAGAAGAATTTCCTAATGGATTATGCCAAAAGCAAACAAAAATTTAAAAAATAGTCAAATGAAGATACTATCAACACTAACCTGGTTCAATTTTGCCAATGGTGTGTCAACAGGAACAGAGAAAGAATGGTCTATGAAGTGGAAGAACAACACAGCATGTATTTCCTTTAAACAATATTTCTGAGAGAGTTGTGCATTGCACAATATATCACCTTTGCTAAACTAAGAGTGCTTCAGGACATGTGAGACACTTTTTACCTCAGCTGCACAACAGTAAGGTATATCATAAAACAGATTTGAGTTGTAATACTAACTGCAGATATTACAAATGGGTCTTTCTTAAGCTTTATTTCAAGTCATGTTTGTTTTTCAAAAAAAAAAAAAAAAAACCAGGGAAGACAAAATGTAGTCAAAAGCCTGTACAATAGAAACTCTATCTAATTTGGGCCATATTTGACAGAATATTTGACCTAGTTCAAAAGTCCTGCTGCTTTCTGATGTTCTACAAGCAGGGGTTTCAAACTCGATTTTATTGAGTGCCGCATCAGGGTTGTGTTTGACCTTAGGGAGCCGGATGGGCATGGCTGGGGTGGGAGTGGCCAGCTTGATGTCACTCAGGTCAGGGGGCACATATGGTGGCATGGGCAGGGCTGGGGGGGGATCCTCCTGTAGCCCTCTGCAGTGAAAACGGAGCCTGGGAGGGTCGCGCATGGCCCTCCTGAGCTCCGTTTTCACTGGCAGTAGCACCACAGGCCGGTCCTTCGCTATTTCAAAGGTGGGCCTGATCTAAGTACTCTACTAAGGGCCTTGAGTTTGACACCCCTATTCTACAGCATGGGATTTAAGAGGAAAGAGGAAAGGAAAGGCTCATGGATCCCAAACTAGGCAGCCTCTTTCACAGAAGGCGACAAAATTTGAAATTATTTACAAAAATAATGGAAGCATGAGCTTGAATGTCTTCTTTTAACCAGTGAAGAGTTGCTCTAAGGCAGTGATCCCCAACCTTTTCGCCGCGCCCGGTACCGGCATCAGCTGGGCGCCGCGGCCCAGTGCACGGCATCAGCTGGGCGCCGCCATCTTTTTTGATGAAAAAGTGCTTCCAGTGACCTCACTTTTCATCCAAAAAGATGGCGGCGCTAGCGCTCGGTGAGCTTTTCCGGTAGAAATGGCTTTCTACCCGAAAAGCTCACGAGCGTTAGCGCCGCCATCTTTTTGATGAAAACGTGCTTCCGTGAGCTTTCTACCTGGAAAAGCTCACCGGAAGCACTTTTCATCAAAAAGATGGCGGCGCCCAGCAAGCCAGCGGCCCGGTAGGACTTGTTCCGCTGACGGTACCGGTCCGCGGACCGGTGGTTGGGGACCCCTGCTCTAAGGAACATGAAATTAATTTGCTACAATCTTAAAATGAAGTCAAACAATGTGTTTCCTTGGCTATATTCCCAGTATCTGGCATCTATCAAAACATCAAAAATTGTAGGTTTTTCAGGCATGGAGACTACTAGTTAAAGAACAATCATTGAACACTGCCAAAGGAATAAAAAACCTACACCTGATATGAATCAATGAATGGTTGAGATTTATTTTTTGCATAAGGTTTCCCCACCCACCACCATCAAAGGTGCAAGGAAGAAGACTTGGAGTACATGGAGTTGCTAACGAAGTTATATTACATGAATTTATTCCTTTTCCTTTATTCATCAGTTTAATAGAATAAAATAAAACAAGTATAAACTTTACCAATACAACAAGGAACTGCAGGATTTAATGTTTGCAGAAGCAAAGGAGGAAAGAAGTAATGCACCAACCTTTATATGGAGTTACAACAGCACTCTGTGCTATCAAGGCCATCTCTTTCAAATCTGTTCTTAACTGATCTTCCTGCCAATCAGACCAGAGTTATTTTCTTACTAAGGAAGACCTGTGGGCAGCTTCTCATTGCAGAGTTTATTCTGCAACTATTTGGGATCCCATGTCAGACAATGTCATATGTCTATGCCTTGTAACCCATCCTTACATTAAGACACAAATTCTCATTCTAAGGCAAGCTTGTTTTCTTTCATCTATTCTAGAAAAAAGCCACTCTCCAAACAACAATGAAATTGAGTTTTAATGAATATTATAAAAGATTTCTAAATGTTTTGTTAATTCTGGCTTTGGATCATGCAATTTGGATCATACATCAAAACAAAGAAAAATTTTGAACAGCCCAAAAGGAAGAAAAAACATTTTCAACTCATATCGTAACCCCAATAAATTAACTAGGGCTTATTCCCATGGTATAGTGTTGCCTATTCTTACAAGCTATCCTGTTAAGTTCACTGAATTTTACTTGTGTGATATAGAGAAATCTGCACCCTTTCAAACTGCTTCTCTCCAGTCTGGCAAAATTCTAAAAGATGGGCCATCATATGAATAATAAGGTTTCCCCTTTTCTTAACTTTTTCCTCTTATTGCAGAACTTGGAATTTGGAATGGTGGCAGTTATTTTTTCTGATTCTGTCCCAGCATTTCCAGGAAAATAAATGTAAGAGTTTTTGTCCGTAATAATCTTCTTACTTTCTTGAAAAAACTTTAACAGTTTTTCTTAATGGTTTCCAGATATATTAGCATATAACTCCAAAATATATGAAAGACCGTAACCTGGAGAGCCCAACTAAACATCTCATAAATGAATGCAAAATTGGGATTTTAGAAACGGTAACACAGAATTAAAATTTAACAAAAATACATTTATAAAAAAAGCATAGTAGTGTAGCTGATACATAATAAAACCAGCCTCAGAATGATTTAACTTCTGTAGCTCTGCTATGGAATGAGTATGAGTGAGATAGAAAGGACCATTTTCATTTTTAATTAGACAACAGTTTTAATAAACTAGAGATTTATTTATGGAATGTCCTTTTATTCAAATGTTATATATGTTGATGTGTGTGTGTATCTGAGAGCGGGAAAGAGAACATTAAAGATGGTTTTCATTTTAACCATGATTATTAACTCTGCATTCACATTTATTTCTTTCCAAATTCCAAATCTCTATAAATTAAATCAAAGGGCCAAATTATCAATTAACTAAAGATTGTACAATCTATGGACAGCATGCAAAAATATACTGTATACTTATTAGTCCACTCTAGCAGTTGTTCAACCCTGGGACAAACACTGAAACTCTGGCTTTTCTCAGTTGCCAAGGATACAGATCATCTCCTGCTTATTAACCTCGTGAGAAAACAATGACTTCTTTAATCATTTTGGTCTTTAAAAACATTTCCTCTTTGAAACCTAACCATGTCTTGCCAAGTTTGAACAGCCCCACCCCTTTTAAATAAGCTCTGCCCACTTTGCATGGATGTGTTATTAAAGAAAAATCCAAAAGATAATGGAATATAAAATCTGAGCAAGAGCAAAACAGCAATCTCAAACAGAATCATCAAGTTCTGCTAAGTAAATTAATTTGTTCATGTATGGTTGGGTTTTATTTATGCTTCAGCAAAAATAATCAATATTGGAGATTACAGCCTGACAAAAGTTCTACTATGACTACTCTAAAAGGATGGTAAAGAGATTTCCACAATGTTTACTTCAAGCACCTGAATTTAAAAGGGAATTTAGAAGGAAATTGCTATTTTAAATTAAGAATCCTAAAATATGCAACATCCAAATATCTTTCAAATGAAATCTTTCAAATTAAATTTATTTCCTAAACATTAATCTGGGTTCAATTCATGGTTCGTTTTAATTAGTTCTGTGGGTCTGTTGTGACCATGATGCATACTACTGTAAATTTCTGCTCATGTGAGACTCTTGATTCTTATTATTCACATGACTGATTATCAATATGTCGTCATTACAGGGGTTGTGTGACCTCCACTTTTACTCTGCAGGTGATCTGCCAAATCAATGTCTGAGTGCAGCAATGGATTGGATGAGGGCCAATAAACTGAATTGTAGTTTAAATAGTATTCAATCTTTTTTTTTCCCTAGAGAAGAATTGAAAAACATGTGATACTCCAAAACAGTATTCTCTACAAAAGGGGGTGTATTCAAAGCAATCTATAGAGATGGATGCATGGATAGATAAGATGGATAGGTAGGCAGGCAGATAAAAGATAGACAGGAAGACCTATAAAACACATATTTAACTTTTATATATACTGTTTTATATTTTAGCACTTTATTTATACTGCCCAGAGTCCATCCTAGTGGAGGTTTATTTATTTGGCTGACGAGTACCAATCCAAAAAATTTGACAGCTCCTGCTTCACATTCCAATGTAAGTAGTCTTTGACTTATAAACACAATTGAACCCAAAATTTCCATTGCTAAGCGAGACCTTTGTTAAGTGAGCTTTGATCCATTTTACGACCTTCCTTGCCACCATTTTGTTAAGTGAATCTGGCTTTCCCACGCATTTTGCTGGTCAGAAAGTTGCAAAAGGGGATTATATGGCCCCAGGACACTGCAACCATCATAAACATGAACCACTTGCAAGCATCTGAATTTTGATTATGTGACCAGTGCTGCAATGGCCGTAAGTGTGAAAAACAGTCATAAGCCACTTTGCAATGTTGTAACTTTGAACTGTCTCTAAACGAATATACTTGCAACGTGAAATAATGAAAGATGCAAACTCCTGGAGAATCTCAAGTTCCCACATGCTTGCAGTACTCTGCCCTAAAAGAATCAGCGATTACACGGATTCTGTAATTATCACTGCGATGAAGCCGTCCAGACATGTAGTTGCTAATGTTGCCATACAGGAAAAGGAAATGTAAAGCCGCAAAGATAACATTATAGTATAGGAACAGGGAATGTAAGAAGCTTCAACACCGGAAAGCTCAAGACAGTGAAAGATGAAATGGAACAACTACAAATTGACATCTGCAGCATCAGAGAACTGAGATGGTTTGAGACGGGACTATTTCAGTCAAAAGATCCCATCTTTTATTACATGGATAAACAAAGAAGAAATAGTGTTGCTTTGATAGTTAGGAAAGATATAGCAACCTTTAATGCTTGGCTACAATGCAATCAATGATTAAATAATATTGATTAGACTTCATGGACAACCGGTTAATATGATAATCGTTCATGTATATCCCAAAGGTGCATTCCCCCACTCCCAGAGGCAACTGGACTTTCTTGATTTTCTTTGAAGACGTTTCGCTCCTCATACAAGAACTTCTTCAGCTCTGAGTGGATGGTGGGGAATGGAATCCAGTCAGAGCTGAAGAAGCTTCTTGAATGAGAAGCGAAACATCTTCAAAGAAAAACAAGAACATCTGGTTGCCTCTTGAGAAAAAAAAAAAAGCACCTTTGGGACAACTATGACCTGGATGAAAATCTCCATGGACATTCATGTTTATGATCCAACCACCAATGCAAAAGAAGAGGAAGTGAATGAGTTTCATTTCCAAGTCCAATTTGAAATCAACAAAATATTCAAATAATATGTACGCCGCTTGTGATTGGAGACTAGATGGCGAAAAAAAGAAAATGTATTGGATTATATGGTTTAGGAAACCAAAATGAAGCAGGGGATCAATTTATTAGGTTCTACCACTCCAATTATTTCTTCATATAACTAACACTCTTCAAACCACCAAAATAGCACTTCTATACATTGACATCACCAGATATAGAATATATATAGAATATATAGTATATAGAAATCAAGTTGACTATTTTATTGCTAAAAGCAGCTCAACTGTGCCATTAAAGACATGGCCAATTGCTAACTTTGGAATAGATCATGAACTGCTTGTGTGCAAATTCCAAATGAAGCTAAAGAAAAAAAAAGAAAGCTAATCAGTTTCTACAATATGATATACTTGAACATATACTCACCATTTTCAAGAACATCAGAAATCACTTTGAAATCTTGATCTTCACTGATAGAGAACCATAGGAATTATGGAATGAAGTTCAAATAAGTTATTAAGGATGAATGTCAAACGAGACGGCCAAAATGTAGAAAGAGAAGAAAGCAAACTGGATGTTAGAACAAACTGTGGAAATTGCCAAGTAGAGAAGCCAAAGCCAAGATCAACAAAAAGCCTCAGAAAAGAGCTTAACAAAGATTTTCAGAGAGCTGTTAGAAGACACAAGACACTAGAGATGGAAAAAAGTCTTTGAAAAGATTTCTGAACTCAGAAGAAAGTCCTAATCTCAATTTGGTAGTGCTAAAGAAGTCAGTGGACAGCCAGAAACCAAAGGAGATCAAAGGAAGTTGGAAGGGGTATACTGAAACACTATATAGAAGAATATTTCAACATCTGAAATACCTTATAAAATATTCCTTATTTACAAAAACATCTACTACTAGATGTTAGATCAGTGCTCTGGCCATTATCAAGTCAAAACGTGATAATAGAGAAACTTATGGAATCCCACTGAAATATAGCAAGCAACAGAAGAAGAACCAGTGATAGTTCTAACCAAGTCATGCCAGCAAAACTAGAGAATAACACCATGGCCAACAAATTGGAAGAAGTCAATCTACATTCCAATACCAAGATAAAGAGACTTAACAGAGCACGTAAACTCATGCAACATTCTTAACTTCACATGCTAGCAAAAGAATGCTTGGGATCATTCAGCACAGATTAGAGCCCTACCTGGAAAAAGAAGTACCAGTTGGTCAAGCTAGCTTTAGAAATGGCCAAAGAACATGAAACATTACTGATGCAATCTGGATAATTGAGAAAGCCAAAGAATAATAAAGAAAACTCATCAATTATAGAAAAATCTTGGATTATGTTGATTACATCAAGCTATAGAAAGTGCTCAGAAAAGTGGAAATCCCAGAACTTCTCATTATCCTCATGTTCTATACAGATCAGGAAGCTACAGTATAGATGGAAGATGGTGAAATATGCTGGCTCTAGATTGGCAAAGGAATGTGACAAGATTGCATATTCTCTCCTTGTTTATTCAACCTATGTGAAGAATCTACATTAAGGGAAGCTGGATAGGAAGAAGATAAGCGTGATTTTAAAATAGGAGAAAGAAACATCAGTAACCTGAAATATGCTGATAACACTACCCTGATAACTGAAAATGCAAAGTATCTGTAAGCTCTAGTACTAAACGTCAATGAGTTTTGTGGAAAAAACTGGACTAAAATATAAAGGAGAGCAAGCTAATGACAACGGGAAAAACCACCCTCAGAATTGAGACTAAAGATACTGAGGTGATGGAAGCTTCTTTTAGGATCAACAATCAACAATAAAGGAACAAATAAACAAGCATTTGGTAAACATGAAGAAAACGTGTTCAAATCCTGTGATCTGTCTATACCTACAGAGATTAGAATCTTGCAAGCCATATATTCCCTATGACACTCCATAGAAATGCAAGCTGGACTTTGACAAAGCAGGATAGGAAGAGGTATTGACATTTTTGAACTTTGGTATTGGAAAAAGACTCCTGAGAATATTATGGACAGCCAAGAAAACAAATCAATGACTCATTGAACAAATCAATCCAAGTTCTCACTGGAGGCACAATTAACCATGCTCAAATTACTCTACTTCAGACACATTATGTGAAGCCTGGAAAAGGATCTGATGCTGGGAAAAGTAGAAGGAAAGAAAAGGATAACCAGAGGTGGATGGACTCAGATAGTGATGAGTGCACCATCATTCATGCGACCTGAAAGAACAGGTTAGGGATAGATCATTATGGAGAAAATCTATCTATATGGTTGCTAGGAGTCAAAAACTACTTAATGGCACATAATCAATAAATGTGTTGCAATCACTTGAGTTTTCCAGAAAGTGGCTGGGAGTGAGCACCATAAAAACATCTTATGAAGATGTGGATTCAAAGCACTCTTGCCCACTTTAGATCTAAACCAAACTAATAGCAACCTATTGATGTTTTCATCTCCTTTTGTAGCTTCTGGATTGTTTCCTATTGCTGAATTTAGCCTGTAGAGACAGCCTGAGTCAATATTATTTGAAAATTTACTTTTCTTACCATTTAAGATATGCTAAGAAATGTTGACTTCATACTGCTCTCCTCAAGGAGACTTGCCTAACACCTCTTTTGCAGTAACTTTGAAGTCATTTTGGGGGGTTGGAAAAACATAGAAGCACCAGAAAGCAGCAAAGAAATATAACTTGCCAAATTCTTGCTGTTAACTAGTGGTCACTCAGATCTTTGCAGTCTAGATAACCCTGCGCTTCTTTTCCCTAAATCCATACTTTCATCTCAACCTGCTTTTATGTTCCAATCACCCCCATCTTACCACCTCCCTAAGTCATATCTTCACTTTATTTGATCTGTTAATATTTATATATATATATATATATATATATATATATATATATATATATATATATATATATATATATATATATATATATATATATGTTTTCTTAAGTTTTCACGGTACTTACATGTATGGTGTTCGGCTTGGTTCGGTATTTTCCCACGTCATTGTAGTTGTTCTTTAAAGTTGTAGCAACGTTTCAGCAGAATCTCATCTGCCATCATCAGGCTTCTGTATTGTGTCCGTCTGTGAGTCAGACTTTACAGTGGTTTCAGATTTGAATTTGGGGCAGCCTATTGCTGTGCCAGAATGGTTTTTCTTCATCCTGATTGGTTGGGAGTCTTGGTCTGTGTTTATTGGTCTCGGAGTTTGCTGTGTTCTGCTTGATTGGTGTCTCTAATATCTTCTGTCTGTTTTTTGGCTCTTTTTGTATCTTGATTGGCTGGCAGCATTGTGTTGCTTTAATGGAGGCCTTTAGTGCAGCTTGGCTTCGGGTAAATGGACGGCTATCATTAGTTAGGAAGCTGGGTTTCATCTGGGTGCCTGGTTGGGATGTGTTTGAGCTGGAGGTATCAGGGGATCTGTTTGTGCCCAGGTGTTTGCCTGGCTTGTGGTGTGGAGATTTTTTGTTTGTGAGTGCAGGCTTCCAAATGATTGACAGCCTAGTGGAATCATCTCTTCTATTCATGCTTTCTGGTCTTTTTCAATCTCTATGGCTTCTCTGATGATTCTGTGATTAGGGTTTTCTATAGTGGCCAGGGTTTTGGTGCCATTGAAGTTGATGCTATGACCTGTGGCTTCCATGTGTTGGACTAGTGAGGAAGTGTGTTCCAGCTTTTTGACTGCATTTTTGTGTTCATCCAGGCGGGTGCTTATTCTTCTATTGGTCTGTCCAATGTATGTGGCCGGGCATGATGCACAGGGGACTTCGTATATGCCTTGGTTTTCCAGGTCAATTTTATCTTTGGGGTTGCTAAGGATGGCTGCTATTTTTCTGTCTGTTTTGAAGGCAGTCCTGATGTGATGTCTGTGTAGTACCTTACTAATTTTGTCTGTAGTACCTCTTATGTAGGGCAGGACAGCTGTTCCATAGGTCTGTTCATCTTCTGGGTCTCTATTATGTTTCAGTGTGTTTTTGTGGATCAAGCTGGTGATTTTGCTTTTGTGGAAGCCGTTGGCTGTCAGTACTTTAGTCAGGGTGCATAGTTCAGTCTTAATGTGTGTCTTGTCTGCCAGGCGTTTGGTTCTGGTAATTAGTGTTTTAGCCACGGAGTTTATCTGTGCTGGGTGGTGGTGGGATTGGGCGTTGAGGTAGCGGTTGGTGTGTGTTTTCTTCTGGTATATGGTGTGTCCTAGTGTGCCATCTGTTTTTTTGTAGATTAGTACATCTAGGAATGGTAGTTGTTTGTTTGTTTCTGTTTCCATGGTGAACTTGATTTTGGGGTGTGCGCTGTTTAGGTGTGTTAGGAAATTGTTTAGGTTTTCTTGTCCATGGGGCCAAATCACGAATGTGTCATCGATGTATCTTAACCATAGTTTGGGTTTGAGGATGGCATTGGCCAGGGCTCTGGATTCGAATTCTTCCATGAACCTCCAGCTCAAACACATCCCAACCAGGCACCCAGATGAAACCCAGCTTCCTAACTAATGATAGCCGTCCATTTACCCGAAGCCAAGCTGCACTAAAGGCCTCCATTAAAGCAACACAATGCTGCCAGCCAATCAAGATACAAAAAGAGCCAAAAAACAGACAGAAGATATTAGAGACACCAATCAAGCAGAACACAGCAAACTCCGAGACCAATAAACACAGACCAAGACTCCCAACCAATCAGGATGAAGAAAAAACCATTCTGGCACAGCAATAGGCTGCCCCAAATTCAAATCTGAAACCACTGTAAAAGTCTGACTCACAGACGGACACAATACAGAAGCCTGATGATGGCAGATGAGATTCTGCTGAAATGTTGCTACAACTTTAAAAGAACAACTACAATGACGTGGGAAAATACCCGAACCAAGCCGAACACCATACATATATATATATATATATATATATATATATATATATATATATATATATATATATATATATATATACACACACACACACACACACACACACACACACACACACACACACACACACAGAGTGGAAACTGATAATGGTCTTTTAAAAGACACAGAAAACCCAAACTCTTTCCTGCCATCTTGTGACCATCCCAATTTCTGCAGCCTCAGCAATACGCTAATTTTACTTCCCCTGTCTTGAATTTTTACCCTCCAATTATTTTTTACTGCTGCTTTAAATTAATTACTGACTTCCAATTGTTTTAATATTGTGACCTATCTAAGACTTTATTTCATGGCACACTTATATTACAATACTGTAAACCAATAAATTAATGAGCTTGAAACAAAAATGGTGGAAAGTAAAACCTAAGTAGTTTTATTTATTTTTAAGGACCTTTTAAAAAAAATAAAAAATAAAGAACATAATTGGGTCTTCTAAAAATCTTTGAAGTTTTCATGGGATTATAATGTTTAAGATTGGGAGGGATCTTGCAAGGAAATCCCATGCCTTGAATATTATGTTCAGTTTCATGCAACTTTGGTAAAAAAAAAGTTTCTAAAAAAATACAGATGAACAGATATGGGAAGACACAGGTGCCATTCAGTCTAAGTTCAACTGCAGGTAGGGAAAAAGCAAGATGGTTAGTTTTGTGCCACTGACTACCCTAATAACCATTTTGTCATGATTTGTAGTTTTAGACCTCCTTTTTTAAATCAGCAAGATATTTCACTTTCTAATAGCAAAACAGAATACACATGTGAGAAACCAACACATACGCAAAATCTGATGCTGTGATATTTCCAAAGTCACTTAGTAGCTACCTAGCTAGCGAGCTCTCAGAAGAAATTAAGTTCACCTATTCAAGAATAGGTCAACACAGGTCAAGGTCTGCCAGAGAATCTCACAGCAGAATAGATGCCACATCGATGCCACCAAAGATTTAATTAGATCTAGGCCAAATCGCTCAGAATATAATTTTCTCAGAAATAGCTTTTTCAGCCTGTTCAGAGATTTTTGCCTACAGCCTTCTCTCCCCTTTGTAGGTAACTCGATTTTAGCACCAACTTGCTAGGTTTATCATTAAGAAAGTGTTAGGCCATTCTTGGGACTTTTGCAGGCCTTTGCAATTGTGTTGCAAACAATGGCCACCCTTAAAAATACTGAACTGAAAAGAAACTGTAAGAAAGCTGGTTTAATAAGATGAAAGATGAGCTGAAATCCAAAGTTTTTACAACAAAACAGTTCTCCCCTACGCACGGGGGAGGGGGAGTATTTGCAATTTTAAGTTCCCTTTCATTCATTTTTTTTATTCTAGGAATATGCTGGAGTGTGGCTCAGTGGGTTGTTAATATCCATGACTTTTTTAACAGCTTGGTTCTTTTATTACCTTATTGCTTGTCTAAATAAGATTCTCCAGACACAAAGTTTTCTTCAGCAAGGCGGTTTGCAATAGAACCACTTTTCCCAAATGGGTGTCCTCTACTTATACAATTCCCATGATTACTATTCCCGGCCAACACTACCAACTGCTGAACAATATCAGACTATGCCAGACTGTTCTTAAATAACAAAAAAAGCTATGTAATGATTAATTTTGCAGGCCACATTTGGCCACTTCCATTGACACTTTTATTATGATCCATAAACTCTTAATCAGAACTGGCAGAAAAGTCGCATTACGTGTGCTGATATGTGATAAAAACCTGGAATTTCAAGGGAAAAGGCCTGACTTGGATAGGTTACCTTTCCGTATATACATGATGCTCTTGATTTTCCTAGACATCCTAAAAACGGTGTATTTCTACAGAAGTGATATTAATGGGGGAAGTCCCAATTGTATTTTATCCCAATCCAAATGATCATTCAGGTCAAAGTATGGAATGCATGTGACCATGAACAAGAGAGATTTTAAAACATATTTAGCAGAATTAATGACTAGCTAACTTTTATGTTTATTTTCAGAAAGGAGAAGATAATAAATACAAATCTGCACCAGAGCATTTCATTGATTTGTAAATATATATTTATACTACATACATGCATGCATGCATACATACACACACACATATGCAATACAGCTTCCAAGAAGCTACATTAGAATAAGTGTTATACTTAAGCAAGTTTAAACAAAATTAAAACGAATGTATTAGTAACTGGCTGTGATTTATAATTTTTTATTAAAAATAATATTGTCACTGTATTATTTAAGTATATACATATATGTTCCTTTATTGAGAAAAAACAAAAATTTCAACCTATTTTTCAAAAGTAGTCTTGCAAAGGAGCATCTTATAGACTAAAGATTATCTCTATATATAATCTCTGAAAAGTCATCCAAATTTTTATTTTTATATTTTATATCTAGATATCTAACCTTAGTATATTCAGAATTTTCTTGCCACATTTTGATTGCCATACCCATATCCAAGCCTGGACCTATCAGAAAGAGCCAAATCATGATTAAAAGAGGCAACAGAAGCTGGGCAAGATTTCTTCCCAAAATTATTTATTTTATCAAGGCAATTTTCCCCGTCCTTCCAATCCTTTCACATCACCTTTCCAACACCCTCTCATAGGTAATAAGATATCTCCTCTGCTAAGCGATCACGTGTTGTGCATAATTCAATGTCATCTAAGTTATCTGAACTGTTTCTCCCAGCAGGTCATTATGATAGAAGACTGATAATTTTCAAAAAGAATGACTGAACTTTCTTTTTTTTCCTCCTCCTCCTCCTCCTTTCCTTTTTCTTTGTGTGGGATTCCTTATAGACGGTAATTCAGAGGGCAAAGGATGTCTCATTACTGAGATTTATAAACTGCTAATGTAAACTCACTTAGATTCCTCCTGGTGATTTCATGACATATCTAGATAGCTTTCTTGGCAACAATTAGGAAGAGGGTTGTTGTTGCCTTCTTCCAGAATGTTTTTCCCCCCAATTCCCCAGAAAAGCCTGCTGCCTTGGACTTCCTGTGGTCTGAGCACTCACCAGATACTTATTCATCAAGATCTGCAAAGATTGGTTAGATGCTTCCTCTAGCCTGTCTTATAAACATTTCAGAAAAATATTTTGGTTACAGAGCAAAACAAAAAGGTGGGAGAAAAATGGCCTTCTACATGTAATACAATACAGGTAAATCCTTGACTTATGACCACAACTGAGTCCAAAATTTCCACTGTAAAGCAAGACAGTTGTTAAGTGAGTTTTGCCCCATTTTACAACCTTTTTTGCCACAATTGTTGAGTGAATCTGGATTCCCCATTAATTCTGCTTGTCAAAAGGTAGCAAAAGGTAATCACATGATCCCGGAACACGCCAACCATCATAAATATATGCCAGATGCTAAGCATCTAACTGTTGATCATGTGACCATGGGGATGCTGCAATGGTCGTAAGTGTAAAAAATGGTCATAAGTCACTCTTTTCAATGCCATTGTTACTTCAAACCATCACTAAACCAATGTTGTTAAGTCGAGGTCTACCTATATTTATTTCGGTCAATAACAAGATAAAAGAAAACATAAATTTCAGTCGAAAAAAAGGAGAAAAACAAAGTATCCACATGGCCGTAAGATAAATCAATCAGATATGAAGATGTCAGTCGTGTACATCAGTCAGTCAATTTTTTTGTGCACATTCACAACGCTATACAGAATTTTACTATGTTATGGGGGGGTAGCAGTTTTCTTATCTGCTAAGAGAACATTAACAAGATGTTTTTTGGAAGAATTTGGTGCATGTAGCTTGAGAGGAAAGACGAATCTTCTTTAAATACAACTGTAAAAGGAGCAGCGCTACAGCATGTAGAGAATAGATTCAACTGAACCATTACCACAAGGGCAGGTTCATTTAATCATGGGGGTTTTATTGAATCTACTGTATAAAAGCACTAAGGGTAGACTATTATATCTGGCTCTAAAGAAGAACCTTTGTTGGGCTGGAGAGATGAGTGAGTTGATATAGTTGGCTGGTTTCTACCTAACAATGATTAAGCTGAGTTTTGGACCAAATTTGGGATGAGTCCTTTTTCATTCTGTCCTTCAATCTTTAAAAGCCTTTTCCTAATAACTCTCCTAGCCTGAGTGAAGTCAAGCGAATGTAGAAAGTCAAGGTAGAGGAGCCACTATGTATTATAGTTAAAATATTTCTGTTTTTAATGTCCCCGAAGTAGGTTGGCTGTAGTTCTTTGCTAAGACCAGCCTGCAAAAAGTTAAAAAGAGTAGGAGGGGGAATGACAAGCTTTTGGTCTCATTTTCCTAGTGCTTTGCTTTATCGATTTTGATAAAAATCTAGAAATGGGATTCTAGAAATGGGATTCCGAATAATTTTGTCACAGCAAATATGACAAAGAAAGCTCCTCAGGTTATCTCTTTATAACTTAACTGAATGACTAACTTAACTGAACGTCTGTGTCAATCTGTAAATCTGCTTACTTGCAACCTTATTTGGATTTGGGGAGCATTCCTATTTACAATAACTAAAATTTTATAGAAAAAAAATGCCTCATCCAACATTTTAAATATATATATAGTATGTAATCAGGGGAAAAAACTGCTGAAGTCATCCAATTTTTAAAACATTTGTGCAGTTAAAACATGTTGGTTCGCTATCTGTTAAGTCTCTTGAGAGTTTGATAGCAGTCTCTTACAGGTTTAGTATTATTGTAGCACTTACTATAAACGCAGTTAGAAAAGAAGTTGCTGAGCCAACAAATTAAGCAGAAGAATATGCTTCCAAATCTTAAGTTTTATTTGTTCTGATATTGTCTTTTATCGGGTCAGGCAGTCTGGCATATGCCAATGTTTCATCTTTAATCACAAGAAATTAATTTTTAGACAAGAGAAGAATTTGGCACATTTTCTCCAACTTCTGGTGAGATCAGGCAATGAGAGTTAGCTAAAGTTATCCATGTTCAATTTATATTTGGGCTCCAATTTGTCTTCTTTCAGTAAATCAATCAATCTCTCTAGTAGAACTAATGCTAATATATTCTAGTGAAGGATTTCCTCCATTTCTTCAGATGCTATGAGAACTTGCCTGTAATTTTGCTGGTTTGCTCCAGGCTGAAACCAGGGGTGGGATTCTACCAGTTCGCACCTATTCGCTAGAATTGGTTGTTAACATTCTAAGCAGTTCAGAGAACCGGTTGTTAGAAAAAATTACTGGCCTAATCCTGTAAGGAAGGCAGGAAGGAAACATTCTGGTGTTGCTTACAGAAACTGCCTCTCCGTTAACCCTTATTACATTCTTGGCAGGACTAGACTTCCTGTCTCTGGAACTTATCTGGAGTTTTTTTCCCCCTCCTTTGCTGGTACTTTGCTTGTGTGAAGTGACCATTCAAAGTTACAATGGCACTGAAACAAGTGACTTATAACCATTTTTCACACTTATGACTATTGCAGCATCCCCACAGTCATGAGAGGCCAGGCAAGGAGATGCGTGCCTCGATGTGAGTGATGTTGAATTGGCCACACCCAGCCAGTCACATGACCACCAAGCCATGCCCACCACTTAAGCCACGCCCAGAGAACCAGTTGTTTAAAAAATTGAATCCCACCCCAGCTGAAACTTATTTAGGTTCTCTGCAGGAAAATGTAACTTTTTATTGCACTTTAACCTGTTCCCAAACCCTAAATTAACTAGAATAGGAAAGCACCTGGTGAAATGATTCAATATTTTCTTGACTCTCAGTTCTGACATTCCTAATGTCTCCAGTCATTTACCATGGATATTTACATAGAGGAAATTAATTTTTGCCTGATGTTGATCCAAGCACAAATCAGGATTCAGAGAAGCCAAGTGCTCAAGGCTATACATTACAATATTTTTAAAAAATCAGAAATGCATATATGAAAATATTAATGACTCACTTGTCAAATAGTCTACGGGTGCTTCTTCACTGTTCAAAAAGATATTGCACTCACTTCTTTCCAAAGATCAAAATGCTTATCATTCTGTATCAGAAACTTGTGTTTCATAGATAATTCTACATTTTGATAAGCATACATCCTTATGGCAGAAAATGTTCAACAGATTTATCTCAAAATTAGTTATATTCCCACTAGAAATATTGAAGCCTTCCTTAGGAATTCTTTTTCATATTTAGCAAGGCACTGTATCTTGATTCTTATTACAGTATTTCTCCTTATAACATCTCAATCTATTAGGTCCAGCATCTATTCAGTAATAGTCCTTGCTTTCCTAAGAATTATTTCTTAAGAATTAAAGTAATCTTCTAAGGTTTTAGGGTTACTTTAAAAAAAGAACCCAGGTTTCAGGAACAAATAACACTAACTCCCAGCTTTGTGAAGCTCTTAAAAGATGGCAAATTGCAAATAACCTTTTTTTAAAAATCAGTTCTTTTGCCTCAGAGGCAACTCATTGGATCCATCTTCCTTTGTCTGTTCTGCAAAAAGTTTATGACTTCGACACTATGCGAACTTTAGTCAAGATTTCCATTATGTTTTATTCAGGAACACAAGCTGGTTGATCTCCCCATCTCTGTACAATAACTATTGTCTGCCTGACAATAGATTAGTACATTTCACTGAGAGAAAAGTGATGAGAAGCTGTGAAGATTCCATTCTAAGCTAGGCTTAGAAAAAAATGTGGGCTTTATTGGGAATTCGAAAGAAAGTAAAGAATGCCACAATTTCCCCCTCATATTTATGTTCTTCAATTTTTCTAAGCTAAATTTTTATACACGCAGGGAAGGAAGGAAGGATCACTTCTTTCCCAATGTGAAATATTCAACATATTGGGTTTTTTAAAGGACAGTGCAAAAGCCTTTACCTTGCTCTCAGCCTCAGAACCCAGGGAGTCACTGCTTGATGGGTGCAAACCAGACCCATCCTCCTTGATGTCCATGTCTAGAATTATATTTTGGAGTCTCTCATATAATCTGTTCATAATACCTAAAATAGGTAATATGCTACTATTCGGTATAAGGTGACTATATTCAGGTAGCCGACAACTTTATTTTTCCCTTAAAAGCATAGAATTTTGTTTAAGCCAACTTCACCATTGGAAATTTGTGTCTATTTATATCAATTCACATTTTCTACGGGGGCAAAAAAATACTCTAGAGGCACTTGACCCTTCAGGGTAAGATATAATAATAAACCCAACAAATGAGAATATTATAAAATTGTTTTACACAGGAGTACAAAAGTGCCTCTGAGAGATGTAAAACTTAAAGGTATCATAAATAGATAAAATAAATGAGGATTTACCGCAGAAAAATGCAGGTCTTAAGAAGTTAATCGAAGAATTAACATAGTATAAATTTGAAATAGGCTTAGGGTAAAATAAAAATAGGGAAATAGTATACTTTTTTACACAATTTACAGAGCAATTAACCCATGAATTTTATTGCTAGGGAAACTGTTAACACAAACAACAATATCGATAGGTAAAATAGAGACAGGAAATGTCACCTCAATGTTTATAAACACTATGTATTGGGAACTATTTCACAGCCATTTTTTGCACTTTAACGATAGAGGACGGCATCACACAACCTATATCAGCATGTTCAACTTTTTGACTTGCCTAGGCCGCACTGAATGAAGTGGAATTATTTGGAGCCATATATAAAATATATAGTATAATATAATGTATATAAACAACAAACTACATTTATTTTTGTATATGTTTATTATGGGGCCACATTATTAGCTGTCCAGGGCCACACAAGGCTTATGGACTGCGAGTTGGATATGCCTGGTTTACATCATGGCTAGAGTAAAAAATTCTTTCCTACTGTCCTAGAATTCCATCTATCAATATCTATTTTAGAACAGTTGCTTTACAGCTACAGATCCTTAAATATGTATTATGAACTGTTAATTTTTCTGTATCCTACTCATACAGTCATCTTCAGCTTTATTAGAAAAAAAAATCAACCAAATAAATCTTTATTACACAATATACATGATCTCTGGGTTATGTACAAACTCCTTGAACTTAAAACCATAATGGAGTCTGCCAACCAAATTTTATGATATTGTAAGCAAACATGGTAGTTGTTAAGGAAATGCTGCCCATTGTTCGCTTGTTTGGGGCATTTTTGCCAAAAAAAAAAAGAAAAAAAAGAAAGGAAGTATATACTGGGTGGTTTTTTGGCAAAAAAAGTTGTAAATTGCATTCATGTGGGATAAGGCAAAGAGCTGTAAATGAAGGCCAATTGCCAAGTCCCAATAATGGAATCACATGCAGCCAATTAGAACTTTGGAACTGGGTCATAAGTATCTTTTGGTGGGGAGGTCTATCATGATTCTGAATGGTCGCTAAGTATCCAGTTGTAAATCGAGGATTACCTGTACATATTTTTTAATGTGCATTTTTTTCCTGATAAACGTTTGTTTTCTATAAAGAAAACTACATTACATTAGCCGGATATGATTGAATTTGTTCATACAGAGGTAAATTATCTTTATTGCTTAGTAGACAGCAAATTTAAAAGTACCTGAAGTCCAGATTTTTGCATGCAAGGTTATTATGCCATCTGATCCGGATAACACAGAGGAGGAGAGTCTATTGTGTGTCATGGTATGTTACTTCTCTTAATTGCAAATCATATATTGCTAAAACTCTAGTTAACAATATATTATCTTAAATACGCTGCTATTTAGAAAGGGACTAGAAAGCCATGTTGTATGTGGACAGGAGAACAGAGAGGGAATAAACTTTTTAATGAATTATCTTATACTTAGGCATTTTGAATATTCTGTTTCAAAAGTCCAATTAGATAAATTCAAGGAAACTTAAAAGACTTGTTAATTGTTTAAGTCAGGCTTGGGCAGAAGGTATAGGCAGAATATGAATTTATTCTGTGATATTTTAAGAATCAAAGAGGATAAGCAAGGGTATATCAACAGAAATAAAATGTGCATTCAACATTAACCTAAACTAAATTCCAAAAATAACAAGGAGGCAGAGATAAGGAGTTAATTTTTCTGTGAAAGGACTGAGGAAACTTACTGGGTTTCCAAACTTACTTCTAGAATTTTCAGTCTGAAAAAACTGAATACTATATCATTTTTCCATCCTTAAAGAACAGTGAGGAAAGTGAGGAAAGGAATACAAATGAAAACTACTTAGATAGGCCCATATAAAATGTTATGGAATATGTTGCATTTCTCTCACAATGACTTGCATTGTAAAATTAACCCAAAGGTCATGCTTCTTAGAATTCTGATGAATAATATTTATTCAGGAAATTTTAAAAAAAAAAAAGAATCCCAGGAATTAATCTATTTTTAAATGAGAAGAACTGTGTAAATAAAGGAAAGACGGCTTATCTCTTTTCAGGAGATAGTTACCTGTTGATCATCCAGTAACTAAAGTTATTAATCTGAGAGCCAGCTCTCAGCGTAGTTTCAAAATGAAAGGATCATATGGAAGCAAGCTCCAAGTTCAATACTTCAAGGAATTTCTGGAATTCAATCTCAATACTAGAAAGAATTATAGAATGAGTCATCTTATTCTATAAAGCACAGGCCTATCACAAGCCACACCTTAATATCACTTTAAAAGTGGTAGATAATGTAGATTCTAGTGGAAAAACAAATATTCCTCCTTATAAGATAGTGGGCAATCAATATCTAGAAGTTTTTATACTGTAAACAGGGAAAAAAAAGCTTGCTACAATCACACAAGGAAAACCTTCTTTGGGAAAAAAAAAAAAAAACAGCATTTCCAACAAAATTAAAGTAGTATAAGACTGTTAAACAACTGAGTTTAAAAATTTGTAGAACTTTTCTGAATATTCAATATTTCTGTATTAGTATGGCTTAAAACGTGATCTGTTCTCCCTACAAGACCTAAAACTATATAAAGAAAATTAAACATTTGAATCAAAACATTATACTTGTTCCTATGCTGGTCTATGACCATAATCAAGATTTGATTTAAATATATATGTTCATTGATTTATTGAGTAAAATAATCCCAAGCTATATATTTGTGTGTAGCAAACATATGTGAATCTCTAGGATCATCCATTCATTTAATGGAGAAAATAGAGTCAGATGTTTCAATCAATACTTTTTCCACATACAAATATGCAGCTTTGGATGATTTTCCTCAATAAATCAATAAAGAAGTATGTTTTTTTTTATTCATTTGTTTATTTGGATTCTTTCGCTAGTTTAGGACTGGTGTAGAAAGCAAATAACACTTTAGGTCATATTTACGCTGAAACATTTAAAACAGTTCACAAACATTTAAATGCCACTGTCTACACAGAAACTAATGTTCAATGTAGATGCTAACATAGAGACAACCTGTGAATGTGTTTATCAAAATTCTGTAATTAAAGTCACAAGGATTAGAATATCATCCCCAGCCAAGGCACACAAGAAAAAGTTATTTCCAGATAACATACTTTTTAAGAAAAATTTTCTTATATTATTTATTTAGGATATGTTCAAAAAGGTAAAGGCTAAAATTTCCCTGTTATAATTTACTTCAATTTAAATATCAAAGCTGACTTTGGAACTGCAACTTGTTTCAAAATACAGCAGCTGGATTGCTAACTGATATTCAAACAATATTTGTTTTTAAAATTTTCTACAACACGTTCTTGCCATTTAAAAACTGTAACAAACTCTGCAACATTCTTTGAGCATGGCATTGATTTTAATTCAATGATGGAGTTGACTTCTGCAGCTTTTATCCCCATCTTGTTTGGTGCATTCTTTATGTTAAAATGCATTCCAGGAATTAGGTCAACCATTAACCAAATAAAATGGGTAGTTGTTCTATAAAGGATGTCCTTCAAAAGTCTGCTTAATGAATTAGTTCTTTAGAACATGTCCTTCAGTCAGGTTAAAATTGGTAGCGTCTAAGGACTTTCTTTAAGGTTGTCTGATTCATCCAAAGTAAAAAAAAAAAAATCAGGTACCACAAGTTAAAATGATGATATTCCCTTAAAACCAGCGGTGGGATTCAATTTTTTTAACAACCGGTTCTGTGGGCATGGCTTAGTTGGTGGGCATGGCTTGATGGTCATGTTATTGGCTGGGCGTGGCCAACTCAATATCACTCACATCGAGGCATGCATCTCCTCGCCTGGCCTCTCATGACTGTGGGGATGCTGCAACAGTCATAAGTGTGAAAAATGGTCATAAGTCACTTTTTTCAGTGCCACTGTAACTTTAAATGGTCACTCCACACAAGCAAAGCACCAGCAAAGGAGGGAAAGAAAACTCCAGAGAAGTTCCTGAGACAGGAAGTCTAGTCCTGCCAAGAATGTAATAAGGGTTAACGGAGAGGCAATTTATGTGAGCAACACCAGAATGTTTCCTTCCTGCCTTCCTTACAGGATTAGGCCAGTAATTTCTTCTAACAACCGGTTCTCCAAACTGCTTAGAATGTTAACAACCGGTTCTAGAGAATAGGTGCGAGCTGGTAGAATCCCACCCCTGCTTAAAACATGAAAGAAAAGAAGTTAATACTAAGGTTTTTTATATCAGAGCAATAAGACTCAACTAGCTCAAACATTATAGCTTTACCTACATTCCCCTTTGATAGCTTTCCTAAACATCACTGGGGTGGGAGGAGCGAAAACCACTAGTCACTATATAGTTTTATCAGACTTTTGAGAAGTTTTATTCCTTTGTTGCTTGTCACTGGCACTACAGACCCTGGGATAACTACAAATGAGAAGTTTCCTAACTCCAGTTTTGCCACCAGGCAAAGATTTTCACTATTCATTTTGACAGAAAAATTAACACTTTCATATTACAAAATTTAATATGTATCTATTATTTAGTATTTCTCTGCAGTAGAAAGAGATAGGGAGGAAGCATAATTTTCAAAAAGTCGGAGTTGTCAAAGTCAGAATAAGAGTTATTATGGTTATGTTTCACATGCAAATTTCCTCAAGGTACTGAATTAACCATTAACAACTGGATTAGAAAGTCATTTAGTGTGATCCTTCATAGGTGTCTCCCTTTAGGCTTAATTCAAATGTTGGCAAATAAAAAAAAATCTGAATGTGGGATAAGGCAGAGCTAGTTTTTCAAATTTCCATATGGTTTCCCAGTATCTGCTACCTCATAAATCTTATAAGCATAAATACTGATATTTATAAATCACAGTAAAAGTAAATAATAAATCCATGGAATAAATGAAACAAGCACTATAACTCTATACTTAGCTATTCAAATGTTCTTTATTCTTAAACATGTGTATTCCCAGGCAAGTGCATATAGGCTTGCTGTCCTGATGATCTATTCAGAATAAACATGCAAACGGTAGATCTAGGAATCAACTTATAGACTGGTATTTATGCTCTGATCACATTCAAGGAATCCATTATATAATGTTTTCATAATGGTTTCCTAAGAAGATGGTGCATTGACAGAGATAGTGTTTATCCAAAATGATAAGCTTTATGGGTGAGCAGGACAAATCTATACGTAGTCTTCAGTGACTATCATATCTGGCTATTAAGTATCCAAAAATTGTATATTCTTGTCAACTAATCTTTTTCTTTCCTTTCTTATCCTCTCCTCTTCTTCCTTCCTTCCCTTTTTCATGAACAGAAACTAAATAATATCTAGTTTTTATTAAAAAGTATAGACTCTAGGCCAAGTCGAACACAGTCCAGCATGAAATCTGAGCCATAAAGATAATAAAAACTGCAGAGCTCCCACAGAGGGCCATAGGTAGAAAAATAAGTGCCATTCAGACAACCAAAATCTTATATAATAAACTATAACATTTCACAGAAGAAACAAAGTGAATTTAGAAGCCACAGTTAGCTATGGTTTCTTAAATTCAAAGATCCATAATAGTCATGCATTCCCTAACTTTATTTATGCTGTCAGAAAGAAACTGAAGTGCAATTTATGCATCTAGGAAGAGAAGCATTTCTTTGTTTGGAGATTAACTATGTACTGTTATTTTGCTCAACAAAATAGTATGAATCAAAACTGAAACGGATACCTTAAAGCATGACTGTTTATTACAAAATAATTAGAGCAAAAGCAAGACATCTGGTAATACATAATTCACAGCATTTTTATGATTACTTCATTAACATGTGTCATCATTTTCCCTCCTGCCCATGAATGACTATGTGTAGGAATTATAGAGTGTTAAACATTACAGTATATACCAGCTTTTTAATCAATAGTGAAAGACCAAAAAGAAAAAGACTAGAAGGAAAAGGGACGTGAAAGAGCAAAGACAAAAACTGTGAAATTATGGGACTTCCAGAGGAAAAATGGCAGACAAGATGCTTCTACAAAAACCAGACCCAAGGACTACAACATAATGAGGATCTGGTGAGGAAACCAGCTTTTCACAATTCCTTAGCAAAAGGAGTTTTAAGGACTTAATTTTTTAAAATTAATAGCAAAAGGATAAATAAAATGATAAATGGAGTAAATGTCCAGATAAATTTGAAATAAGATTTTGGAATTATTTGTGCCTCTATAGATAATGTTTAAAATATGTTATTCAAAATAAACATTTGACAAGATTGAAACTGATTTGAAGCTGGATTTAAAAATTAGAGGCTACAAGAGTAAAAGAAAAAGAAGTTAAACTGGACACACAAAAGGATTCGACTGATGTCTTAAGTTTCTTAATGAATTTCTGCTGACATCAGGATTGAAATGATGAGAGTTTAAGTATTTGTTTATAGATCAGATAAGGGGAAAAGTGATTATATGATATATTTTAAGAGAAGGTCGTAAGTTATTAAAAAAATTATACATGTGATGAAGGGGGAAGACATTTCTTTATATATTTCTTTTTTTCTGTAATATTTCTTATTTTTTCCTTTCTTTTTTATTTGTCAATTTCTTTTCTTTTTTCTTCTCTGCATCTTCTTTATTCTTTTACTTTCTATTAGTTTTATTGTAATGCTTTTGGATAAAACTTCTATTTAAAAAAAAACCTGTGAAGTTGCAGAGATTTGCATTTAAAAATGGAGAGGTTTCTTGAAAATCTGATAGATGATGCATTCCATCTTGAAAGAAAAAGTTGGGGTCATAAGCATCACATTTTCCCCAAAAGTAGTAGAATACATATTTGGTAGCAGAATACACAGGGAACATTTTTTTTGGAATGACTAAGTAGTCCCTACATTATCTAACTTTGCAAGTGTTAGTTTAAACATTATGCCAGCAGAGAAGCTTCAACCTCTACTTCCTCTGCAACCATCACTTCAGGGCCAATATAGGTGTTATTGAGGATTATATCTACCCATACACCATGTACCAATTGCTGATAAGGTGTAAATTTACATAGTACTGTTTCACACAAGAAAGGCAACCAGACAAATACAAAGCATGTCATGGCAGCCTATTCCTACAGGAGTGGTGTACTTGTACTGCAAATAGTTCCAAGGTACAGAAACTTCTTCAAGCAGAGAAAAACTGACAATTATGAGATGTAGCATTGACCTGAAACTGGAGACACCAACAAGATAGCGACTCAAATGGAATGGACAAGAACCAGTCTTAGATTTGTGGTATCTCCAAACAGACACTTAAGTCTTTATATTTAGGCACTTCTTTTTGTCTAATGGATTGTAATTAATTCAACGATATCTCCCACCAACACCCCTTAGCGATGAATATTAGTTTGGTTATAGGAATCAGTATCACCACTGCATTCTTATGCAGCAGACACAAAGGATGGTCAAAAATTGTATCTCCCCCCACTCCTTGGAATAGTTTGCATGGGATTATCCTATTCTACCCTCTAGTACCTCTTGAGATTAGTTATATGGAAAATATAAATGGCCGTATACCATTCTGTGGCCATGCAAGGGTTTTGAATCTATACAATATAGCTCTATAATCCAAATCTTTATCTGGATGGTCAGGACTGGCACTTTTAGTAGATTCCAGTTCCGAAGGTCAAGAAGCCAAAATCAATCCAGGTAACTGAGCCTGACCAAAAAAAAACAGTATTATTTTCCTGCACCGAACACTAAATGCACCCTATTGCTTTTGTTCCCTTAACTAGGCTGGAATAATATCTCACATCTTATCACGCAGGCTTGGGAATTAAAAAAGCTATATTGCTGAATGAAACCATCAGCTTTCTCAGGAAGACACAAGCAGCCCATTCAATCAAGCTATTTGCATATTTGTTGTCGCCCCTCCCCCCCAAAAAAAAACTTTTTAAAAAAGAGATGACAAAACAGGCACCTTGATCAGACTATTGATTTAAAGAATTATCGATTCTAAACACCCAAGTATCTAAGTACCCAAGTATCTAAGTACCAAGACAGGAACTGAAGCTTATCTTTTTAATCAGCATGCATAATGTGATTTCATCTCTGATTGGAGAATTATGGGAGTTGTAGTACAGGATATTTGGGTAACACTAAGATTAGAACGCTGCTTTAGATGTTGCCAAACTAATTTCTTGGGAATAAGGAGGCTCCACTAGCCCTGAGCTACTTCTGTTTATTCTGGTGAGCAGGAGGAAAGATCCTGGTGATATAATTCATTGACTGTAACTGTGAGTCATCCCTAATTGTAAATTAGGGCCCATTCCTTATTACACAGGAAAGATTAGCCATAAGCAACATCTTTATAAAGTTACCTGCACAGGCACTGTTTATTCAAAGTATTTCTGGGAGACAAAGAAACAGAAGAACCTGGACAGAAAAAGCCATGTAAAAACCTAATTAATACACTGCAATCCCCTTTGAACACACACACAGGTGTTAAATTCTACTTTGTTGTTAGTATGAATGGAGGTGCCAACTCTTAGAAGGGAGGTAAAATGACAGAACAGTTTTTGCAAGGTGACCATTATCTCATGGTACCTAAATTTAAACCTTGAACAATTACCAAAAGATTAGATTAAAAACTCAGTTTTATTACTCCTCCCCCAATTTCCTTGCGCTTATTAATAAGTGCAGGGCAAACAACAGAAGGTTCTTGCTATGTAATTTCAGTTTAATGCGTGCCCTCCCATCCCAGATGGTGCCAAGAAATGCAAACTACATTTCACATTGAGGTCTCAATAATATTTCAATTTAATCATTCCATGGGAAAGCTCGATAACACCTTATTCTTGGGAAACCTGCTTTCAGCTTAGTAAACACAGAAATATCTATGCTATACAGTCAGTCCTCGACTTACAACCCAAATGAGCCCAACATTTCTGTTGTTAAGTGAGATATTTGTTAAATGAGTCCTGCTCATTTTACAACCTTTCTTGCCACAGTTGTTAAGCGAATCACTGCAGTTGATAAATTAGTAACCCAGTTATTAAGTGAATCTGGCTTCCCCACTGACTTTGCGTGTCAGAAGGTCGCAAAAGGGAACACATAACCTTGGGACACAGCAACGGTCATAAATATGAACCAGATGCCAAGCATCTGAATTTTGATCCCATGACCATGGAGATGCTGCAAAGGTCGTAACTGTGAAAAACAGTCATAAGTCACTTTTTTCAGTGCTGTTGTAACTTTGAACAGTCACTAAATGAACTGTTGTAAGTTAAGGATTACCTTTATTAGCAAAGCAGAAGCCTGATTATTACTCTTAAAAGCAACCCAATTTTTAGTGTACCTTAATGCTCTGCTGGTCAATACATTCTGAAGAACTCAAAGAAAATGTTCTGAACATTCCCAGAACTTTGCCTACAAAACTGCTGCACCCTATATGCCATTTTTACAGACTCCTTAATTAACAGCAGTGAACCTACTGGTGTCACAGCAGCTAAATGAACGGCAACGAATGTACAGAAAAGGAAGAAATGCTCCCCAAATCTATGGTAATGTCTTATTAAGAGACAATTGTGATGGATTTTTACTATAACATGGCAATTGCATAATTGCACAGTCTATTCTATATCATTTGCAGTGTTCTATACCCTTCCCCACTTCATAGTCATCACACAGTGTTCTCAGATGATTGCAGCTATGGAACAAAAGTGTCTATGGGCTGGAGACAAAGGAAGGAATCGACACATTACAATGGAGCTTCATCAGAAGCTTAGGACTTTTCACATGACTGAATGCTTCCTTTTCTCCAGATTTTGTGAACCTCTTCCAACAACCCTTCCCAGCCTTCATTTATACAAAGCTTTTGGAATATTCTTCAGTTCCTTCAGGAGAAATAAAAAAGAAAGATGAGGGGGGAAAGGAGGGGGAAAGAGAGAGACGGGAGAGGGGGAGAGCCAAGAAATGTGCGCCTGGGCTGAACTTCTCAGATGATAAAACACAAAGGTGCAGCTTTATTACAAAATGGGAAGGCTGTAGTGTAAAGGAGAAGAGACAGAGCCTGGAGTGAGGAGAATCTGTTTAGACTTCCTGCACTGGCATAAAATGGCTGCTTTCCTTCCTAGTGCCAACTCCAGGGCTTCATGTTGACATTACACATCCTCTGCTGTAGAACCACCCCCATGTTACTGCTTGCCCAACAGAATTATCTCCTGTGTCACAGCAGTGGTAATAGATCTGCTGGCTCTGCAAATTCGAAAGGCACTATTTCAAAACTCGAACATAAGCAGCCACAGAGCGCATTTTTCAGAAACACCGAGTTAATCTGTGGGGCACTCTCAGCAAGACATTACCTGCCCTAACCTTCTGTTAGCCAGATGGTCTCTTTTCCACCAAAACCCCATTTAAACTTCACTTCATTAAAGCAATCTCTTTAAAAAAAAAAAAAAAAAACCAAGCATAGAGCACATCTAAACTATAGTCCTAACTTAGAGTCTGCGTGGGACAGTGCACCTGGTCTATCTCCAACTGGACTGCTGAGAAGAACATGACCTCAAAGAATAACTAGAAGCTGTAATTCACACTAGCAGGGAAAACACACACACAGAGAGACACAAATGAAAATGAAGTGGTGTGCCAGATTGAGCGCCCGGACAACATACATTTTGAACAACTGCATATTTCTCTTTTAAAAGGCCATGGAAACACTTCTCCTTTATCTAATATCCAGTATTTTAATTGCAAACCCAGGGAACTACCTCTGAAGTAGTCTTTAAAACCCAAAGTACATGTTTACAAAAGCTCTTTGTAATATTCCCTTGCTACCCAAGTGATCAATATAAACAAGGGTGATGAAAGAAAAGAATATGGTTGAGTGTGAATGGAATGAGAGAAAAGGTTCAGCCCTCATAACTTCTGCTGCTACAATATACACCGATTCTCATCAACTGTTTCAAATTAGGCAAATGCTCAATTGTTCTGTTCAGGGTATCAAAAATATTTATCTTAAGCAAAAGGTGTGAATCTTCAGGTAATCACAAAATCTGGGTTTCTCAATAGATATGATTAGGATTTAGGTATCAAATCCTAACACTTGTTGGCTTACAATTCAATTTAATAATACAGTTCATTTAAATAACTGAAAAGCATATATATATACATATACATTTAAATAACTGAAAAGCATATACATATGTATATACATACACACACGGGGGGGGGGGGAGAGTTTAATCTCTCCTATTGCTAACCATGCTAAATCTTGCTATACTCTAGGATTAACTTTTTTGGGGGGGAAATATCTTTTAAAAAACACAACGTAGTTTTCTGTTAAGGGAAAAAGGAAGCAAGTTCATCAAAAGAAACACACACAAACCCATAATAATAATAATAAAAACAACAACAAAAGGTTATATCGCTTGGATCCACACGCCAATATATTACGACATCCTAGTTTCTTGGAAAGAATTCAATGTGTATGAAGGCCAACACCAGCTAAAGAACTGGCAGCTGTGACTTCACATTGTTGTGAACAGATAATAACAACATTTGCTTATCCCAGGTCCTTGTGAAGGCCTTGATATGTGGATAAAAATGCCAAATCAAGTCTAAACATCTGGCTGACTGTGCAACCAATCATAATATAATGAGAAATCAGAAATTGAAATTCAGCCAATAAGAAACATTGCAAGAATTTCAAAAGCAATGGAATTTGGCCTAGGGAAATATGCTACAGGAGCAATACCATACATACAATTAAAAATCACAAACAGTGATGGAATTAAATACCACATGGCCAAATCATTAGGAGCCATTAGGAAGAAACTAATAAGTGCCTGAGCATATTACAGATGAATAACAATCATCATGGACAAGTTAAAAGTGTGATTAATAAAGAATACATATAAAGAGTGAAAAATCTGCTAAAGACAAAATTGAATAGTAGTAACACCATCAAAACCATGAATACCTGGCCCATACCTGTGATACAAGGCACTGCTGGAATTATTTAACTGGACACAAGCTTCAATAAACTTAACAGTTTGGACTGAAAAACAAGAAAACTGATGGAATATTCATTATGCATTATATGCCTGTAGTGATATCAATAGGTTATATACCTGCTCCAGAGAAATGGAGGAAGAGGTTTACTTCAGGTCAAACAAACTGTTGAAGAAGAAAAATGTGCCTTGGTTGATTATATAAAACACAGCCAAGAAGAAGCATTGGTGCAAGTTAAAAATTGGAAAACTTCCTGAATGTACATAAAACAAAACATGAATATTGAAATAATGTAATAAAAACACAGACAGAATGCTGGAAAGGAGAAACTTTACATGTTCAATTTCTACAAAAGATCAAGGGGAAAGTGGATAAAGATAAAACCTGGCAATGGTTTACAACTGGAAGCCATTCTTTTAAAAAAGAGAAACTGTAAGCTTGATTTTGCCTGCGAGCATCAGGCTGGGTGTGCTTGGTCCCTCTGCAGGTGGTTTAGATGAGGAGCCGCCCCCTCCGTGTGATCTCCCAGTTTTGCAAACGAAGAGGGTAATTCTATCATCACTTGGCCCTGGCTGAAGCAAGAGTCCCCACCAGCGGGTAGGGTGGGGCTTGCTCGTCGGAGAAGGGGCGTCGGAACCAGCCCATTCTCCCGGCCGGCATCCAGAGACTGGGACATACCAAAGCTGGGCTGTCCTACGGTGGGACTCCGTCTGGCCCGAAGGCCCCTCCGGATCACTGATGACCCTCTGTAAGACCCGTCGGCCAAAGAGGCCTCCGCTGAGGCGTACGTATCTATTTTATAATGTCTGATAAACGGGGACGGAGAGGCCCAGGTGGCTGCCCGACAAATGTCAGCGATGGGGGCTTGCGTGGCCCAGGCCGCCGAGGTGGCTGCACTTCTGGTGGAATGGGCGGTTATTCCACCCGGAGCGGGCAGAGAATGGGAAAGGTAGCACCTCGCAATAGTAGCCCTGATCCAGCGACTGATGGTGGAAGGAGAAACCTTAAGCCCCAGTGACCTGGGTTGAAAGGATAGGAAGAGGGATTCCGACCTTCGCATGGGTTGAGTGCGCTTAATATATATACGCAAGGCCCTTCTAACATCTAGGGTGTGCCAGAGGACCTCCCTGCCCCTGGAGGGCCTAGGGCAAAAATTTGGTAGAACCAGTTCCTGTGACCTATGGAAGGGAGAGTTAACTTTGGGTAGGAATGTGGGGTCAGGACGAAGGACCACCCGATCAGCGTGGAATACACATAGATCGCTCCTAACTGACAAAGCTGCTATTTCCGAAACTCGACGAGCAGAAGTAATAGCTACTAGAAAAACTACCTTAAAGGTGAGAAACTGAAGGGATGAGTCTCTCAAGGGTTCGAACGGGAACGTGTGAGAGAAACGAGGACCTTGTTGAGGTCCCATGTGGGGAACCTGTGAACAGTGGGAGGGCACAGGTTGGTGGCGCCCTAAGGAAAGATCTAATTGGGGGTGATGAGAAAGGGAACCGTAGTTATCACAGGAGACCACGGTTGAGAGGGCAGAAACTTGTCGTCTCAGGGTGTTAGGTGCGAGCCCTTTACGGAGGCCTTCCTGAAGAAAATCTAGGATCTGAGCCACTGAGGGAGAGAGGGATCTCTGAGACCCGCTACACCACTTGCAGAACCCCTTCCAAGTGGCATCGTAAATTGCGTAAGTAGTGGAAGGTCGCCTAGCGGCCAAAATAGTGTCGATGACTTGACTCGAGAGATTCTCACTAGTCAGACGGATCCGCTCAACCTCCAGGCGGCTAACTGGAGCCATTGAGGCTCCGGATGCAGAAGGGGCCCCTGAGAGAGGAGACCCTGTCCGGGGATCCTCCATGGGGCGTTTACCGATAAATTATGGAGATCCGCAAACCACGGTCGCCTGGGCCAATAGGGAGCCACCAGGAGAAGGTCTGCCCTCCTGAAGAAGTTTCTGTATTACTCTGGGAACTAACGGGAGGCGGAGGGAAGGCATATAGTAGCCCTGGGGTCATGGGCAGCGCATGTTTGTGTGATTCTCCCCGACGGTGAGATGGATACCGGAGAAGAACCGGAAGCTGAGTGTTGGACGGGGAGGCGAAGAGATCCACCACCGGAAGGGGTCAATATTCTGGAGCGCCCTCTGAACAGGGATGGATGGAGACCATTCTGCCTGGTCCACCGTGGCCCCTGCTCAGCCAGTCCGCCTGAGTGTTGTCTACTCCGGAGATGTGTTCCGGCCTTTAGTGATAGGAGGTTGGATTCTGCCCAGCGGCAATAGGCGCCGGCTTCCCTCATTAGCTGGATGGACTGGGTGCCGCCTTGCCTATTCGGGTGGAAGGGGTAAAGTTGGCTCTTTTGCCAATTGACTAGGAACCCGTGTGCCTGTAAGGTGGAGAGAGTGACCCTGGTATCCCTGACTGCCTGGGACTTGGACGGGGATAGAATAAGGATATCGTCCAAGTAGCAGTGGAGGCGACAGGAACGCTCCCCTGAGATGAGCACGCCAGAGCCGCCAGGACCTTGGTGAAGGTCCGGGGGCGAGGCCAGTCCAAAGGGAAGGGCCACGATTGATAATGAAGGCTATTGTGACAGAACCTGAGGAATTTGAAATGGAAGGCCTGATTGGAATATGGAGGTATGCCTCCGAAAGATCTATGGAGGATAACCAGTCTCCCGCCTGGTGCCTAAAAAGAATTGATTGCAAAGTGTGCATTTTGAATCTACGCTGGATAAGGTGACGGTTGAGCCGTTTCAAGTCCAGGATGGCTCCCAACCCCAGAGTGTTTGGGCACCACAAAGAGATGGGAGTAAAACCCCTTTCCTCTCTGATCCGGAGGGACAGGTTGAATGGCCTGGATGTCAAGAAGATGATGGATGGCTGCATCCATTAGTGCACGTTTGGAGGATCCCTTGAGGAGGGGAGAGGGGAAGAAACAATCAGGGGGCGGACCTGAACTCCAGGGCGAGGCCAAACCTGATTGTGTCCCTAACCCATGCATCGGAAGTGGATATGTCCCATTGGGCGGCGGGGAAGTGGCTGAGCGGCCGCCAACGAGGGGGAGGAAGAGGCTCTACCTTCTGCGGTAGGGCCTTCCTCCCGATCCCGAAAGGGTCTCTTGTAGCCGCCACCGCGCGTCTGGATCTGTCGCCCGGGTCCGTGCGGTCCTGGGATCGGAAGGAAGGGGTCTAGGATATCTGGGCGGGAAGGGGGTTGGTAGAGAGGGCGTGAAAGCTCCTCCGAAAGGGCTGAGAGCCCTGGCCTCCGACCTTCGAAAAAGGGAGGCAAATACTTTCTCTTACTGCGGCCCTCGACCAGCAGTGGTTCCAAAGCTGGGCCAAACAGTTTATCTCCCGTAATGGGGGCAGTGGCCAGCTTGACCTTATTCTTTACTTTCGTCCGCCTGCCAGTGTTTGAGCCATAGCATGCGTCTAGCTGTGACATGCGACGTGATGGCCCTGGAAGAAAATTTTATCCCGACTGGTAAGTGGCGTCAGCCGAGAACTCGGCTGCAGCCACTAACTTCGCTATATCCTGGTGAGCTCTGAGATTGGAAGCAGGGATGTGGTCCTTGAGCTGACGTAGCCAGCGGATAGAGGACCTCGTGAAAAATGAGGCGGCCGTAGCTGACTTAATGGCCCAGGCGTCAGATAGGTGAGCCCTGCGTAGCGCCTGCTCCGCCCGCCTGTCCTCAGGTTTCAAGGCCTCTAGGGCCTCACTAGGGAGTAGAGGAGGAGGCTAGACCCACAATGGGGTCATCGACCTCCGGGATATTCAGGAGGTTAGACAGAGCCGAATCGAGATTAAAGAATCCCTTGTCTTGGCTAGAGGGAGTGGGAGGGGTCCCTGAGGAGGTAAGTTGCTTCGCTACCAGATCAACGAAGATGGGAGGGAAGGGATGACCTCAGCTTCCACCACTGGTTGGGTGAAAATGGAGTCTTCCGGGCCCTCTGGGACAGGGGGGTTTCTGCAGCGGTTGGGAAAGAAGGCCAGAGACATTCTTGGCCTTAAGGAGGAGGGACTTGAACATATGCGGTTTAAACAGCCCCCAAAGGAGGGTTGGTCGGGAGAAGGGTCCCGTCCCTCCGACATCTCCCCTTCCATGATGTCAGCCTCTAAGAGGGTTCACTGTAGCGGGAGGATCCCATCCGGGAATCCTCTTCCTCTTCCCTGAAATCCCCAAAGTCCCCTTCCTCCTCCACCTGGGCCCCAATCGGAGGAGGGCTGTCCTCTGAGAGAGTACCTGATCAACTGGGGACCGGTTGTGGAAGGGATCTGATAGATATCGAGTCGTGCTCGGAGGCTCGCGGAGAAGCCTGATCTTGTCATGTGTTGTAGTCCCTCTGCTATGCCCTGGCGGATGGCTGATTCCATCCAAGCCCTGATGTGAGGTGGAACCTCGGAGGTAGAGGGTTCATCGTGGCGCAGACCAGCGGCTGTGGGTGTAAAGGTGGCTTCGGGGTCCGTCTGGTCGGAGGTCCGGGGTCGGAAGACCCTGAAGCGAACTGCGCCTAGGTAGGGAAGAGGGGTCTGAGGGGAGAGATTGAGCAGAGGTAGAAGGGTTTGGAGGAGGAGGTATTGACGGCCCGGCGGGACTCCTTGAACGCCGGTCAAACTCTTTTCCAACGCTTTGTGGCGCCTTAAGGCGTCACGTTGGCGACTTGGAAGGTTCCTTGTCCTGTCTAGAGCCCTTAGGTTCCTTGTCCTGCCTGCGCAAGTAGTGGGACTTTGCCTTAGCCTTCAAAGAAGGACGTTTAGAGGGATTGTCGTCTGCCATGTTAGATACAATTACTAGCAAAGGCGGTTGGCTCGCCCAGATCAGGCCTGGATGAGGCCGGGTGAAGGTGAAGCTGGCCCTCTCCCCCTTTTGGAATTTGTTGTGTACAGAGATAACAGTAAGGTATCTAAGAAATATAGTATGTACAGAAAAATAGATACTCTAATTATAATTCTTCCTTATCCTTTTGATTGATTTTTATCTTTATTATGCTTTTGTACCAAAAGTATATACAGGTTATCCGTATATATTTATATATGTACGAAAAATATTATTGTACAAGACAAAAGTTATTATTATTATAATTATATTTATTTTATTTTTTTTTTTTTTTTTTTTTTTTAATATATTCCTTTTGTATATGTATTAAGTATATATATATATAGATAGATTTTTTTTTTTTTTTTTTTTAAACAGTAACCGTAACAGTGAGAACTTCGTATATCTCAGTACAGGCCAATTAGTCAAATAAACACCTGAGGCCTATGGTAGAAGAAGAGCCTCTGGCAGCAGGCCTCCAGACAAGAAAAATAAAACCGGAGGGGGCTGCAACTTCGCCCAAAAACGGGCTGCGGGAGGCCAACAAGTAATACAAGGGCCAGCCAGGTGGAAGAAATGGGCAGCTAAGCTTTGACCCAAGGCCTGGGGCTCCAATTCGCCGCAGCTAAAGAAATTCAAAATGGCGCCCGACCACGATGCGGAGCCAAAATGGCGGCCGCAAGCTGAACCGTCGGGACGCCGGGACGGAAGGAGGGCTTCGCTGGTCAGCACAGCGCCTAGGGCCCTAGGGGCGATGACCCTCCGATCGGTGTTTAAGGTGGGGGGAATCCAGCAGTAAAGAAAACGCGTGCCACGAGGCAACGCGGAGGCAGCGAAGCGATCAGATAAGGGTGGGGGGTCGCGCTATCAGGCACATGCGAGCCCGCAGCCTTGCCCCAAGGACGGGAAAAATTTTCCCTTAAGTCCAGACCCTTTGCGCAGGAGGAGGAAGGAAAAGCAAACCTTATCAAGACGAGAGGGTTGTAATAATAAAGAAATGTGCGATCAGCCAAGGAGCTCTCTGAAACACAGCCTGACTCTTCGAGGCTGAGCAAAGACTGGGAGACGCTGCGCGATACCACGTGAGGGGCGGAGCGTTTCTCATCTAAAGCTCAGCCTGCAAGAAGAGGACTCAGAAGCACATCCCAGTCTCTGGATGCTCCGGCGGCTCGAGGAGAATTTGGCTGCTTAAGCTATTCAAATGCATGCAATCAAGACCAGAATTGAAAAATAATCAAATGATTCAAAGTGCAGATTTTGCAAAGAAGCAGAAGAAACAGTAAATCCTATACTCAGCTCATGCAAGAGGATTGCACAAATCAATTATAAAAAAAACATAACACACTTATCAAAATGATTCACTGGTAATTCAGTACTTTCTGTAAAAATTATCACGTGCCAGTAATAAAAAAATAGGATAGTTGAAAAAGTAGTAAAAAATGAGCAGGTTAAAATATTGTGGGATTTCTGAATTTAAATGGACAAAGTCTTGGCTCATAATACATCAGATTTACTGTGGTTGAAAAGAAGAAAATATGGATAACTCATGTGACAATACCAGGGGATAGTAGAATAGAAGACAAAGAATTGGAGACAATCATAAAGTATCAAGATCTGAAAATTGATGTTGAAAGATTATGGCACAAATCAGCCATGGTGGTGAGTTGAGACTACAATGTTCTCAGAATCGTAGTTCCAAATTAATTTTAAATTTAATTTGCTTAAAGTAATTGGTATGAAAGAAAAAGAATGCCTCTGTTAGGTCAGAACATACTTACGTTACACTTATTATAGTCAGAAAAGATAATTGTTTCCCACATTAACACATAATTCCCAACCAGGGCAACGATGAAAATTAGAATGCTGCCATATGGTTTTTGAATCCCTGGGTTTGGAATACTAGTATAGACCATTTTCCTCTTTTTTGGTTCTTGCAAGTTAGGAAGTGTTCTCAGCACAGATTTCCAGAGCCATGGTTCTTTTTCATATATAAAAACTGCAGCAAGATTATTCCATGAGCGCAAATGGAAAGATCTGGCAATACCTACAACGTAGGAATGGTTGGTGAAGAAGATAGAACTTGTCAAAATGGTTTGTTTCGTTAGAAAAAAGACAATATCTACATTTAGGAGTGCCTAAAAATCTCTTATGGACTTTTTGCACACACACACACACACACACACACACACACAAAAGAATAAACTTATGATTTGTGATTTTGATAATTATACAGGAGAGATTATAGAAAGAGAAGCATGATATAACTTTAAAGAGAGTTTAACAAGTAATTGTACTTATAACTGCTATGTAGATCAGGAGCCACATCTTTATAACTTTATGTTATAACTTTTTGTTTTTCTTCTTTTTTTCTTTCTGCCCTTTCAGCTTTTTTTCTTTTTTGTTCTACTTTAATATATATCAGTTCTTACTGTTAAAATTTTAAATAAAATTTTTATTTTTAAAATTGAAAATCTTATTTTTATTTTTTTTATTTTTAAAAATTATTATACACAAACACACACATACAGAACAAACATCTTTTATAAAGTAATATTACTCTGTAAAGGATAATGTACACTGATGAGGTTAGCTAGTATGATGGCAAGAATAACAGTAGTACTAATAATAGTACCTATCATACTATTTCCTTTCAGAATGAGCAATATTATATAAAGTATAGAAAAGGGTAAAAAAAACCAAAATAAATGAAAGGCATGATCAATAAAAAGGGTATATAGCTAAACTTATTTTACACCAACACCATTTTATTTATTTATTATATTTAGGGTCCACCTATGTCTCTCATGGAATACCTTGTTCCCTGTATTTCACCATGCTTATTTAACTTTGCAAACAATCTTTGCTTCCACCACGCCATTACTTGTATATGATAAGTACATAAACACCCATAACCAAAACACTTCTAAGAATTCGTTATATATTTATCTATAAATATCTAAACAATCCAGGATGTCATATATCCTTGTCTTACTAGGTTCTCAGTGTTGAACTATTTCTAAGCATTTTGTTTATTCTTATAGATGCTTTATCTTCTCTTATCATATTCAGAAATCAACTTTCAGCCCCATAATCATGCAACACTTCCTGTACTTCAAGTCTACTCATTTTATCATGCTTGTCTCTAAATCAACAAACATATAGTAAACTTCCTTTCTCCCATTCATGTACTTCTCAAAAATGATGATGAAAATAACTCCTGAATTAACTTGATAAAATATCAACTTATTTCACCAGAATCAATGCATTGTCCTTTCTATACTTCTTAACAAAATGCTAAGATTGATAAACCAAAATAAAGTCTATAACATCAGAGTTGGGATTTAGCTTTGAAAAAACTAGCTCAAGATTATCTAATATCAAAACATGGCAATACTCCATAGATGCACTTACACACACAAAAAAGTGGCAACGTTCTTCTGTATATGGTAACAGAACCTCCAAAGTACCATTAGATAATCTGAAACTTCATCTACCAAACTGACATGATAAAAATAGCTTACCAACCCCTTGAAGCCTCAATAGACCATTTGATATAGCAGTGTAGCATTAGCAAAGCCAAGTAGACATCAACTCTTAAAATAAACAACTCTACAGTGAAGACCAGGAGTCTGTCCCACCCTACATCACCATAGATGAAATGACTTGAGAACCACCTGAAGGAACATACAGGAAGCTATTTTAGACCAAGAGCAGCATGTAAGTTATGCATTGGCCAACATCGTCTGCTTTCATAATATGCACTACAGATTAACAGAACAGTAGAGTTATCATGATTTTAATATCCTAGATGCCAGATTCTAAGAAAATATAACAAACATCAACTTGATGAAAACACTGGTGCTATTGAAATATCTAGAAATATCAGTAATCTAGAAAATTTCCTCTCTCATAACAGTTGAGGGGGGTCACAGATTGAAATGGTAGACCAAAAGTAGTCTCTTTTCTATGTAAAACATTCTTAATTTTTAAGTGATCAGGATAAAATATAATAATATGAAACCAGTAGCATAAGTTAAATGAAACAATTAAGAAACAATTAAGTTAAATTTCCTCATATTCAAACCCATCTTTGCTAGAAATGTCATAGCATTCAGTGTTCTCTGTGGTATGGATTTTCACTTTTCACTGTCATGATCTACAAGTCATGAACAACGCATTATCTCCTCTATCTCATTCCTTTGTACCAAATAATTTTGTCAGAACTATTTTAGAACATATTTTAGTCAAATAATTTTAGTCAAAACTATTTTAGAATATATTTAAGAAAAAAAACAAGCACATAAAATGAAGGGGGAGGGCCATAAAACTAAATACCATTAGTAATAAATGAGGATTTAGCATGAAAAAGAAACTGTCAACCATACATATTATGCAATCAATTCCGTACCCCATTGCCTTTCAGATAATATTGACCTTGTCCATCTCCATAATCACTCAACCGGCATAACCACATTGCCATCTCAACCTGAGAAAGCTATGAAATGGCAATAATATGTAATCTTACGTTATCTTATGTTGTTACCTGGACTTGTTTCACCAAAAGTATACCTCAAATACAGATTTGAACCAAAGACCATGAACACCTATTAATTACTGAGAAGGCAAGGACAAGCCACTTCTGAAAAATGTTGCCAAGAAAACTTCAAGGACTAGTCCAGGCAATCACCAGAAATCAGCACTGATTCAAAGGCATCAAATAAAAGACTTTGTAGATACATCTGATGATTTCCTTATGTCTGCATTCTAAAACAAGACAACATTGCTTCCAGGAAGACTCACAGCGCTTTCCTTCCCATTTCAGAACATGTACTGCATTTTCAGAATTACCGCTCACTTAAAAATCTTTGCATAAATTGCAAAGGCTCCTTGAAAAATAATCACATCATGCCCTTAGAGACAGCTCGTCAGTGACCAATGCACCTTAGAGAAAGGTGGGATTGCTCATTTTCCCTCATATGTTAAGATGTACAAATGAAGATCTTGCCAAATAGGGTTAATGTGATCAATTAAATAGATAACTTTAAAGGATTTCAGAGAGAAATCTGGAAGACAAAATGCTTGACAAGCTTTGTCTATTACTTCCATTTTTGCTTTATGGGTAGAACAGTTTCACCTGCAGGATGCTAAAGCATATGATTAATGGACTTTCCAATTACACACTAAAGCAACACTTTCAATGAAGTAGGTTAATTTTAAGCGGTGAAATAATTTTATTTTCTGGCCTACTACTGCAGCTAAGCCTTCAAATTCACACTTGAGGTTAGAGTGCCTTTTCATGTCTGTTATGGACTATTGGCTAATATCCATCCCTAAACAGTATGATTTGGCTGATCTATATGATTTGGCTGATTGGAGATAAAATGGGTAAAGATAATCAGTCTCTCTAGCCAAGTGGATCTGGCAACAAGCCATTTTGGAAAAGCAGAACACCATATCCAAACAGTGTTTGAAAAGACCTCTAGGAAAATGTAGTTGTTTACCAGTTGCGTAAGAGCTCAAAATCTTGATGTTCCCAAATGGCATACCTATCTTGGCCACAATCTCTAGATATGACACAGAACAACATTTTTATAGGTACTCTTTTCCTATTAATACCACAACTATAATTATGACTTCACAGGAAGCATGAGAGTTATACTCACATTACAGCTTCTTCCACAATCACAAAACTTTAGAACTTCATTCACAGCTTAAATCTCCTAACTCTTTACCAACAAGACAGCTTATTTTTCTGTTCAACTGCCAACAGCTGTCAAAAATATCATGGAACCAGACAGTGTCCACATATGACATTTCCAATTTTAGTACCAAATGGTCTTCTCATTTGAAATCTACTGATTTTACTTCTGCAGAATCTTTCATAAAAGTCTACCTTCCTTTATAGTCCATGATTAATTACCCCGTCTCTGTTTCTCTAACACAGATAGCTTTGTTACCAGAGATTTTCCACTACATATTGCTTATGGAATGTTTTAACCTACTTTGTGCTTGCTTAAAGAGCTCTGCTTGCCTTCTGCTTCGGTGTCTCCTGTTTCCGCTTCCTGACAGCGATCATTGCATCTTTGAAAGCCAACCCTATAAGCTGACATTCCAGTTTTTAGGTTCCTTCTAATACTTTCCATTAATAATAGTCATGCAGTGGGTTTAAACATCACCTATCTTCATTTTCAAGACAGTTTAGATGCTTCGGGTGTCAGATGGCTTTACAGGATGTCAGTCTCACAAGACTGTTATGTCACAGGTAATTCCGTTCCCTTGATAATTGCTAAGTAATTAACTGTAATATAAAGTGGTAAAGAGAAAAAAGGAGGCAGCAAGATGGGAAATACACAGCTTTTCCTTCCATTGAGCATTTAAATAAAAAACTTCACAGACCAACCTAGTGCTGAGAAATATTGAGGAACCAAAGAGTTTGTTGGCTAAAGCTGGTCTAGTCCACTTTCACTTTTTTATGACAGTATTAGACATTTGCTCCCCTGAAGCCTTATGGAGCAGATTGCCTTAATTCCCTATCTACCATTAAAAAAAAAAAAAGAATATTAATGCTGAACTACATGGCAAACCCACAGTAAGAATTCTTAATGTATGCAAATCACTCTGAATGCTTTAAAGGAAAATATTAAGTAATAAACACGACTGTCTTGATTTTACACTGCTTACAAAGCCTTTATAGTTATGATTATGATTTCAGGAGTAATTTCCCATATACTCATTACTAGTGAGGTTTCAAAGAATGGACTTTAACTAGTCCACAAGTTTCATCCCCGATGAATTCTTCTTCAGTAGCGAAGTATTTCATTCCCCTAATCAAAAACATTGTTTTGTTCCTTTACTAATCACTTGCACGTTCCCTCAAAAACAATTGGAGCTTCTTAGAACACTTAAAACTTCTGGCAAAGGTTTTTCTCTTCTTGGAGCACAAAAGCCACTGGATCACCTCATAAAAATCTCTCCTCCATTCCAGTGTATATATGTTTGGTTTACCCTCCCCCCAACTTCTATCACATGGCTCCAAGCTGTGCATTAAAAAACAATGTTTATCTGGTTTGCTCCAAAAACATACAGGAACCAGTGGAAACAATTACTTACTCTCTGCTACAGAACTGTTGATGAGATTCAGCCAAGCAAACGGGAGCATTTCCCCCAAACACTTAACATGAACGGAATGCCATAGCACAGGACAGTGAACAAGAGAAGTGGCACCTAGTTGATGCATTATAGATGGAGAGATTCAACTGTGGATACTATGGCTACTCAGAGCCATACGTGGACACCAGTGGGTTAATATTTCAAAATTTATTATGACAGGGTCCATAAATAAATAAATAATCCATCTAGGAGCATCTTCTTTGCATGAAATATAAGTTAATTGAACAGTGATCTGTCACTCACATCATCATTGCTATAGGATACCACCATTTCTACCCCATGTAAATAATGCCAATTATAGATATTCTTGAATGCTGTTTCAAATCTATTTTTCATCTTTAAAAGCTTAACAATCATATACAGATATGAAAAAAAATAACATTATTCTCCAATCTTCAATTATATTTAGACCGACATGGGGTCCCAATTAACCCCGTTTCTGATTGTGCCCTATTAAAATTAATACAGTTTCATTAGTATGTCTTATTAGGTGAATATGTCATAGTTCCAGTCCAATAAAATATTGGACACTTTCTACACAAGTAGTCCTCAACTTACAATCATTTATTTAGCAGTCATTCAAACTTAAGAACTGCGCTAAAAAGTGGTCTTACGACCAGTTCTTGCACTTACGACCATCTCCAGCAGCCCCGCAGTCACATGAATAAAATTCAGAGCCTTGATAAATTGGCATGGCTTTATGATGGTTGCAGCATCTTTTAACAACTGATTTGTTTAATAACCATGGCAAAAAAAAAAATCATGAAATTGGATCTGACTGAATTAACAACCATCTCACTTAGCAACAAAAGTTCTAGTCCAATTGTAAGTCGAGGACTGCTTACCTGAAATCTGTACTAATGGAATGAGCCCAGGATTTGTTGATTTGAAAATCCCATCTGGAGAATGGAGTATAATTTCAATATAGCTAGAATAAATTTCAGATGTAGCTGAATCAGTAGACTGAGAGCAATGAAGCAGAATCAATTAGTTGGCTACTTTTTGAATAGAAAAGAATGCTCTTAAATTTCCCTGGCTTAAGAAACTTTTTAAGTGTTATGAAATTATAACAGATCCTCTTGTTATAAAGTAGCATATAAATCAAACCAGCCTATTTTAAATCAAACTTCTAAAGACAACCTGTCCTGTTTCCTATTGCTTACAGGACAGCTTTTCATAGGTTAAGGGAAACATACAAGTTCTCACGTTAGTTAGGGTTGTGAGGGCCACATGTGGTCCATCTGGGCTTGGTAGCTAGTAAAGGACAAACAATAAGACGCCAAAAGTCAGATCGCTCCATTTCCTGGGAGAAACCTCTGGGAGATGGTGCTTTGAAAACTTTCTGATGTCTCCAAGAAGAAAAATCCATTGGTGAACAAGAATAATTGCATGCTTTTCAGTAAATTAATGCCGGAATCATCTCTATTGGCCAGGGAACAAAATATACCAATTATAGTAAGAAAAATACTGGGCATAATTTCCACCCAAAAATAAATTTGTGCAGCTACACCTTTTCATGCTCCACTTAAGATCATAAAGAATGTTGAAGAGGGTTTCTCCCCCCCCCCCCCAAGCATACTTGCTATGATCTAAATTGTAACATAGCTCCCCTATTTTTCTAATTCCTTGTGTTTGGAAGTGAAGACAGTAGCATAAAAATGATTCAGAGACCATTTTGAGAGACGAAGGAAAGAAATCATTCAAATGCACCTCTGAAATTGTGTTCTTTCAAGCAACACGACTGTCAACGTTGTGATAATTACCTTCTGTCTCCCTTTCTCCTCCTCCTCTCAGCATTGGCATACAAACTATGCTATTTTAACTTCTTTCCTGTTCTCCCAGTTCTTCTGGAACATTTTACTTTCAACAGTAAACTCATCTGGAATATTGCCATGGTGAGGTTCATCCATTGCAATGTTAACTGTGACTCTCCCAACACCTTTACGTTTCTCGGTGTCCCAAACAGCTTATTTTTTTTAAACAATGGGGGAAACTGTACGGTTTTAATTCTAACTTTTCAACAATGACTAAAAGTTCACCTCTATGACATAAGAAGATATTTTTACATCTTTCTAAAATTCAAGAGACCTATAAGACCACAATAAACAATTGCAACAATGTAGGCATGATTTCATATTTAAGTTAAAACTTGCAAATTTTTAGAGAAAGAGCCACTTTCGTAACTCATATCAGAGCATCAGTAAATTCATTAGTACTCATATATACAAAAAACACAGCTTCAAGGCCACATTTCCAAAAACATCCAAAACATATGGTCTGAAAAGCCACCTCTGGTTATTTATAGAAGCAGATCATCTAAAGTTGTTGCAGTCTTTTGCTATAGATAGTATTTGTGCATGTTCAACTTCTTAAATACATATCTATGCAGAATGACTTTCCAAGCAATTCATTGTAATATATTTCTATTGCACTCTAAATCTTCCAAGTGCAATTGCTACCACCCCTTGCAATTAAGAATTTCTTAAATGCTATCTCATTTCAGGATCTTCAGGATTAACTGACAAAGGCCCAAACAGATAAGAAATCGCTATTCTTTTTCACACGAGGCTGAAATACTTCTTGAAAAAGTAAGCCATCATAACCAGTATGTCCATTAAGTGATGAAACAAGGTCTTATTCATCTAATATGTACCTTATCCTACTAGTATGTCCACAGTGACATTATCTCAAGGCTGCTACTAGAGTGCACCAGGATTCCTTAATGTATCTTCTATTAATCTGACAGGTGAAGAAGATCCCAGAAGTTATAATCCTGCAGTTTTCTAAATACTACTGTATACAACCTTGCAGCATGGTGGAAGTAGTCATTGAGAAACTGTTCTGAAGTTGGACAGGATTCACCAACAGCAGTACCTCCTGCCAAAGCAAGAAGTATAGCAAAAGCACTTCACAGTGTTTTACAGCCCCTTTTAACTGGTTTATAGAGTCAGCCTATTGCCCCCAACAATCTGGGTCCTCATTTTACACACCTCGGAAGGATGGAAGGCTGAGTCAACCTTGACCTAGAGAGAATTGAACTCCTGGCAGTTGACAGAATTAGCCTGCAATATCACATTTTAACCACTGCGCCACCATGGAAGGATACCATGGAACTTGATTGATTTTTCTGTCTCCACATATGCAAAAGTGAAATATTTTTTCATACTTTATATAAATATCAACAGCGGTGTCTCTGATAGCAGAAGTTGGGAAATACTTTTCTGCAACTCAATCTTATGGTAGAAATCAACACTATTGCATCTGAGCAGTAGCACGGTCTGATTCAGGAAAAAGGTAGCCTTCAAATCAAGAGCAATTCCTGCAACTGTTGAAACATTTTCCAGAAATGGACTGAAAATGCAGCTAATTAACATATTTTTTCAAAATCTTCAAAATTAACATAACAAAGGAGGACTTTCCTAGGGTATCAGTGCAAAAGGATCTTGCTTAGCAGCTTATCCCAACAAAGTGTTATCTAGATGTGTTGGAAATCAACACTCACATTTCCTAGGGAAGGCTGTTCTACATATTCCTACTATTTTAGTTTGAGTTTTCAACTCTTTGTTAACATGTACATAAACAGACTTCCCATTCACTTCCTCCAAGTTTGATCAAATCAATCAATCAATCAATCAATCAATAAGTATCAAAATTCATATTGTGCTGTCAGTTCGACTGATGGTGCTGGTTGGACAGAAAGGCAAAGTATTAACATCTGCACCCTAAACTGTAGAAATTTAACTCAAGACAAATGTTATCTCAAAAGAAAACTGTTTTTTTGAAAAGCATGTATAAACATACTACTGTACAATATAGAAATTTATGTCAATTAGTATTGCTCTTTTTAAAGGATGTGAATGCTTTGGACCTCACAAATCATGTAAGCTTCCTTCCTATCCCCCAAATATATATGCAACACTTAAAGGACAGATGGTGGTTTAAGTAACAGGAGAGATGCTATGTTTCCACAAGAGGTTAAGGTATTTTCTTCTCCTACTAATTTTCAAGGTGTGCTAGAACTCTATCCTTTTTCTCTCAACTAAAATATCTATTCCACCCTCCCACTAAGAATATCTGTTCCACAAAATATTTTTGTTTCCTGTCAGCCTTAGCTAAAAATTTAAACTTGGATCACTATTATTCAATTATGCCTTTCTGGTAGTTAAATGTATTGATAATTTGCAAGTAAGTGTTACAAAGGAATAACTGAATATATGTAGTCCAGTGTATATAATAAATTTTATAATGAACGGTCACCCTAAGATTCCATCCCTTCAACTATCAAAAATAATTTATTTTTCTACATTGCAATGTCAAATGAGAAGGTAACGCAACATACTTTAACCAAGTTTTGGCAAGAGTTGAATTAAAATCATTCCAACTGGGGATAAAATTATAAAATTTTATTAGAATTGTTTTAATAATGCAGGGAGGCTATTATAAAGAATTGAAATTAGGGAACAATTCTGTTAATTTTTAAAGAATTCTTCACACTGTTATACATTTTTTTCTGTTTCAAAAACTTGCAAAGGTCTGAATAAACAACAAATGTTTAACACCTCTTTAACTCAACATTAAGAGAAATGATCTTGGCCCTCAAATCTTTATTTTCATCATCTTCCCCATCATTTACACCCTAATGCATGAAATATGCAAGGCTCCTAGTTTCCTGTTGCTTATATAGGAGATTATGTGGACTCCATTTTAATGGAACCATTAAGAAAAACAGATACTATAGACAGGTGTTGAAAAACTACAGAAGCTTATTGTAGGAGGTTGCAATTTAAGTGGGAATTTGCCATATTTTATTTTGACTCCAAGAACAAAGAGAAAGGGAATATAATTTATAGCAATCACATACATTCTGAATGACCTTTTTTGCTGTCATTCCTCCTACTGAACTTCACTGTACTTTTAAAAAAATACAACTTCAAGAAACTACACTTTTATCCATGCTGATATTTACTCATTATTCATATATCAAATTCCTCATAATATACAATTCTTTTCTACAGAATAACATTCTGTAATAATAAAACATTCTATAATAACATGTTATTAAGAAATAACATCTCCACTTTTTCAGAGGACCAAAAAGGTGATGTATCTATGTTTTTATTAGTTCAGTTTTGAGGCCATCCAACTCCACAGCTACTCTGAGCCACCACAATTTAAAAAAAAAAAACCCAGAAAGAAGATAACGTATTATTGGTAAAGAAAAAGAATACAGCTGTCTGGAAGACAAAACCAAAAATCAAAGGACTCAATCACCAAATAGCCTAAGGACAAAATTAGAAGAGATAAATTCCAACATATATGAATGTGTGCATTTATTTTCATCTAGGTGACTGCAATGTCTTTAAGATGGAAATAGGTGAAACATCCTAATCATATGACATCAAAGGAAAGAAACCCACACTCAATTTAAGCCAAGAGTAAAAGCTCTTAAATACTTCACAGTTTCCTAATAGAGGACAATTGGAATATTTGCTTGGATAAGCAAAGAAAACTGCTAAATTCCTGCTAGAAGTTGTCTTAAGTAGTTTTAATGGGAAGAAACTTGAGTCTTTCTCTTTCCTTTTTTTAAAGAACACCCATCATTGACTATAAATGGTGTTTCATTTAAAATCTGTTGTGCAAATGACCTTTACATTTTTTATAGCAATTTTCTTAAATGTCTACAAAGGATGCCTTTAAGTGATGTCTGATTTATCTTTACTTTAAAGTGCGATAAAAAGTATGTGTAATTTTGTGTAATATTAAAAGGGTACATTTTCTTATAAGTAGAAGCGGAGCATGAATAAATCCATCACAGAAAGAAAAGAAAAAACAGGACTTAATATTTTTAAGTAAATCAAGAACAGATATATTAATTGGCAGAGATTCCCTCCAGAGTATCTGTTCTGACTTGGCACAGTGTGTGAACCCAAATACTATAAGTGTTTTAAAAAACTATGATTAAAATAAATGGTGTCAATTATGGTGCCCACTAGACCAGGTGTAAATTCAAGGGCATCCACAGAACAGGCCCTCCCAAAGACCCCATCATAAGAATAAGACCCCCAGCATAAAGTTTAAGCATAAAGCCCAGATAACACTGTGCTTTGTTTCAAGGATGGCTCTATGAACATGATTTTCATAAGCTTAGGAAGAAAACAACATCAAAAGTTATCTATTTATAATCAAGAGTTGTACAAGAGTTTTTAGAATATTGTTTTGTCAGTTTACTAGCTACAATTAATTATACTGACAAGGTGAATGAGCCATTATTTTCTCATGACTCCCAGCTATCAGTGGCATGCACAGAAATCTATCTGGCAGCATTACCTGGTTTGGTTTTCCAGTTTTACTGCTCATTATGGAAACCCAAACTCCTTTAAACATGTCAAATATTTTGGTTACCTTTATTTTCAATAGTTTACTGTTGAAATGTTATTGATTTTTGAAAGAGAAAATTAACCTCATAAGGAAATTCTAATGGTCATTAGTTCTAGAAAATTTAAAAGGTAAACTTAAATGTTACATATACTGCTACATATTTTTCTTCCACACAAACCTTAAACTAGTCCAAATAAAACTTTGACATGGGATATAATATGGAGAGCAAAAACTTCATGTTTTGTCTGTACTGACATACTATTTTAAAAAACCCTTAGAAACCCATAATTACTTGTCAACTGTGTTCATAATCTAAAGACATTTTAAATAATGTAGATATGAGTGTAAAAAATTAATCCTATCCTAGATCTATACAATTCAGTGGGATTTAATCCTGGATACAGATTTACTGAAATCAAACATATTTAAATATATTCAGACATGATTGGTTCATAGTGGAAATTCACATGAAATGTGACCATTTGCAAGAGTCAGAACTGAGGTTTTGCCTCTTTATCACAAATGAATCCATAAGGTGCCTCATGGAATTCCAAGAGACCTAACAATGGCCCATTTAGATTTAAAAAAAACAACCCAGCAACAATACCAAGAGTAGCTGTAATAAGATATACAGGCCCAAATTACAATGGTTCTAGAAGGCAGCCTACTATCATGGTTCCCAAATTGGAATGACCTCCACAAGACCATCTCGAGATTTGATTGACATTGATTTTCACGTCATATACTGAGGAAGAACACTGCCTCATCAGATACACTAAACTATTCCTTTTCTTTAAAAATCCAAACATATCTTTGATCAACTGAATCACATTCACTTGAATGCCACGAAGTTCAACCAAAAAGAAAGAAAAGAAAAGAAAGAATAAAAAGGCTTAGTTGCAAAATGAAACTGTAAGAGACAGGGCAGAAAACATGTCCTTTTAGAAGACAGGTCTCTTTCTTTCTTTCTTTCTTTCTTTCTTTCTCCCTCTCTTTCTCTGACTGTCTCTGGAGATTCTATGAAAAGAATCTATGAAACTTCCTCAAATCATCCATTTCCTGGAGGCAGGAAGAGAAGAGACATCAAAAAATGTTGCTAGCTGAAGGAAAAATCTTGTCAAAGCCAGGCTTTGCCAACAAACCTTCAGAGGAAAAAAAATGGAGAAACATCCATAATTGCATGAGCACTTCCCATCTCAGCTTTGTCTGGTGGTTAAAAGCCTGTCCTTGCTCTCCCTCTCCTCCATTTTCTGGTGGAGCTAGAGAACATGACATGGCTTACCTGACTCAGATCACAGCCCTCTGTCCAACTATTCATTTCCTCTTAGGCATGCAAGTAGCTTCATGAGGCAAACAGCCATGCATACAAAGCAACAGCAGAAAGCAACTCCATATCTCGCCACCTTCCTCCCTCCCCTTTACCAGAAGGTCCTTCAAAAACCAAGAGAGGAGAAAACTTTCTCCAGGGTACAAAAGGAACAGATCTCAAGGATCTCCAAGAAGAGATTCCTCCCTCCCACCCACCCCCAACACACACCTCTGCTCCCCTCCCCCAGAAACTACCAAGCTTAAGAAAGAAAGGAGGTCTCTCCAAGAGAGGGAAAAAAAACGAAAGAAAGGAAAAAGGCGGTGTTTGTGTGTGTGTATGTGTGTGCGCGGGAAAGAGAAGTAGCTTTGTATTTTGGAATCTGGACTGGAACCAACGCAGACAGCTTGCAAATGGAGGACAAGGAGATAAAGAAAGAAAGGGGGGAATGAAGATGGGGGGGGGGGGAGGAAGCTCAGCTGCTTCTCGTTCCCTAGAAAGCCATAGACACCACGGAACTGAACAAAAAGTGAAGGTCTCTGTCCTCCCACCCCCCTTTTTCCCCTTCTTTCTTCTCTCCCCTTCTGTCTCTCAAAGGAAAGAGCAGGACGTGTGTAATGGCTTCTCTCCAGCTTAACCGCTGTTCTCCTCCAACCCTTTCAGAAACCGCAGCCAAAGGGAAGACCCCCACTATATCAACTTCAGGAAAGGCGGGAGCTCTCGTGTGTACCCACACATACACACGCATATATATCTATATCTATATACACATATACACATACATATATATCCACACCGGTTGTAGGAGGGGGAGGGAGACCTAGTATACCTGCCTGAGAGAGAGAGAGAGGGACCAGATTTGCAAGGAGAGGTGAAGGAACAGAGAGAGAAAGAAAGAGAAAGCAAAGAAAGAAAAAGAAAGAAAGAGGTCACCACATAGCTGGGTCGAGTCAGCTCAGAGCTCTTTTTTTTTTCCCCACCTCTCCCGCCTGTGATCCAATCACTTCCCCACATCCAACCCCCCAACTGCCCCCACACACTTCTGAGCTCCGCTCCTCTCACTTATCTCTCCCTCCCCCCACCCTTAATGCAAGAACAACAAAAAATTAATTAACTGCCTTCCTCCTCCTCCTCCTCCCACCACCGGCTCTTCCACTACCTCCTTCTCCTCCTCCTCTCCTCCTCCCCCATTAAGAGACAAGACACTTCTTCTCTTTAACAAAACCATCGTTTCTCACCACTACTTCGGGTCGCCCCCCCCCCCCCCCGACACACAAACACAGACACACACACACACCCTTTCTTCTGTTTCTTCAGCTGCTTCTTCTTCTTCTTCTGGCTTGCCGGAATGAATGGATCGCGGGCTATGAGAGGAGGTCTATCTCCCTGTCTTTTCCAAGGTGGTGGGACAGCCAAAAGAAGGCTTTTTCTTCCCCGTTCCCATAGCTTAGACCCGCGATGGGCTTTAATTGCGAGAACTTACAACAGGAAGGTCCTGGCGCTGGCGTTGGTCGCTTTCCACGGCTCTCCTTTTTCTCCTTCTCCTGCTTGCAATTGTTGTGGAAGTTGTTTTTGCTAGACTCATGTGCTCCTTGCCAGGTCTCAGCAATGGAGAATCGCCATCTTTTTCCCTGCTTTTTTCCCCCCTCTCCCTCTCTCTCTCTCTCTCTCCCCCTCTCTCTCTCTCTCCCTTACTGGTTTGCTGCAGCTGCAGATGACCTGAGATATCCGTCTCTCTTCTCTCCCTCTCTCTCTCTCTCTCTCTCTCAATCTTCTGTGTGTCTCTCTCTGAATAATGAGCAACCAGAGGGAGCGAGAGAAGGAGAGAGAGAAGACAATCTCCTTGCCTACCACACAAAACGCAAGAGCACCAGGGGGTGCAAGAAGGCTTTCTAACAACAACAACGTGGGGGGGGGGAGAAAGAAGAGGGGGGCCGAAGGCAAGAGAATAAGAGGAGGGGGAAAGAAAGCTAGAGATGGTGATGGTGGAGGAGGAGGAGGTGGTGGTGTTGAAGAAGATGAGAGAAGAGGAAGATGGTTACAAACTTGAGTCCTCTTGGGATATGATTTCTGAGGCACTCCCCGGCTTCCTGAGGTTGGGAGAGCTGGAAAAAAAAACCACAAGCGACCTGGAGAGGTTTCCCAATCCTAAACTGTTGCTTGTAAACTGCAACCCTTGTTAGTCTTGGAGATGCTGAGAGAAAGCCCCTTCTCTACGCTGCTGGGTCACCAGAGCCTTTGCCACCAGACCTGACAAGTTCTAATAAAATCTGTACCACCGGGCTTGAGCGCCTCCAGAGATGCGCCTTGTCTCTGTCCCCTAAGCTGATCCCTGAGATGCGCCCATCTAGAAGAGGCTTAGTCTTTTTTCCTTCCTTCTTCCACCCCCCCCCCCAGCAGCAGCGTGAAAGAACACAAATGGAACTGGAGGTTGCAAAGTGTATCTTAAAAGAAAAAAATAAATAAAAAGGAAAAGAAAAGCTCAGATCTACCACGTGGTTGATTTTAATCCCCCTCCCTTCTCTTTTAGCTTGCGTTTGAGGGGAGAAAAAGGACTCAAATTGTCCATTTCTAGCACGTATTTTGAAGTCTTCTCCCGGAAATAAAGACTCTTTGTCGTTTGATTTCTTCTCCTAGCATGTGTGTGTGCGTGTGTGTGTGTATGTATATACATGTATATGTGCGTGTGATATACTCAACAGAGACACACAAAAGGAGAAAGCTTGTAGCACACAGGGGTAAATGCTCCTGCTTCCTTAGAAAGGTCTGTGCAGTGTTTTGACTACCACAGGATCCTACTTTAAAATTAAAATTAAAAATAAAACTTTGGTGCCATCTTCCCCCTCCCTTCCCTCTCCTTGTCTGCACTTCTCTGGCTGACTATAATAGGCGCAAGCTATGGAAAGTGACAATCAAGATTGCCAATGATAAGGTGTCATCACCTTGAAGACAAAAGAGAGAGAGGGAGAAAAAAATGAAGATATTACAACCATGGATCTTTATTTTTTCCAGGAAATCATTCTGAACCCTTCCTGCAAACAATGTGTGTGCGTAGGATTCTCTCCTTTTTCTCCCCCTTCTACTTGCATCTTTCATGCCAAATTTAATACCTTTCAGATTTTAATCTAGTACTGGGGTTGGGGAGAGAAGGGTGGAAGGGAAATGAAGTTAACATTGCAAAAAAAAAAAATCAATAAACACTGTAGTGAAGAGGAAAGCAATTTGAAATGGAAGACATGGCACTCCTGATATTTCTGTTTCTCTAGTCCTTCAACTAGTCTCTCTGGAGCAAAGAGGGGGTAGGACTTTAAAAGATGGGGGAGGGAACCCTTTCCATGGAATGAGAAACCTTCTGTGGAAAAAAAGAAAAGCTGAGTCTTTTATTTTAAATATGTGGATTTAATTAAGATAGAGAAACAATTCAACTCAAGCTTTAAAGAATAGTTGAGCCTAAGGAGCTACAGAATAAACCCGAAAGTGGGAAGACGGAAGAAACATTCATCAATTAAGTAAAAATGAGAACGCATATCCGTCTGTAATTTTCCATCATGTCCTCAATGTTGTTCTCCTTTCCTAATTTATGATGATTAATAATGAGTAAAACCTAGTCCTTCTAAAATTGTCAGGATTTATGTGATCTTGAATGAGATCAATGGCTTCCAGTACAATACCCCTTCTAATGTTTCATATTATATTATTACAATAATTGGGGGAACTGTTTTTGCACACTTTGGAAGCTAATACATCTATCAGTCTATGCTGATGCTTCTCACCGCCCCAATTTTGACTTTGTCATCAGAGATAATAATTCTTCTAACAAGGTGACATGCCAGAAGTAAGGCCTTTTTCTTTGTGTGGAAAAAGGCAAATCCAACTGCATCACTCTTCAGCTATAGTGTTAAATAAGATAAATTCTACTGAATTTAGGGAAGATCTGCGTATCAAATTCTCAAGGCAGTGCTGATGGTAATTGTGTCACTGCTGATTTTGCATTTGGGCTTTTATGGTGCACTTGCTTCATGTCCAGTTTCTGAGCCCCCTTCTCTTGTTCATTGCAGTACTATAAGGAACCCAGATGGTGTGTGTCCCCAACCGTGAGGGGCTGTCATGTCAGCATCTCGGGCCACTCTAGTTGGTACACCATTGCTGCTGCTTCTTTTTTTTTTAAAAAAGTTTCTTTTTAATCCTGTAACCAACTATTGGACAAGTATTCCCGTACTTGATGTCAGTTTTCCCCAATGTAATCAGTTTCTTTGTTTTGTGTATGTTCTTGTTTATGTGCATGAAATGCCAATATGTTCCAGTGTCCAATTAACACGCCAACTCCTTTTTTTCCCCATCAAATGTCATTTTGTGGTTACTCCCCATCTACTTCTCTCTGTTTATATATGCATATATACATAATACTGAGAGACAGAGACAAAGATAGAGACATAAACTTCTATATTTAATACATACATATCCAATGAGGCTGGAAGGCAAATTCTTAACACCAGCCATCTCGACAACCCACTGTCCTTCTCAACATCATCACTGCAGACTATCTGTTCACATTGAATCCTCTGCTTTCCAGGCAGGCGCATCACTAACTATACAATTTCTATGTGCTCGAAAGTGTTTATAAGAGAGGCCCACAGACTTCCTGCCCTCTTCTTCTCTCATGGCATTGCTGTTAGAACTGGAATGTAAGGAAATCAAGATCCTTCTGTGGTAGGTCTTTAATTTGGCAGCAACCGCTATTTGCCAGCCACAGTTTGGTAGCATTTCCTTGTGTGTATCTGGAAAGGACAGCTTTGAATGGCTATCATATCCAAGCCAAAATGAATTTTAAAGGGCTAAAGATGGACTGGTTGTCCATGGACATTAGGAAAAGCCAACAGCCATCCATTTATTCATAAAGTACCATAAAGTAAGGAAGGCTGGAAGATTGGAAAGAATATCACTTAACTGATATGTATTTTGTATCCCCTGGCCTCATTCTCCATGATTATGTATTGCTTTATGAGCCATGATGGTGCACTAGTAAGAACGCACTATTGCAGGCTAACTCTGCTGACTGCCGACTGCCAGCAGTTCAGCGGTACAATTCACTGGCTCAAGGTTGACTCAGCTTTCTATTTTTCCGGGGTCAGTAAAATGAGGACTCAGATTGTTGGGGGCAATATGCTGACTCTTTAAACTACTTGAAGGGGGCTGTAAAGCATTGTGAAGCTGTATATAAGTCTAAGTACCATTGCTGTTGCTTTCCCAGTTTATAACAGCAGTGAGCAACTGCTGTATGAGGAAACCCTGGCCATGTTTTGTGCCACTGCCCAAACGTTACTTCTGCTTACCATATATTTTTATTCATGCTAAGGGTTTCCTCCCTGTACACCACACAGAAAGCAGTGGAAGGAGTACACAGTGGCCCTGTAGGTGGGTTATTGAGTTGGCAAGATAGCACAGGAGATGGTCATCTTATCTTTTCCGTTCTTTCCCTGGTAGATACCCCACACTGAGCACATCAGGGACCAAGCGTAATCCTGAGCTCCTTTTTTGCTCATGAAGGTGAGGATTGCAGTAGGTTATTCTAATGAGTATCATGTGATCAGCTCAGAGGTTGCCTTAACAATTTTCAACTGGCAACCCTTTTTTTTTTTTTTTTTTTGTCCATAAACATAGCAACTTGAGGTTCAGCAATCCACATTAACACCATGCTGGACAGTCCTGTGAGTTGCCAGATATGGGGGTGGGGGTATTGCCGGACAATTCTGCAGCTGAGAAATGATGGGTCTTTTGGAATGCTAACAGTTGACCCAACATTTTCCTGACAAAGCAATGAAAACAGACCCACCAGTGTGACTTCCTTCACCGTCCTCACCATCTGCTATGACACCACAGGCCAACATGGTGCAATCCACTCCAGTCAACCACACACTGCAGGCACCTGCGTTCCAACCCAAAGGCTTGATTTCATTTTTCACCAGTAAGGTTGCAAATCTCAGAAGATAGCGTCTTGGTATAGTGGTGGGTGATGGGCATCTTACCTTGCTGATTTCCCAGAGGCAATGTCATCCTGACCCTTTCAACAAGAGTGGACTCTGTGAGCTTAATAGCAGAATTGTTTTCCTGTACACGGAAACGTAATTTCCATATTGGTCTCCCATGCAGATACATCTACCAGTCTGCAGAAGCAACATATTCCTGTTGAAAACTTAAAACTCCTGGAGTCTAGTTTATCAGAAGAATATAGAAAATGTTGCTCCATGTGTAGGAGTAGGGGTGACACTGGGACATAATCTACTGCATTGATGGCACTGCACTAGTTTTGTTTCTCTTCTTCCCCTGGATGGTATTGCATCTTTGCACAGTGGCAGTATCATAGGTATTTAATGAAGTTAATCAGAGACGTGAATATTGCTAATTGAAAACTTTTCCCAATATCCTGCCATGAAACATGAACAATAGTTTGCAATGGCAATTTTTGAAAGTTCACTCTCTGATTACTGAGTTGCTTATATCCCTGCCTCGATTCCCTCTGTTGAAACTGAACTTAACTACTGGTAAGTTGTGTTGTTGTGCACTATGTTGTGGTGGGATGATTGAGAGATATGGTATGCCCACAGATACCCACAGAACAACTTCTGCCATTGTCTACCATTGAGAAGTAAAAGGTGCTGATTGTAACACAATGTAGCGTATCATGATAAAGGCTAGATTTCCAAAATGTAATACCAGGTTGCATGGGTCCTCCCTTTCCTACTATAGGTAGAATATATAAATGACAAAGGATTGAGTATGTTTGTGGTGCAGGGGGTCTGATGGGCTCCTGTAGTCTCCTTCTGAGCATAGCACTTGGAAATACTGAGTGGTAGATGTAGGGTTATCAAAAGATGCAGGGCCTACAGAACTAATATAATTTCACATTTGTTGAGTGTTGGGGGAGACATGGAGGAATAGATAATCCTACATGCAAAGTTTGACGAAAGTCTTGTACAATTAGCAAGCACAGACATGTAGGAAAATCAGCACCAACCCAAACTAATCAATGCCCTGTCACTGCTTGGACCTCATAATATGCTTTGGCTTCAATAATAATAGCACTTAGACTTATATACCGCTCCATAGTGCTTTACACCACTCTCTGGGCAGTTCATCACTCTCAAGTCCTGGCACTAAATAATGCACACTATGGCCCTTGTTCACAGATATCATGCAGTGGTATAGGTAGTCCTTGACTTACAACCACAATTGAGCCAGAAATTTATGTAGTTAAGTGAGTTTTGCCCAACTTTATGACCTTTCTTGCCATAGTTTTAAACTGAATCACTGCTGTTGTTAAGTTACTAACATAGTTGTTAAGTGAAGCTGGCTTTCCCATTGATTTGCTTGTCAGAAGATCGCAAAAGGGATCACATGACTCAGGGACACCACAACCGTCATATATATGAACTAGTTCCCAAGTATCCGAATTTTGATCACATGATTATGGGGATGCTGCAACAGTTGTGAATGTGAAAAATGGTCATAAGTCACTTTTTTCAGTGTCGTTATAACATTGAAAGGTCATTAAACAAACTGTTGTAAGTCGAGAACTACCTGAACCTACACTCCCTATGGACACCACTCATATGGATACAGAAGAACCCACTGCAGGCCAAATCTTGTATGGGACATAAAGGTTACAGGCAATGGTGGGATTCAAATAATTTAACAACCGGTTCACCCAGGCTCAGGTTGGCTGTCATGGGAGACATGGCCCATCCCCGTCTTCCAGCTCCGCCACACATGCGGGATGAGCCTCCCGCAATGGCCAACCTGACCCTGGGTGAACCGGTTGTTAAATTACCAACCCCCTGCTATCAAAGTGGATTCTGGGCACTGCACTGCAACGGAGAAATGGGCAACAGAGCGGTTGGCATGAGGGAAGGAGGAGGAGCAGGGAGAAGAAAGAAGGAAAGCGGCTTCCTCCTTCCCTCGCGCCGGCTGCTTTATTGCCCGTTACTCCATTGCAGCACAGCGCCCAGGATCCACTTTGATAGCGGTGTGTGTGTGTAATTTAACAACCGATTCATATGAACCGGTGCGAACCAGCTGAATCCCACCATTGATTATAGGGCTATCCCCCTGCTTGTTCTATCTATTTATTTATTTATTTATTTATTTATTTGATTTGCCAATTGTTTACAAGATAATAAGTATAAGTGTATACATAGTTGTGAATACATGAAATGGGTACATATAAGAAAAATAAAAGAAGAATAAGAGAAACAATAGGACAGGGACGGTAGGCACGTTGGTGCGCTTTATGCACGCCCCCTACAGACCTCTTAGGAAAGGGGTGAGGTCAATAGTAGACAGTCTAAGGTTAAAGTTTTTGGGGTTTGGGGAAGAAACTACAGAGTCAGGTAGAGTATTTCAGACATTGACCACTCTATTGCTGAAGTCGTATTTCCTGCAATCAAGTTTGGTGCGGTTAACTTTGAGTTTGTATCTATTGTGTGCTCTTGTGTTGTTATGGTTGAAGCTGAAGTATTCATTGACAGGTAGGACATTGCAATGTATGATTTTATATACCATGCTTAAATCAGACCGAAGACGGCGTAATTCAAGGTTTTCTAGTTCTAGAATTTCAAGTCTGGTGGCATAAGGTATTCTACAACGAGTAGAGGAGTGGAGAACTTTTCTTGTGAAATATTTCTGGACTTTCTCAATTGTGCTAATATCAGATACGTAATGTGGTTCCAGACTGATGAACTGTATTCGAGTATTGGTCTAGCAAATGTTTTGTATGCTCTGGTTAGTAGTGCGATATTACCAGAGAAAAAGCTACGTAGGGATTAGGTTAACAACTCTTAATGCCTTTTTGGCTATGTAGTTGCAGTGGGCTCTAGCACTTAGATCATTAGAGGTGAGTATTCCAAGGTCCTTTACAGAGCTTGGGTCATCAACAAGATCTTGACTATTCAGCTTGTATTTTATTTTCTGATTTTTTTGCCAATATGTAAGACAGAGCATTTATTTGTTGAGATTTGAAGTTGCCATTTGTTTGACCATTCTGATACATAGTCAAGATCTTTTTGTAGGGTAGCAGTATTGTCTGTGGTATTGAACAGCTTTACATCATCAGCGAAAAGAACGCAATTGCTCTTAATATGATCACAGAGGTCATTTATGTAGAGTATGAAGAGAGTTGGTCCTAGAACACTGCCTTGGGGGACACCACTATTGACAGGTACAGAATTTGATAGGACGCTCCCAATTTTGACCATTTGTTGTCTGTTTGCCAGGAATGCTTCTATCTAGTTATTCAGTTGTCCAGAGATACCATAGGATTTTATTTTTAGGAGTAGTTTGTTGTGTACCACTGAATCAAAGGCTTTACAGAAGTCTATGTAGATTGCGTCTATTGCTTTGCCCTGGTCGAGTTGTGTCGCCCATATGTTTTTGCAGTGTAAGAGTTGCAGATTACAGGATAGTTTTTTTCTGAAACCAAATTGTTTATTGGAGAGTAGGTTGTTTGTCTCTAAGTGGAGGATGATGGATTGGTTAATAATTGATTCCATGACTTTACAGGTGACGCAGCATAAGGAGATTGGTCTGTAATTTTCAACTAGGCTTGGGTCTCCTTTTTGAAGATGGGGATGACTGTGGCTTGTGACCATAGGTTAGGCAAGGAGCTGGTCCTGAAAGATTTTTCAAAGATTATGCTTAGAGGTTTGGCTATGGCAGTGGATAGCTTTTTTAAGAAGTAGGCACATATTCCATCCGGTCCAATAGATAGAGATGGTTTTAGATTGCGTAGTGCTTTTTCAACATTGTCTTCTGTAAAATTGATATGTATTAGATCATTGTTGTTATCTGTGGTACGGCTAGGAAATACTGGGCATGATCCATTGCTGTTTACAAATACTGAGCCGAAGAATGTGTTAAAGATGTTGGCTTTAATGGTGTCATCGTTGCAGTCTTTACCATTAGGTCCTATCAGGGGTGGGATGGACCTTGAGTCTTTTAGTTTGTTGTTTACAAAATTGTAAAAGCACGGGTGGAATTGGTGCTTATCTGCTACACTATAACAAAGAATGGTGTGATCTGAAGGCTAATAGTGGAAGCATAATGATCCTGCAATGTGCAATGTTGCAGCTGTGTTCCAGATGTCATGATGTAAGTGGTTGATGATATGCCTGGTTGTCCTCATGGTGGTGTCTAGGTCACAGTTGTGCTTTCATGGGGCAAGCCATTTGTGTGCCTGGTCCTTCAGCTGCTGCACAGACAGCCTTCCTGGAATGTTTAGAGGCAAATCTCCTTAACAGTAGTACTTGTTTCTACTTGGAATGGTGAAGGAGACACTCTCCTATGTTCTCAGTGCAAGACCTTTGTGTGGCACCACTAACTGGAAAGCCAGGGACAATGCTGCAAGCAACGGGTGCTATGAGAGAAAGAGAATCGTGTTAGATGGATGCTGAAGGAAGAGCAGGTTGGCCATGACTGTGCTAACTTCCAGAAGCAGGCGTGACTCTCCTTAGTTGATGGCCCTGCTGCAGGAGGACAATGGCAATAGTCTTGGTTGCTATTCAGATGCAGCACCTCACGCTTCTCCACTGTACTATGCAATATGGTGATATTGCATAGTACAGTGGAGAAGCTCATCTTGCATTTGATTATTATATGGCTGCCTATGGAGATTCTCAGTCATCCAGGTCACAGTTGTCCCAAAGGTGCTTTTTTCAAGAGGCAACTGGACTTTCTAGTTTTTCTTTGAAGATGATTCACTTCTCATCCAAGAAGCTTTTTCAGCTCTCACTGGATCCTTCCATTTCCCACCATCCAGTGAGAGTTGAAGAAGCTTCTTTCATGAGAAGCTAAACATCTTCAAAGAAAAACCACAAAATCCAGTTGCCTCTTGAAAAAAAGCACCTTTGGAGCTATCCAGGGGTGGGATTCTGCTGGTTTGGACTAGTTCGGGCAAACCCTTTGCTCCAAAGATCAGCTGTCTCTGAACCAGTTTGGTGCGATGATCATGTGGGCCTGCCCGCCTGCCCATGCACTGTACTGACCTTTATCATCCCAGCTGATGAGCGCAGAAGAGTGGATTGCCGCTCCTCAACTGTGTTACTCCCCTGAAGTAACATAACAGGTAAGGACTTTTGCATTGTGTTGATCTGCACGTAATCACCGGTTGTTATACCGCCAGCATCCCACCCCTGGAACTACCATACGGTTGGTTATCTAGTTCCTGCTCATTTGGGTACTGTTTGGTGTCATCCAGCATCTGCTCCATCGTGTCATGGAAGTGGTAGTCTATAAGAATGCCATGGAAGAGAGGAGATGGAAGAGAACATCAGACAGATGATCAGGCAGCTGACCAGCCTTGAACTGGAGGAACATGCTGTGGGTGCAGTAGGCAGTAAAGCAGAGGATGTCTAGGTGCGTTGATAATACAACTGCAGACTGCAGGTGGCTATCATCCTTCACCGTTGTGATCCTGGTAAGAGTTTTTTTTTTTTTAATATTTCTTGATCCTGGTAAGAGTTGGTGGATCTTGTAATGAAACATAAAGAGAGTCACAAGTTGCTCATCCCTGGTAAATAGACGTTATCAAAATATGTATTCAGATAATTCCCACTGAAACCAAATCAATTGAGCAACAGTATTTAGTTCTGCAATCATAAATTTATTTACATTAAAATAAATTCCAGTGGCATATGCTTCTGAAAAGATCTGCCTATAAGGTATCTTATTGGTGGTTGGACATTACATACTAGCTGATGTAGATCATACACTGTATTTTTGGATCTCATCCCTTTGACTGCCTGAAGGGAACACCAAAATACATCCAATTCCCCTCCCCCATCCCAGGCAAGTCCCTTTAATCTCTGCAGTTTTCTTAGTAAATGTCTATGGAGATTCTCATTCATCCAGGTCAGGATTGGGCCAAAGGTGCTTTTTCAAAAGGCAGCTAGACTTCGTTTTTCCTTGAAGATGTTTCGCTTCTCATCCAAGAAGAACTGAAGAAGCTTCTTGGATGAGAAGCGAAACGTCTTCAAGGAAAAACAAAATCCAGTTGCTTTTTGGGGGGAAAAAACAAAAACCTCCTTTGGGATTTTCTTAATAAAGCTTTTCAGAAGTTGGTTGGCTATTGCCTCCTTCCTAGGGCTGAGGGAGAAGGACTGGCGCAAGGTCACCCAGCTGGCTTTTGCCTAAGGTGAGATGAGAACTCACCGTCCCCCAGTTTCTAGCCTTACCACTATACCAAACTGCCTCTCCCATCCGACAGTTCATACTGTACTTCTACATGAATTAACTCTTCTACTCAGTACTATTTAAATAAGATGAAAAAGAGAGGGTGGGGAGCAGATGGAAAAGTGCCTATTTTAGAAAATCAATTGAAGCGGGGGGCGGGGGGGGTAGGGAAGATCTGGAAAATATTGTATTGATTCTCATAGTTCCATGCAGACAAGAGAAAGCAGACACAACCTAAGATGCTGATCAAAGAACATTATTAGAGAAGAGGGGGGCGGGGGGTGGGTAGACTTTGCCGCTGCCAGGGTGTGCATGTGTTCTGGCAGCAATTTTCAATAAATCATCCCTTCTCGTGAAAGGAATGCCAGGACTTTTCAGAAAGTCTTTGACATACCTTCAGCACAAGAGCAGATAATGTGTCTCTTTGTCTTTTAATAATGAATCCTGACTCTTCCTGTCAGCCAGTTCTCCTGGAAAATAAGAACGCTTGGGCTGGGGCAAGGTGGAAGCTTGGAACTTAAGTTATGGGGAAAACTCAGACTCATCGCATCCTTCTTTCCCTTTCTCTTTAAAGAGAAAATCAAAACTGATCTTCCCGGAGATTATTTTTTTAGCTGACCTCATTTCCATAGAGATGGCCATAAGGATTTTGTCTTCCTGCAATCTTAGCTTGCATAATTATATACAGATTGTCTTAGGTAATGCATTACTTTTATCTCCAAAGAAGGTCATGGATAACCCTTTATTTTAAAATACTGATTCATCCTTCCAGAATATCATAGTTCCGTGCAACATATGCCTTCTGCCAACTAGAAGTCAGTAGACTTAGCACAAATGCTTGGTGGGGCATCTTACTTAAGAAGCATTGACCTGGTGTTCTGCAGATTGCAAAGTTAACTTTCTTTAAGGGTTGGCCAAGGCACATGCTCTAATAAGCCCAAGAGAAAACACCCTTCTCCGTGATCGTATTCACCCTTGCTCCCAGAAGAAAAATAAAACAACAGAGCTTCATTTTCTTTTTGACTAATTTTAATATGGTCTAAAACCTGTATTTTTGCCAAACTGAGTTGATTAATCTGAAGGTGGCCCTTTCTTTTATTTAACAATTTTAACTGTTGCTATTTTCCTATGTTTTTACTACTGTGGATTTTATTCTTGAGTCATATTTTCCATTTGTTTCATTACTTGTTTTGAGTCCTAAAAGGCAGCAAGAAGAAGAACAAATAGATACCAATAAGGAGAATATTAAAGATCCGGTAAAGATCAGAAATGTAAGCTGCCTGCAGCAATAAAAATAATGGGCAAGAAATGTTGGAAAAGAACTAGTTCCTTTAAGTCACATTTTTAACATGCGTGTAGCTTAGTGGACAATCTATAGAAGTTGGTTAAATAGCCATGTTTGCATAGTAGCAAGTTTTCTTTTCACACATAGATTTTTAAAGGGATTTGGTTTACCAGTATCTGCTATAGGAAGGACAGAGAATTGGCTGCTTATCTTATCTCTAGCATGTCTGGAGATGATCTGCCAACCAAATTGGACCCAAACTATTTAGTCCTTCAAATACTTGCCAATACTTTGATTTAGGCCTAGAAGCAATAGATGAGTGCAGGCATTGTGAGATCCAATCTAATGATTTCATGATAAGTGCTCGCTAACATTTTTACTGAGGCAGCCTGGAACAACTGCAACTTCCCCAAAACACTTCAGAAATAGCCCCAGGAAGAGCATGCTGCAGTAATTAAATCTAGATGTAACTAAACAGTGTGCTACTTGGCTTCTTCAGAAGCAAGTATGTTGGTTTACCGATCTAAACTGCCAAAGATTTTCCTGGATACTTTGCCATCTGGCCATCCAGAGGCATGCCTGAATCTCAGAAAGCACCACTAATCTGTAGACATATTTTTTCAGTGTGAACACTTCTCCATTACAACAGCTGTGACCTGCTTCTGTTATTGATCTAGAACCTCAGCAGCTTCGTTAAAGTTAGTTTTTTGAACTAGGAAAATAGTAGTATAGGACAGAAGGATAATGATTATAATATGTTTATTAGAATGCCCAGAATGTCCTTATGCTGGTATTAAATTACTTTGGTACCGAAGTCCCAAAGGTGCTTTTCAAGAGGCAACTGGATTTTCTGGTTTTATCTTCGAAGACATATTGCTTCTCATCCAAGAAGCTTCTTCAGCTCTGAAGAAGCTGAAAAAGCTTCTTGGATGAGAAGAGAAACATCTTAAAAAAAAAACCAACAACAACAGAAAGTCCAGTTGCCTCTTGAAAAAGCACTTTTGGGACAACCATGACCTGGTTGACTGAGAAGCTCCATAGATATTTAGATACTGAAATGGTTCTTGAGGGTCATTATTCATTAGATTCTACTGGTCTAATGCCCATCCCACCTACGAGTGGAATCTAAATTCCCATACACATCAACAAGAAATTTATATGAATTGACAGCCAGTATATAGCCAATATACCAGAATATTATCTTGAAAAAGACTGCAAGACACGACAGCTAAGGAATAGAATAGAATAGAACAGAACAGAACAGAACAGAAAATAGAATAGAATAGAATAGAATAGAATAGAATAGAATAGAATAGAACAGAAAACAGAATAGAATAGAATAGAATAGAATAGAATAGAATAGAATAGAATAGAATAGAATAGAATAGAATAGAACACTTTATTGGCCAGCCAAATGTGATTGGACACACAAGGAATTTGTCTTGGTGTAAATACTCTCAGTATACATAAAGAAAAGGTACATTCGTTAAGAATCAAGAATCATAACGTACAACACTTAATGATAGTCATAGGGTACAATCAACAATCAAATCATACTAGGAAACAGTCAATATAAATCGTAAGGATACAAGTGACAAAGTTACAGCCCTATAATCACAAGTGGGAGGGGATGGGTGATAAGGAGTGATGAGAAGATTAACATCCCACAAGACTCTCTAATTACCATGTGGTTGCCATTTATACCTAAATGCCCCAAACCTCTAACTGTCCAAAAGGTATCTATACCATATAAAATCAAAGGTGAACCTGGAAAGGATAAATATCAGTTGATAAAGTGATGTCTGTCTATCTGTCTATTTCTGCCTTCATCTCAAGGACACATACAGATGTTCGAGTCTTGTTTCAAACAAATAGAAAATGTCATTTTCTTATTCAAGTTGAAGTTATAGTTAACATGGGAACTAGTTTTCCAAACTGAGTCTTTTAAAAGATGAAACAAGTTCCTTATCAGAACCTTTGGCTTTTCTGAGTAGTCTGTAGCTCCTCTAGCATTTGCCAGGAAAATTATTTCACTGTCTTTAGATCCCAGAAACTGATTTTCTTAGTTAGGGAAAGAAGCTGGTTCAGCACAATCTAATATTGCAAACGTCAGCCTAACCCTTCATCTCTTTGCCATTATTAAAGCAAGTGTCAAGGACCATCTGAGTCATGCACATCATGTCATAATTGTGGCCAGTTGGTTTGTGATGTTGTGGAAAATCAGGGTAGAAGGGTTCACACAAAATAATACCCATCACAGGTCTGACATGACAAATGGGATACAACAGGGGTGTCAAACTTTATTTCATTGCGGGCCACATCAGGGTTGTGTTTGACCTTGGGGGGGGCGTGGCCAGGAGGCATGACCAGCTCAACGTCACCCATGTTGGGGGTGCCCGTGGTGGCCCAAGCCCTCTACCAATAAAAACGGAACTGTGCGTGGTCCACCCGAGCTCTGTTTTTGCTGGCAGAGGCCCTGTGGGCCAGTCCTTTGCTGTTTCCAGGGCAACCTCATAGGCCAGATCTAAGCACCCTGCAGGCCAGATTCGAACCACGGGCCTTGAGTTTGACACCTTTGGGATAGAAGATAGGTATAAGGCAGTAGTGGGATTCCAATTTTTTTTTACTACCAGTTCTGTGGGCGTGGCTTGGTGGACGTGGCAGGGGAAGGATACTGTAAAATCTCCAGTCAGAGATGGGATTTTCTGATTCTCCAAACTGCTCAAAATTTCCTCTACTGATTCTCCAGAACTGGTCAGAACCTGTTGAATGCCACCTCTGGTACCAGAAGTGAAATATGCAATCTTCAATCTGCCCAGTTGTGGGAAGGGAATTGATGATGTAGAAATGATGAAATAACATTAGATGCAGATCAGGGTCAACAGCATCCATTACTAAGGTTGGGGTCAACAGTATCCTTATTAAACACCAGTCACATTTTTATGCATTTTTTTGATTTTCTTTAACAACGTAGGTACAGGCAGCTCTCAACTTACAACAGTTTGTTTCGTGCCTATTCAAAGTTACAATGACGTTGAAAAAAGTGACTTATGGCCATTTTTCACCCTTACCACCATTGCAGCATCCTCATGGTCATGCAATCAAAAACCTGATTCATATTTACGACGGTTGCAATGTCCCAGGGTCCTGTGATACACCTTTTGCGGCCTTCTGACAAGCGAAGCCAGAGTCACTTAAAAACCATGTTACTAATTTAACAAATGGACGGATTCGCTTAACAACTGTGGCAAGAAAGGTCATAAAATGGGGGGCAGAACTCACTTAACCTATATCTCACTTTAGCAACATAAATTTTGGGCTCAATTTTGGCCATAAATCAAGGGCTACCTGTATTTTCATCTTTGCATTTTGTTCTGCTTTTTAGTCATCACTTTATAAATGATAAAATCAGGGGTGGGATTCAAATTTTTTAACAACCGGTTCTGTGGGCATGGCTTAGTTGGTGGGCGTGGCTTGGTGGTCATGTTATTGGCTGGGCGTGGCCAACTCAATATCACTCACATCAAGGCACGCATCTCCTCACCTGGCCTCTCGTGACTGTGGGGATGCTGCAACAGTCGTAAGTGTGAAAATGGTTATAAGTCACTTTTTTCAGTGCCATTGTAACTTTGAATGGTCACTCCACACAAGCAAAGTATCAGCAAAGGAGGGGAAAAAAAACTCCAGAGACATTCCTGAGACAGGAAGTCTAGTCCTGCCAAGAATGTAATAAGGGTTAACGGAGAGGCCGTTTCTGTAAGCAACACCAGAATGTTTCCTTCCTGCCTTCCTTACAGGATTAGGCCAGTAATTTCTTCTAACAACCGATTCTCCAAACCTCTTAGAATGTTAACAACCGGTTCTAGCGAATAGGTGCAAACTGGTAGAATTCCACCCCTGGATAAAATAATTTTTTTAAAAAAAGCATAAATTATATCAAAACCATGACTTGTGCATGTTTATTTCATTGGGTAAATGGGGCACTTAAGTAATGACCTCATGCCATCTGATGCAAATTCATACAGGTGGGGCTGAGAATTCTGAGAGCTGTAATCTTATACATCTAGAGGGTTCCAGGTTGAGAAGGCTGGTGTCATTAAACATTGGTTCCTGAAAGTAAATGACATGTACAAATAGTGAGACTAGCATCACTTCCGCGTCTGCTTTGAGAACAAGTGGGGCCTGGGAAAAAAAGCGTGCCCACTTAAGTTCAGAGATCTGGAAATGGGCAAGGTTTTTCTTTTTCTGCATCTGAAAGAACATTCTTTTCACTGTAATTATTCACATTTCAGTGTGTCCATTTTGATTCCATTCCTTTTCGCCCTTTACCCTCCTGAATTAGCTAGTAAACTGAATTCCTGGCAAGAGTCTTTTGATTCAGGAAATTCCTCCTTGGACTCTGCCAGAGGTCCACACTGCCTACATTGGCAAATTAACACTCATTCCCTTGCATCAGGAATGCAGGGATTGGAAGCTCCAGGTTTACAAATGCCTCCCGAAGTTATTAAGGACAGCTGCGGGAGCTTTCCTAAAACTTGAACATTCTGCCTTATAAAAGTGGGGAATATTTTAAATAAGGAATGCAATGGAACGGAATGGAGTAACAAAAAAAATACAAAGTTAGAAGGAAACAAAAGGCCAGAATACATCTCTTCCAGCAACCAACACCCTGATAAGCAGGGATTAAAACCAGATAAATAATTAAGCATAAAACAATACTCTAGTCAAGCAATTACAAAGGAGAAACACACCCTTACCAAAACTGGCAAGGCAAGCTACTGTATATAAACAGGGAGCAAACACTACACTCACATAGTTACCTAGTTGGGTAATGAAATGTCTGCAAACAAACAACCAAATTCAAAGAGTACAAGGACCTCACACAATAGAATAGTTATATTTCATCTATACGCATACATATAGGTATAGGTATAGTATAGGTATACATATATATCTATGTACATATACACATAGAAAAGCGGGAGGTTAAAATTAATATATTACCTTTAATGTTTTATTAAATTGATTTAGATTTAAATATCTTTATAATAAAACAATTCAATTCAAACTGAATTACGTGGTTAGAGTAACATTAGATTAAAATTAAAATTCTGTACCTGTCAATAGTGGTGTCCCCCAAGGCAGTGTTCTAGGACCAACTCTCTTCATACTCTACATAAATGATCTCTGTGATCATATTAAGAGCAACTGCGTTCTCTTCGCTGATGATGTAAAGCTATTCAACATCACAGACAATACTGTTACCCTTCAAAAAGACCTTGAATATGTATCAGAATGGTCAAGCAAATGGCAACTTGAAATCTCAACAAATAAATGCTCTGTCCTACATATTGGCAAAAAAAAATCAGAAAATAAAATACAAGCTGAATAGTCAAGACCTTGTTGATGATCCAAGCTCTGTAAAGAACCTTGGAATACTCATCTCTAAAGATCTAAATGCTAGAGCCCACTGTAACTACATAGCCAAAAAGGCATTAAGAGTTGTTAACCTAATCCTACGTAGCTTTTTCTCTGGTAATATCACACTACTAACTAGAGCATACAAAACATTTGCTAGACCAATACTCAAATACAGCTCATCAGTCTTGAACCCACATTACGTATCTGATATTAGCACAGTTGAGAAAGTCCAGAAATATTTCACAAGAAGAGTTCTCCACTCCTCTCTACTTGTTGTAGAATACCTTATGCCACCAGATTTGAAATTCTAGACCTAGAAAACCTTGAATTATGCCGTTTTCAGTCTGATCTAAGTATGGTATATAAAATCATACATTGCAATGACTTACCTGTCAATGAATACTTCAGCTTCAACCATAACAACACAAGAGCACACAATGGATACAAACTCAAGGTAAACCACACCAAACTTGATTGGAGGAAATACAACTTCAGCAATAGAGTAGTCAATGTCTGGAATACTCTACCTGACTCGGTGGTTTCTTCCCCAAACCCCAAAAACTTTAACCTTAGACTGTCTACTATTGACCTCACCCCTTTCCTAAGAGGTCTGTAGGGGGTGTGCATAAGTGCACCAACGTGCCTACTGTCCCTGTCCTATTGTTTCTTTTATTTTTCTTATATGTACCCATTTCATGTATTCATAACTATGTATGTACTTATACCTATTATCTTGTAAGCGATTGACAAATCAAATAAATAAAATAAATAGATTAAATATAGCTTTTTCAACCTCATTTCCATCTTCTGCCCTAATTTTTGTGGTGCAAGCTCAGGTTTCTCATTCACAAACATAATTGCTTCATAAGGAAGAGTTTTGAACATTTTACTGCATTTTACAAACTTCAGCAGAGCTGAACTGTCCTGAGGAAGAGATTGAACCTTATAAAGAGTGTACCAGCAAAGGAAGGGTTTGGGAATGACAGCATATCCATAAGCATCCTTCCTTTTCTTTTTGTATATGAAAAAGAATTGACCATGTTTGAAATGCACAACATCTGTGTAGACATCTGCTTTGGTACCTGCCAAATTCCTTATAAAACAAACTGATAGATAGCTTTAAATTGTGCTTCTCCAAAGTGAATGTTAGCAGGCAAACTAAGAAGCTCTTTGCAAGAGGGAAAAGAGAGCCAAGAAGAGTAAAACTGTGCTCTTTTGACCCCTGGAAGGTGGCAGAGTCTTCTTCTTCTGCACCAAGGAGGCCTCAACTGTTGCCCCATGGAAAAGAAGGCCTCTTTCATCCAACTGCGAAGATCCTCTTCATTGTCTTTCTAAAGAGTTCAACCTTGGCCTCTTCATATTTTTCAGAATGGTTTGCTGGATGTAGATAACACTTAATTTCCATGCCTCAACTTTTTTTTACAAAGATGTGCTTTCTACAAACATAGTTTAACAACCACAGCACACATTTTTTCAAGGCCACTACCTTTCCAAATAAGGTATAAAAGCAACTAGTACTGAAAGCATAATTTCAAACGTAGAAACGGTAACCAAATCAGAATAATCCCAAGATTGTGTTCATTTTATATGAAGTCAAAGTTATTGGTTGAGAGAATTAAAGTGAATATAGTTGTCCCCAAAATTAAACACCTTAAAAACAAATTTACTTAACCCCCAGGTCCAGTGCTCAAGGGGAAAATCAGGTTCATGAAGGTCCAGCAGGCTGACATCATCTGGATCCTGGAGAGATGTAATAATATATGTTTCAGTCCAATACTGTATATAAAACTACTATGTATAGTAAAGTTTTCTTTCAAGGAACAGATTCAGGCTCAAGGCTGTCAAATGTTTCTGAGAAGAAAGTTTTGGTAAATATATTTTCTGACAATCTTTTCCACTTTTTGGCTACCCACATGCCATGGCTATCTGTTCCATCATCCCCCAGCATAACATGACTATGTGGGGATGATGGGATATAGTCAACCATCCCTAAAAGTTTCAGGTCAAATTGCATCAGGACAAGAATGTTTTTAAGTGAGAAGAAAAAAAAATATTTGGGGCAAAGTTCTTCCCAACATCTAAAAATCAGATCTGACTGTTGTCTGGTTAATAGTCTGTCTATGAACTGTCTACTTGTGGATTACTGATTTGGTATACATATTCCTTATGGAAGAACTAGTAGTGGAAACAGATCAGGAGTCTTATCTAAATTTAAGTTGCTGAGATTACTTCAGCATTGATCAACTAATGTTGAATTCTCAGATAAGATTACTCTTCTCATAGCCTTGTTCCCTGCCTCTGTATACTTTGGAGAAGAAATAATCAGTGCTGTGCTGAAGACTTTGGAGCCACACCGATGAGACTGAAGGAAGAGTCAGAATCATGCATAATTCTCTCCTAGTCAGATGGACATTTTTAAACTTTGGACTTTTACACTTTGGCTGACACACATTCTTAACTGCAAATGGGTCATTCAGTCCCATCTTTTAAAGTCTATTATGTCGGCTTTGAAAAGATATTTTTCACTTTCTGGTCCACATCATTCTAGGAATCTACAGATAGATTTCTGAGTATTTAGTTAATTAAATAGTGGGTTACTGAGTTTCAATGGTTTTATTTTAGCAATAGCATCAGGACAAACTCCTACGTTATATTGCTGAAACAAAGAAACTTTAAGGCAGAGGTGTGGTAGGTCTGGATTTTGGTCTGCAAGGGATGGTGTCACCAGTTGTGGTCCTGAAAAACAATTCCTTGATTCAGAACAGTTTATTTCTAAGTGCAATATCACTTGTGTGAAGCATTTGGTGGGGGAGGGGGAGAAAAAAAGACTGTACTTTAAAAAAAAACCCACCAAGAAGCCCAGAAATGTTCAGATTACATAAAAGCCTGGTATCACCAGGAACTTCTCCAGAATCTCCTCCAGTGCCTCTTGCCTTTGAACTATGGATCCAGTATTTTTAAACTTTAGCTGTAGTGCTTTCCGTGAGCAGCCTGGCTTGTTCTTCTGGGATCAAGTTATTCTCATCTGTTTTCTCCAGCAACACAACTGAAAAAAAAAAAACCCATCAAAACTCTCTGATGCTTTACATAGGCTGCTATCAATCTTTCTCTTTTCTCTCCCAAGCTTCCTTTCTTCTCTTAATCTTCTTTGTATAATACTCTGGTTCCCGCAACTGATGGAGTTTTCAAGGCATCCATGTGTTTGTCCCCTTGCACTGCGTCTTGCTTTTCGTTCCTCCCAGTTTAAAAGCCTTCTATTTATGGAGGCGCAGCCACAATGCGCAGCCCTAGTCTCCGACATCATCTTCATTTGCAAGAATGCTTTGAGCTTCCAAAGCTTTGCCAAAAAATAAAAATTAAAATGAAGTAATACACACCTCAAAAGGAAGGGAAAGCAAATGAAATTTTCTGAGGCCCACTTGCAAAAAGAAAGGAAAAAAAATGTAAATGTCATACAAAAGGGAATGTTGCAGTAGATTGCATTCTGGCAAACCAGGGCTTTGTAACTTCTAATATCTGTCCCATTAGCCATTTTGTGAGTGGGCAGACCCCTCTCCACATTTTAGCAACCCCCAACAACCTCCACAAATTGCATGTGGGTCTACCAACCCCCAATGTTTATAGAGACCACTATACAGACAGAAAAGTTTTTGTAGGAGGGGAACTGAGGGAAGAGATAAAGGAGGGATCAGCCTGGAATCCCTACATAGCCACAAACGGACTTAGTTTGCTTGTGGCTACATAGGGATTTTAGCCTGGTCCCTCTTTTAATTCCACCCCTAGGTTTTGCCACTCCTTCTCCTTACAGTTTCATTGTACTGTTGTTTGATGAAAGGGGAAGAGACGTGTGAAACAAATGGTCAGCTAAAGTTGAGCTCATTTAATTCCCACAGCTTTCAAGCAAAAGTTTTAAATACAAACTTTCTCTTGAAGGCATTGGGGCTTGAAACAAAAAAATAATAAAATCCTAACTTTAGCTGGATTGTTCTGTAACAGGCATTAGAGTTGCCTATAGTAACAGACATATCTCAGCATCCTCATTACGGAATCATATTACTCTTGTTTCTTGTTAGCCAGTTGACACCCAAGTGTTTTAAATGAACCTCTGCAATTAACAGCCCATTAGGATGAATAAGCAAAGTTGGCACATCACTTAGTGACATTTCAGCTTTCCTGATGAGAGGATTCACCAAGCCAGTAAGGCATTTATTCACATTTGGAGGGTTAACATGAAGCTTAGAAATCTTTTTGTGTGTGTGTGAAAATGAAACGTAAGGGATGTTTCTATTATTGCAGACTTATTCTTTCTCAATCTTTGTTCAGGTATATGGCTGGTTTGGAAACTAAACAGGTTCATCTTTGCTTAGTATTTGATGTGGTTTTTTCCGAGAAGCTCAAGACTGTTGGTTAATTTGGAAAATTGAAACAATATTTTGGAAGAAGGCAATGAGAAATCACATCATGCCAAAAAAACTGCTTTGATCTCTCTCTATATATAAGTCAATGAGCATTGAGCTTGCAGACAGTATTACATTTGAAGTTTAGGTTATTTGGGGTTGTTCATTTCATTGTGTCCTTCCTTTCTTCTTAATGGGAATATGATATCTAACAACCATAATATGCAAGAACATCCAATCTTCAAAATGTATTTTCTGAAGCACTATCATAAATGAAGAACATATATTTCCTTTAAAAAAAAAAGCAATTTAGGACTAGCAGGGCAGGAAGCACACTATACTCAGGATACCCCATAGCACGTTTATCTGAATAAACTATGGTTTATATAGTTTAGTTATATAAACTATGGTTTGCAACCATAAAAGCTGGATACATGCAACATCAGATCACATGTGGTTTTCTGAGGAATGCCCAGATTGAGAAATCCAGGTACAGCAATTGACCACACTTGACAGTTGATACTTACCTTAACTTTGAGGATTGCGCATCCTTCTCCATCACTCTTGAGGGCATCAAGCTAGTCTAAAGGGGTCAAGAGAAGATCATATCACATACTGCTTAGTGCATCTTCTTATCTGATCATTATTTCCTACTTTCTACCATCTTTGCCGTTGTGTCCCCATATTTAGAAAGGACTTTTCTGTGTGATTTTTTTTAACATATGTGAACTAGAGAATGTCATAAGAGAGGAGGACATAGGCACTCTCCAAAATACTTGGTTCCTTCAAGTTGAATGCACAGTTAATCCAAACACTTGAATGAAACCCAACGCTCGGATAGAGAAGGCTACTAGATCTAGGCTGCAAAAATCCAGATGACTTGGAAAATTCTCATAGTTTGCTGGCTTTTCAACATCTGCTTAAATGTACAGGTGACAATCAATGGCACTGAGTTACATTGCTTGCTATTTCAGTTGTCCCATGCCTTTCCCAGTCATCTATGACGAATAATACAGAAGAGCTAAAACACAGTTTTGAATTTAAGCCATGGTGGTCCAGTGGTTAGAATGGAGTATTGCAGGCTTATTCTGCCCACAGCCTGAAGTTTGATCCTGACAGGGCTAAAGGTTGAGTCAGACTTCTATCCAGATTTACATGAACCGGATTGTTGGGACCGGTATGTTGACTCTATAAACTGCTTCGAGAGGGCTGTAAAGCACTATGAAGTGGTATATAGGTCTGTGACAGTGGTGGGTTTCAAATTGTTTTGCCACCGGTTCAGTGGGTGTGGCTTGGTGGGCGCGCAGTTTTCCCCACACCAGCTGAGGCCTGCAGCGCCAATCAGCTGAGAGGATAAAAAAGAGAAAAGTGCAGGGGCGGGTGGGACGGCTGATCCTGCGCTTTTCTCTTCGGTTTCCTCTCAGCTAATTGTCGGAGGATTTTTTTTCCTCCTCTAAGCAGATCGTAGGCATTTTTAACTACCGGTTTGGCTGAACCGGTCCAAACCGACCAGTGGTGGCGAACCTATGGTATGCATGCCGGAAGTGGCACGCAGAGCCATCTCTCTAGGCATGCCAGCCGTCGCCCATTGCTCTTCCAGGTTCTGATGCGCGCATGTGCACCGCCCAGCTGGTCTTCACACATGTGGGAGCACCAGAAACCAGAAAAGCAGCTCCCCGGTGCACACGTGTGTCAGAAATGGGAAGACCAGGTGGCCAGCGTGCAAGCGTGTGTGCCAGGGAGCTGCTCTGCCAGTTTTTGGTGCTTTCCTGCGCCCGTGCGCTCCTGTTCTCAAAAATTTCCCCAACACTGATTTAAGTGCTATTGCTATTGCTAAAATTTAAACATATTGGCTTTTAAGCATAACCAGAAATAGTAAGGGTAGCCAATTCTGAAATCCTGGCTGAATTGAAATGTACTGAAGTATCATATAAAATAGCCATCTTTATTTATACTCATTTAGTAGTAATCTTTACATCTGAATATATGTTATAAATGTACACAATTGGAGCAGTTAAGTGCATATCTCAAGAAGCGAAATCATGTCTTATATCCACATCCTGTTGCATGTTGGTAGAGCAAAGAGGGAGAAAATTTTTCTTGCCTCACTTAATTAACCTATGAAGACTAGGGCACGCTTTAGTTTTAGTATGCAATCATAGACTTGTTCCTGCAAGCACAGATCTGTCACAAATGCAACGTCATGGAATTATCGGTTCCAATTCAGCAATTCCTCGTAGATAGCAGAGATTTCAGAGGTTATTCTGAGCTCCTCTGCAGATTTCTGCTCTAAGGTTTGAAGCAGCCCACAGGTCCCGCTTCAACTTATGACAAGAATTCTGTTCATTTCAATTTAGCTTAATTCTCCTCCCCCCATCACCACTTAAGCAAAGGCCTTTCTTCTCTTTGTCTGCATCTATGTGAATCTGAGAACATCAGTATTTACTGACTGGTATTGACAGGGGGTATAACCAAGACAATTACCATATTTTTCGGACTATAAGACACTCCAAACTACAAGACACATTTAATTTTTGGGGAGGAAAACAAGAAAAAAAAAATGCCTCCCAGCAATTTGCTTCCTTGCAGCTAACAGCCTGGGCAGCTTCAGCACAGCCTGATTTAGCATGAGAAGCTGATTGGTGGTTGGATCGGCTTCCTGGAATACCAACGATCAGCGGTTCCAGTCTGCAAGGATTGTCATCACCTATCGCCATCTCTGCGCGCCTCATTTTCGGCGTCTATGTGCCCCATTTTCATCCTCTGCACATCCTGTGGGGTGTGAGGAGGCCAAAAACAAAGCGCACAGAGGCCAAAAATGGGGCGCGCAGAGATGGCGATAGGCATGACAATCCTTGCAGACTGGAACAGCTGATAGTGTGTGTGTGTGTGTGTGTGTGTGTGTGTGTGTGTGTGTGCTACCTGTGTCTTATGTGGAAATTGGTTTGGTTTAGTCCCAGGGGAAGGCAAAGGGTTTTAAGTGACTTGTGTCTCACTTGTCGATGCAGATTCTCAATCATTCAGGTCATAGTTGTCCCAAAGGTGCTTTTTTTTCAAGAGGCGACTGGACCTTCTGGTTTTTCTTTGAAGATGTTTCACTTCTCATCCAAGAAGCTTCTTTGGCTCTGACTGGATGGTGTGTCCCACCTGGCAATATTAATGAAGTCTCGATTCACCCCTTCACAGTGGTGGTATTCAATTTTTTTGCTACCGGTTCTGTGGGCGTGGCTTGGTAGGCGTGATGTGGCTTGGTGGGTGTGGCGTGGCTTGGTGGTCATGGCTTGGTGGGTGTGGCAGGGGAAGGATACTGTAAAATCCCCATTCCCTCCCCACTAACCTGCTTTTCAGCTCCGTTCTCCTGGGCAGGGCAACAAAAGAAGACCCAGCCGATCAGCTGGGACTCCAATCAGCTGGGACTCAGGAGGCAGGGAAGAGATGGGGTGGGGTCAACTAGAGCTGGTATTTACCGGTTCTCCGAAGTACTCAAAATTTCCGCTACTGGTTCTCCAGAACCTGTCAGAACTGGCTGAATGCCACCTCTGTCCCTTCATCATTCAGCCTAGTTTTAATCATAGGGTTGTTGTGTGGCTAAAATGAGTCACCTCTCTATATTCCATCCAGGGTTTGTGCAAAGAAGGGCAGGAGACAACTGTGATCAAAAATAAAATAGTACTACTCGTAATTGTGTGGTGCAAAGCTCCATCCATATCTTGTGGAACTGGTCAAGGTTGCAATGCAAACTTATTAGCTAGATGTACGTCATGAAATATCTACACCCTTGACCTGAATAATAGACCACCAAACTACTTAATGACACTGATGCTATTGCTACTATTTCCACCACCACTGCTAGCAGTAGTACTTTTGTATTAACAAGGTGCTGACCTACCCACAAGGATAATTGCAAGTGAAGTGTGGATTACTTTGCAAAACTCTGCTGTCAATTAAATCTTCCCAACCAAAGGATTGGTTGAAATGCACTGCAGAAAGACTGGACTTTGGAATCGGACCAGCTTATTCTTAGACTGGACTAGGGGCAGGGGTGGGCTTCAAAAATTTTAGCAAAGGGTTCTCTGCCTGGTTGTTGGGTGGGTGTGGCCATAATGGGCATGGTCTAGTCAGCCTCCTGCACTATGGCCAGGGGGGCGTTTTTGTCTTCCCTGGGCTCTGGAGGCTTTTCTTGAGCCTCCGGGGGTGGGGGTGGGGGCGAAAATGGCCTCCCTGGGCTCTGGAGGCTCTCTGGAAGCCAGAAACAGGCCCGTTTCTGACCTTCTTAAACTTCTGCGAGGCCTGTTTTTTGCCCCCCTCGAGCCTCCACACACGCCCTACACTTACTGCATCCAAAGCAGGCTGCATGGGGACTCCTGGATGAGGTGGGGAGGGGTGACCAGACTCCTCTCTAGAGCACTAAAAATCTCCACAGACCGTTCTCATCCTGGTCATTCATATTTCGAACTGTTACCATCAGGGAGTCTTAAAATGAGGACTAATAGACTGAGAAACAGCTTCTTTTCCAAGGCAACAATTGTCTTGAATTAAATCAAACAGTATATTTGTGATTTAGACCTATGTATAAAGTGGCATTTTTAAACTATCTAACTTAATATATGTTTAAATAGGCTTTAGGCTAGGTTTTATAATAATAATTATTATTGTTACTTTAATTATTTTAATTTTTAAATACTCTGTAGTGTGATGTGGTTTTTGGGGCACTGTGCTGGAGTACCCTGTTTCTCCAACAATACGGCCTCCCCCAATAGGAAGTCCCAGCATGTTTTATAGGCATGAAATGAAATTAAGCCCCTCCCCCCAAATTAAGGCCTATATTAAAACATGTGAAATGGGGGGGAATGGTGGGGGGGGGGGCTTGCCGTTAGGAAGTACTTTTGTTGCACACCCGGATATGGTGCTGTCTGCATTGACCCCGATATGAAGTGCCCCACCAACGCTGAGGTCAACATCCAAGCTGTCGCCGCCCGCCCGTCTGAAGATGCAAGGGCGGGGGGAATTAAGTCACCCCCGAAAAGACGGCCTAGCCATTTTTTCAGGGCTCAAAAAAAAAAATAAGACCCGGCCTTATTATATGAGAAACACAGTAGCTTTCAAATTTCATTGTATTTTGAATGCAATGACAATAAAGGTATTCTATTCTATTCTATTCTATTCTATTCTATTCTATTCTATTCTATTCTATTCTATTCTATTCTATTCTATTCTATTCTTACTGGATGTAAATAAAACAGAGAGGAGGCTTCAGATGTTAATCATAGGTGCAAATAATAACTAAATAACTAAGTTGCTTAGTTAGTAACACGATTGTTAAGTGAATCTGGCTTCTCCATTGACTTTGCTTGTCACATGGTTGCAAAAGGAGGAATCATATGACCGTCATAAATATGACTCAGTTGCCAAGCGCCTGAATTTTAATCACATAGCCATAGGGATGCTGCAACAGTCATATGTGTGAAAAACAGTCATAATTTTTTTGGGGTGCCACCGTAATTTTGAACGGTCTCTAAATGAAATGTTGTAAGTCAAGGACTGCTTCTACAGTAAGCTCTGAAAATTCAAAAAAATTTTTGATAGGGAGAATATAATTAAATCATTAGAATATACAAGCATTGAAAACCAAAAAATGCAACCCTATTGAAATCAAAATTAAGTAAAACAGACTGGGAGAGGAAGTAACTGGCCCATTGCTGGCCCAGATGATGGAGAAAGATCATTTAAAGTGTGGGTGCCGCCATCCTAGGCAGGCTCATATCAGTTGAAAATAATAGCCCACAAGTTGTGATATAACCCACAAGGACCTATCTAATCAGCAATTGCACAGATTTATATTGGGAAGTCAGATATTATATTCTCAAGTTGTTCAGGACTTTATATACCAGCAGATTAAAAAAAGAACTTGAATCTTGTTTCAATGACTAATTCAGTTTCTAAGTCAAGGGACATCTTTCAAATTCATCCTGGCTTTCTTCAGCCCAAACTATAATTTCCATAATCCACAAATATTCTGGAAACTGATATTACAATCCAACACAATGGGAAGGTCACGAAAACAGACTGCGGCCTAATGGGATCTCCTCCTATGTATGCAGTGAAGTTTCATTTTAATGTGTGTCCATTAGTGTACATTTAAAGTGACAATAAAGTTATTCTAAGTCTAAATAAAAGCATCAACTCACAATTTCCCTGATCTAAAGCTTTATCAGCTTGCTTTCTTTTGTGTTCTTTGAGAGTGAAACATAATCTTTGTTCCCCAGACTTTGTACTCACATTAAGAAAACTAGCACATCAAGGATAATGGTTTGAAATTCCTTTCCGTGCCATCCTGATCTTCTGTGGCATGGCAAGGTAGCTTGCTACTACTACTTCTTCTTCTTGTGCCATGTCTGGCATTGGATGTTGGCAATCATGCTGGGGATCCTATTTTTAATCAACAGCTGCAAGAAAAAGTGCTGCTGAGTTTTGTCCAAACCAGTTCCTTAGTTTAGTTTAGTTTTACTGTCATTGCACCTCGTACAACGAAATCAAACACCATCTTCAGTGCACATCATGACCATGACCATGAAAATAAGCACAAACACACATCCTTCACCCTTCACACATTGAACCGAAAATCCCCGACAGTACACCAACACTGCACTATACAGCAGAATTCAAAAGAGCTACTGCCCTGGGATAGAAGCTGTTTTTCAGCCTATTTGTCCTTGTTTTTATTATTCTGTACCATCTGCCAGATGGTAATAGTTTAAAAAAAGAGTTCCCAGGATGAGATGGTTTCTTTGATAATGTTTTGAGCTTTCTTAAGGCAGGGGGAGCTATAAATCTCTTCCAAAGAGGGGAGAGGGCAACCAATGATCTTCTGGGCAATGACATTAACCCTCTGGAGTACTTTCCTATCTGCCACTCTGCAATTGGCAAACCATACAGAGGTGCAGTAAATGCTCTCTATGGTGCAGCGGTAGAAGGTCACCAGCAGTTTTTCATTCAGTTCTTGTTTTCTGAGAAGTCTCAGATAGTATAATCTCTGCTGGGCCCTTTTGGCCAGGGCTGCAATGTGAGCACCCCAGGTCAGGTCCTTTTTTAGGGTAACACCCAGAAACTTAAAACTGGCCACTTGCTCCACTTGGTCTCCATTGATAAGCAAGGGCTGGATGTCTGATCTGTTCCTTCTATAATCCACTATAAGCTCCTTGGTCTTATTGGTGTTGAGGACCAAGTTATTGTCTCCACACCACAAAAGCAACTGGTCCACTTCATCTTGGTAGGCAGACTCATCCCCCCTAGAGATAAGTCCCACTACTGTTGTATCATCTGCAAATTTAGCAATATTACTAGAATGAGTGGGAATGCAGTCATGCACATAAACAGTTTAAAGTAAGGGACTCAACACATAACCCTGTGGTGTACCAGTGTTAAGAATAAGGGCTGAAGGGATATGATTATTTAATCTGACCCTCTGTGAGTGACCAGACAGGAAATCCATAATCCAAAGGCAGATTGAATTAGAAAGCCCAAGGTCCAGAAGTTTAGACACTAGTCTATGTGGAAGAATGGTGTTAAACGCAGAACTAAAATCCACAAAAAGCATCCTCACATAGCCCTCCCGCTGTTCTAGATGAGTCAGAGCAGTGTGAAGAGTGATGGCTATAGTGTCCTCTGTAGATGTATTTTTTTTGTATGCAAACTGGTGTTTATCAAATGTATGCGGAAGACCAGAAATGATGTGCCAGCAGACCAATTTCTCAAAGCACTTCATGATGATAGGAGTGGGTGCCACTGGTCTGTTATTGTTGAGGTTATTGATAGGGAATTTCTTTGGCAGCAGAAAAATGTTGGAAGCCTTCAAACAAGATGGAATAGCGGCCTGGGATAAAGACCAATTGAAGATTCTGGTAAAGACTCCAGCCAACTGATCAGCACAATCTTTAAGCACTTGGCCAGAGATACTGTCAGGACTGGCAGCCTTTCCAGGGTCCACAGCCCTCAGAATGCTCCTCACCTCCTGTTCCTCCCCAATGAGGTGGGGGCTACAATTGGCTGGTGGTTGTATTTCTCCACTTCAAAGTGAGCAAAGCAATGATTCGGTTTCTCTGCCAATGAAGCATCCCCCTCAGCAGGGATGACATTGGTCAGTTGATAGTTTGTAATTTGTTGAATCCCTCGCCACACCTGCCTCATGTTATTGCTATAAAAATTATCCTCAATCTTCCTCTTATACTCAGTCTTGGCCTTCCGAATACCTTTCTTCAGATTAGCTCTGGCAACACTGTATCTTGCCCCATCACCAGACCTAAAGACCTTGGACCTGTCATGCAAGAGGTGCTGGACTTCCTTGGTCATCCAGGGTATGGATTTCGAAGCCATGATGAAGAACATCATCATCACTTCTGCCTTGATCTTGTTTGCCTTCCCAAACACTATTTGTATGTCTACTTATGTGCAAGAGTATTTGATTAGGTATTTACAGGTCTAAGTGGTGTGGTTCAGAAATATGCTTATTTCCTTGTCGGATGTACATTTTATAAAGTGTTACTTGCTTTTGATGCAAAAAAAAAAAAAAAAAAAAGAATACAACAACACAGCAAATTGCTGGATGGCAGAAATGAGCTTGTTCAATGCTATCCAAGCCTTGTGGATGATTAATTTCTACTTTCAAGATCTGAGGTCCAAAAAACTTATCTCTTGCTGAGGTGTTTTTTCTGCCCTTGGATCCTTAAAAACTCCTGCATTGTGTAGTTCCTACACTATTTCAAGTTGGGATATATTCAGGAATTTATTTGATCAGTCTCTCTTTCTACGCACTCACTTTTGATAGGTCTGAAAAGCCTCAAATATTTAACAAATGCAAAGTCTGCAGGTAATAAAATTACATTTGTATTCCTTTCACTATTGATATGCAAGATGTCTTTTATGAAACATTTTCTGCCTGCTGCAGTATTTTCTTGATAATATAAAGGATATAAACCACTAAAATATGAGGGGGAAAAAATGCCTGGCATATCAACAGTGATTTAAGGGCATGTGTTCCCAGTTGGTTTTGGGAATGCTTACAGTAGGGCTTTGGTTTTTTTTTTTTTCCAGCAGACATAATGAAAGTTCAGGAAATATTTACCAAGACTTTGTTTTATCATTAGTGACAGAGTTTGAGGAAGTAATGGGAAACAAGATCGTGTTTCTGACTACCAGAAGCAAAGACATATTCTTTGTTGCCCTGGGGAGATTTAGATCTTCCAAGCTGCAATGGTAGGAGGCCATATTTCACGTGAACATCAGAAGAGACTTAATGATAGCAAGAACAATTCTATATTGGTATCACCAGAAAGATAGCAATCTTTCCCACCCTGGAGGTATTCGTAGACAGTCTCCTGTCATAAAGGCAGAAAGGCTCATTTGGTGCTGGTGATTTCCTTTACCTTATTCTTATTAAAATATATATTGTGAGCTACCTGGAGGTGCTCTTGGTTGGAGCTGTCCACTGCCTTTTGTTGTTGTTGTTGTTGTTTTAAATGTACTGTTTTTGTCTGTGAGAAAACTGTCCTTATTCCCAAGCTATTTATATACTTTGAGACAAAAGTAATGCAATACACAGAACCTTTTCAAGTCCGTACCCACCTTTTAACATAATTCAGTCCCAAATCTAAAAATGATCTCTCACTGCATCGCTGGAAACCTCGGTCAAAAAGAAGGACGGTCAATGCAACTTCCTTTGCTAAGCCCATTCTTTCACCCAACAATAGTCATCCAGAGCTATTAATATATATTTTTTAACCCTAGGCCACTTCTGCAGTTCCTATGCATGAATCTAAGACAGCCTGAAGCCCTGAAGGTAGCTTTGCAGAAAGAAGTAGATAGCCGTTTGCCTCGATGAAAAGGCCACTTAATCAACCTGAATTGCTCTCTCTAATCAGTACATTACTCCAAGCAGGATTCCAGCATGCCTTCCTTCTGTTATCATCATCGGGATAACACACAATTACCTGGTTCCATTCAGAAGCAATATTTCAGCTCTCTGGGGTGGGAAAATGCAGAGGCAGGCACTGGCAACTCGCAAAGGCTCAATGATAGCAGGAAACACAAACTCAGAGGTGGGATTCAACAATCCCAGTTCGCTGCCCAGTTGCTGAGTGGGCGGAGCCACGGTGGTCATGGCCTACTGGAAATTCCGGGAGGGCCGTTTTTCACCTTTCCCAGGGTCTGGAGGCTTTCCTCAGGCCTCTGGGAGGATGAAAACAGCCTCCCCTGAGCTCTGGAGGCCCTCCGGAAGCTGGAAACAGGCCCATTTCTGGACATCTGGAACTTCGAGGGCCACTTTTTGCCCTCCCAGACCCTCTGCACAGACCCTGCACTTAACCTGCATCCAAAACGGGCTGTGTGGAGACTCCTGGATGAGGCGGGGAGGGACGGGAGGGGTTAGCCGGTCGGTTCAACTACAGGTTTGGTGAACCAGGTGTAAATTTAAAATCCAGTTCACCTGAACTGGCCCGAACTGGTAAAATCCCACCCCTGCACAAAATGCACAGTGAACGTGTGGATGAAATGAAGTGGCTATAGGAAACAGGAGGAGAGAAATGAAACTCACAGCTGATATCTTAAGATCAAGTTGTGGCAAAAGTTCCACAGCATGGAGTAATTTCCCTTTCTCCAGTGGCATTGTTTTCATAAAGCTTTCCAGTAGCAGTGTCAAAAAGCAAAACAGAAAGTGAAACAATGGAGAAAAAAACACTCCAGCTACAATCTCAGGGAAGTGTTGCAAAGATTTGGAAAAAATGGAAAAAGAAAGGGAGGAGGAGCAAATGGGTTACATAAAAAAACCTCCACTCACGCTTTTCTTATGCATGATTGTTTAATTGTAATGGCTGAATTAATTTTATCTCCAGTTTATTATCAATAGGCAAGGAGGATCACATGGGGATTCATTCAAATAAAACCAATGTTGTTAAAGAGCCATGGTGGGCCAGTAGTTAGAATGCAGTATTGCAGGCTAATTCTGCTTGCTGCCAGCAGTTCGATTCTGACTGGCTCAAGGTTGACTCAGCCTTCCAACCTTCTGAGGTCGATAAAATGAGGATCCAGATTGTTGGGAGCAATATGCTGACTCTGTAAACCGTTTAGAGAGGGCTGTAAAGCTCCATGAAGTGGTATATAAGTCTGAATGCTATTGCTATTAAATGAGAACAAAATAGCAAAAGAACAGTATCTGACCTGTACATATAAAGCGATGCTGGAAAAGATGCAATAAAGGACCACCAATGTGATAAATAGGCTACAGTAGCTCCTTTATAAGGAATCACTACAATGGGTGCTCTTTGCAGGTTTGTTTATAAGCAAGTTCTGTGTAGGGAAATGTGACCCCAAAATATTATAAAATCATACTGTGGCCAGAGGCTTTTTCCTTTGCTCTATTCTATTGTTTGAAATTGAGCTCATCCATTGAAACTGATACAGAAAGTTACAGGTAGTATTCCACTTAGGACCACAATTGAAGACAGGATTTCTGTTTCTAAGTGAGACATTTGTTAAGTGAGTTTTGCCCCACAGTTGTTAATCACTGTAAGTGAATCACTGCAGTTGTTAAGTTAGTAAGACGGTTGTTAAGTGAATCTGGCTTCCCCATTGACTTTGCTTGTCAGAAGGTCGCAAAAGCTGATCACGTGACCTTGGGACCCAGCAACCATCATAAACACGAGTCAGTTGCCAAGCGTCTGAATTTTCATCATGTCACCATGGGGGTGTTGCAATGGTTGTCAGTATGAAAAACGGTCATAACTCACTTTTTTCCGTGCCATTGTAATGTTGAATGGTCCCTAAATGAAGTGTTGTAAGTCGAGGACTACCTATATTTAACAACATTAAACCCTGGATTGTGTTCAGTTATGACAGCACCACCAAGTTAGAAATTGTAAAGACGTTCTAGTTTTTAAAAATGCAACTAGAGGTAACAGACAAATTCGTTTCATATATACGATAGGCTCTTGGTGTCTTACAATTCTTGAAGCATAGATGGCACACATTCAGAACCCAGGTACTGGGGAATACCAGTGGAACAGGATTTATGACCTCCTTGTTCATATTCAGTGGTGGGATTCAATTTTTTTTATTGACGGCTCTGTGGGCGTGGCTTGGGGGGGCGTGGCATGCTTGGTGGGCGTGGCAGGAGAAGGATACTGTAAAATCCCCATTCCCTCCCCACCCCACTAACCTGCTTTCCAGCTCCATTCTCCTGTGCAGGGCAACAGATCAGCTGGGACTCGGGAGGCAGAGAATAGATGGGGGCGGGCCAGTTTGCCGGTTCTCCAAACTACTCAAAATTTCCACTACTGGTTCTCCAAAACTGGTCAGAACCTGCTGAATACCACCTCTGCTTGGGTTCCTGAATGCAGGGTGAAATCCAAGTCAAATAAATAGCTGTGTATCTAGTTAATCACTGATATAATATGCTGGACTGGAAATTCCTCAGTCTGATTCAAAGCATCTTATACTCAGGCATTTTAAATCAAAGTGAGGTCAAGAAATTCAACAGTACATCTAGCAATCTTCCTGTGAAATGGCAGTCCAAAAAAGAAAAATGGAGCCTCTATGGTTTCTTTAATGGTGCCATTTTAACCTTAGATTCAGATCAAGCTAGATCAATACTAAAGCAAAGCATCTTAGATACAGAAGGTCAAACAAAAACCACTTTCTCTCATAATACATTTGCAAATAAGCAAATGCCATATTTATAACATATCAGAGTCTCCAAATTTAGGAATTTCAATTTCTATCTTTCAATTTCATGTTCTCCCACAGTTGTCCTGGAAGGAAAACCCCATTTGAATTCCGATACAGCCCCAGTGATATAGGTACTGTAGACCAGAGCCCATCTTCTTCTACATGAGCCATGGGTGGCGCAGTGGTTGGAATGCAGTAGTGCAGGCTACTTCTGCTGACTGTTGGCTGCCAGCAGTTTGGCAGTTTGATTTTCACCAGTTCAAGGTTGAGGTCAGTAAAATGAGGACCCAGAATGTTGGGGGTAATATGTATGCTGACTCTGTAAACCTCTTAGAGAGAGCTGTAAAGCACTGTGAAGCGGTATAGTAGTCAAAGTGCTGTTGCTAATGCTGTATTGCCAATTTCAACATGGACAATTGCCACCTTTTGTTTAAATTTCAGGAGTGCTCCAATAGCTTTTATTTACACTATCTGTTAAATCAAGATAAATGTATTTCTCTAAAAGAAGCAAAAATTCTGCCGCGTTATGTATAAGCTTCGCCCACAAATGGTTGCTATTTGTTCTGGTTGTTAGGGGGATAGTTTTGTGTTGTTCATTATTGATTGTACTTTGATTGGTCAATGACTGAAATAAAGGGTCTGTCTATCTGCCTGTCTGTGTGTCTGTCTGGAGTCAGGAGGATACTGTCTCATTTCTGGCAAAACTCATGAAGGTCATTTGTTATGGAACCTGGGACTGGACCAGTGTAAACAGGGCAAGATAATTTGCAAAGTGTTTCTGGAGCTTCCCATCTTCTGAAGAAACTGGATCAAAAGGGTGCTTTGCAAATTTGTCACAAAATAACATTTGAGTCATCTACCATTTTGATCACTGGAACTGTTTTTAATAGTCCTTTCAGCAGCTGAAGAAGCTCTGCTAAATAGCTACCTGAAGACACAATGAAGGTAGCAAAGTAAATTATGCTGACCAACTTTACTATTACATGCAGGTCCTCTCAGTAGAATTTGTTCTTGTTTACTTTGGGACTTCTGCTATTTGACTTCAGGTTCTTGCCTCACCTGCTCTTCCTCCAAATACAAGCTTAGAATCCATATTGCAGGAAAGCAATCTTGTCCACTTTTGAATATTAGCCATAAAATTCCTCAACGCATTTAAGAATATCTTGAATTCTATTTGTTTCTTTCATAGCTGATCTCTCGTCACGATGGAGTCAAGAGTTAGGAAGTGAGATGAGGCAATTGAAGTTCATAGCAATTGAAAATCAGATTGCTCCAAACATACGGCAACTGAAGTAGGTTAAAGAAAAATAACATATTTCTGGAGTTTCTAAGACAAAAGACAAGCCAAGGCATTTGCAAGAGTGCTCAAGATGATAGTCATAAGCATCTTTGACTGCTAGGGTTGTCTCTGGACCAACCAAGTGTCAAGCTGCAGGGCTCTATTTACTTGGAATAATCATGCATCAGAAGTTAACTTGTGAGAAATAATGCCTCTTCCATCCCCACCTCACGTATATTATTTCAGTGCTTTGAACTGCTTGGAAGAAACTTCTGGCTGAATATGATTTGAGATACATAGAAGCAGTAATTGCTTGAGAATGTCACAAGTAAATTAGTAATCAACATTAGAATTTAGATGGCAAAGTAGAATATGCCAAAAGGTATTGCAAATCGTGACCTCTCTTAATATTGTGGTAGATTTTGGGATATTTGCAAAAGATATTTAGAATTCAGGATTTTCCCCCCACCCCTGCTTTAACAACCCCATTGTTTATATCCACCATCCAATGCCAAAGAACAAGGAAGTGAAGGATTCAAAGAATCTTATCAGGAAAAAAGAAGCCCTGTAGAACTACAGGAGAGGTGTCAATTCATGTCGTCATGGCGGCATCACGTGACATACCGGGAGATTTTTTCCCCCCTTTTCGCTAAACCAGGCAGGAGCGGGGTCAGCACATGACACATCAGGCCCGCAGGCCGTGAGTTTGACAGCCCTGAACTATAGAAAAGGGAATATAATTGATAGTTTTTGCATATGGAAGATGGCCCAATGACTGTTCTTCGAGAGACACCTGCAGCTGAAATAAAGACGTGGCTGTCAAATTGGACTCGATAGTTCCTAAGTGTCTATTATAAGATCAGAAGGCATTTCAGCTGAAATGAGTAAAATATGAAATGCAAAGCTGGAGTCTATGAAACACAAACACAGACCAAAACCCCTAGAAGAGTTTTTTTTAATGTTCAAATGTTTGTGTCCAGGGGTGGGATTCAACCGGTGTTACTATTGGTTTGGTTATTATGTTTTGCGCACGCATGTGCGCTTTGCGCTTTGTGTGCCAGACACATGCTGCGTGCGCTTGTAAAAACACCTTAAGCTGTGCCGCCTGGACAGCTGAAAAATACTACGTGCAAGTGCACAGCATTTGAAAAGCCTCTTTATTCCTGCTTTTTCAACCTCAGCTGTGCCGTGCAAAGCAGCTGAGGTTGAAAAATCAGGAAATAAAGGACAGGTAAGAGCCCAGGCGGGCGGGTGGGCCAAACAGCAGCAAACACAGAACCAGTTCGGTTTTGCTGCTCTTCAGAGCTACTGGTTCTATAGAGCTGGGCAGAACCAGTAGCATCCCATCCGTGTTTGTGTCAGATGTTAATACAGTTTGAAAATAGTTATTAAAATATCCTGTAAGGGATGCATGGGAAATTATTTTGGGGGGGAGGGGGGGGAATCAGCTATGCACTCTTTTGAGATCAGTTGCAATCAAAGAACTGCTATAGTTAAATAAAGAGGGCTCCATTCTTAAAGCTTCTATGGCAACAAGTTGCAAATGTGTGAGTGTACACCCCCATTGAGACATTCAAGATCAAATTTTCAAAAATGAGTGCATTCTAGAAAACATTTGTCATGTTATCTCTGAATAGTTGGAGCAGAGTGTACTGCATTGAAACTTGAAAAATATAGTAAAATTACCGTCATATGATGAGAAGCCATGGTTACCTGGTCTCATGGTCTGGTCAGCCTGTAAATAAATAAATGGAAAAAAAAAGAGGGGGACCCCTTTCCCAGCTCTTTTTTTAGTAAGAATTAAGAATATTCCCTTTAACAGCATTAATATGGAGAAAATATGGACTATTCTTATTTGTACGTATAATGATGTATAGAACCTGGTATCTGCTAAAGAGAATTCTGCTAATATAGAACCTGCAATACATTCTTGGCACAGTTGGCTGACAAGCTTCTCTTTCATAAAGTAGAGAGGATCAGTTTACATTCTTTATTTGACCTAATCAGTAGGGAAGAATTGGTCAAGGAGATACCAGAGTTTTAGAAAGGTATGAGTGTAATGCTTACATCAATCCTCTATCTTAGATTTCAGGAAAAGTGATTTGTCAGATAAATGCTAGGTAGGATATCATGGCAAGATAAAATAATAGAGACAGCAGGCAAAGGTAAGTAAGAGTTCCTGAAAAGAAAATTACTAAACATAATCTCAAGTCATGCCAAAGGGGAAAACAGAAAAAAGAAAAGAATAATGGAAGAAAGTTTTATTGAAGGTGATTTTTTTTCATCCTGTAGTTCTGTCCTAAATCCAGTATCCTTCTTTTGTTTGATTTATTTTTTTAAACTCAGTTATGCAGTTTGATATTTTTAAAACCCTTATTATATCTACAGGTGAAATAAAGATCAAAGATCCTAATATAAACAAGTTACTAATACAATTCAAAACGACTTTGATGATTCAGAAAAGCTTGCCTGAAATGAACAAAATGATAATCCCACCAAATGCAAAGTTTTTTTGTTGAGGTAAATTTTTATTATCATCTTCAACAAACATGGCCGCTATAAAAATGACAAAAATTCTTATGGCACTAATATGTGCAAAAACATTTTGAATGTTCAGGAGGTAAACATGATTCAGAAGGATAATGTGACTGTAAAAATGTTTATGTGGTTTTAAGAAGAATTGGCAGAAGTGAGGATAATTTCCAGGTTATTAGATATTGTAAGGGATCATACATCATTTGAAATATTGTGAGTGTTTCAGGTGATACACTAACAAAGACAGAAAAAAACCCGAGGAGAGTTCAGAAGAAGGTGATTAAGAATATGGAAAATAAATTGTATGAGAAAAGATGGAAGTAATTTGAGAAGAGAATTGACGAAGGAATGGAAGGAGTAGGAAGAAATAAAGGTAAAGAAAAAATGACGATAGCATTTTTCAAATATCTAAAGGACAGATATTTGAAGAAACTGGTGCTTCTACTATTCTTCCCAAGATCTAATTTTAAAATGAAAAGTTTTTCATTGAACATTAAGAGTTTTTCACTTTTCAGAAGATATACCCATTTTGAATTTTGAGGAAGATTACCAGACCTGGATTGGGGAAATGTAGAAAGCCATTACATAGCTGTAATCAGTGAGGAGTTTGTTGCCATCTAAAAGTAATCAGAATTAGTGCAGTCCAGAACTTGGGCACAAAGTTGTAGACACTTTCTCTCTCATTTTATATCTCAAGAATGCTTATAGGACCTTTTCTTGATGCAAGAATCCTGATGGCTTTATTTCTGCATCTGTCTTCTTGGTAATTATCTAGTCATTAGGGTGAGTAACTTGTGGCTCAAACATCCTAAGTTGGGGAAATTACTGGTAACTAACTATGTGCATCAAAGACTCTCCAAAGTGTTTAACCTACCCATGATAAATTGACCTCCTTCAAACAAAAATTTAAAAAGGACAAAATAGTCCACATATCTTGCCTTTATCCTCTGATGACCTCATTATGTCATTACCACACCCTCTGGAAATTACAGCAATCCATTTTTTTAAAATCATACAATTATATGGAAGTAATCCCCACTGAGCTCAACGAGACGTACTTCTGAGTAGCCATACCAAAAATTCTGTGATTTTAAGTGTCTGAATGTTCCTCTTAAATAATAAACGCTATAAGAAATACTGGAGAGAAAGAAGAGATAAGAAAGGTTATATAGTACATGTCTTCAAGGAAAGTTATCTGGACAGAAATTATTCCCATTTATACAATGTGTTGAAATCTCAAAGAAAGATAACTTGAAATTCTGGGTACATTTCAAAAGAACATATTTAGAACTGAACATTGGTCTATGAATTTTATATGGATGGCTAACAACTGGCTAACTAAATAAATGGTATTTAAAGGTTGTTAGGAATAAATCCTTTTGGAACTTTTCCAACTGGTCATTCTACTACATTAAAAATTTGTAATTCTCTCTCCCCCCTCCCTTTCTCTCTCTTTCTCTCTATCTCTCTCTTTTAAATTTCTGAATAGAAATTAGCTATGTGAGCCTTCAGTTTAAAAACAAATGACATTATTCTGAACTAATAATAAACCCAACATGGTTATTAAGGCAACTAATTTTAGACTTTCCAAGTTTGAGGTGTATAATGTTAGATTAAGCAGATCTTCTGGATAGAAAGAAGAAAGGGTTAAAGAGGGGGGGAAAGCACAAGATCATATATAGTATAAATAAATAGGGGATACTTTTTAAGATAGCTTTTAGGAAGCTATTAAAATAGCTTTTAGGAAGGTAAAATTGATGGACTGTTTTTTGGGGGGGTTATACCTTTGGCTCCTGCATCCGACATCAATTAAAGCTACAAATTAATCAAAATGTGCTGCTAATCTGAAATTGCAAAGTTTTTTTTTTTCTTTTAAGATCAGTGGTGCTTATTTTCTTCTGTTTCTTGGGCAGATAAAGCTTGAATTTTAAACATCTGACAACACAAATTGTTTGGCTTCATGGATGGCCTTATAATAAACAATCTGCCCTGGCTTGATTTTTTTCCTATCTGATATAGCTTGATCATTTGCCTTGTATTGTCAACTAGTAAAGAAATTTAATCATAATTAGACCTGCATGCACAGAAATATAGCACAATGCATAGTAAAATATACTCATCCCAGACAACCATTTTATTTCTGTTAAGTAAGATAGCATCTCCCTAGAGAAGTTTGGTAGACAGCGTTTTCCACATCTGGGATATTCTAACCTCATGATTTCATGACTGAATATCATGGGCATTGCACCACAGCTAGAGAGCACCATGTCAGGGAAGGTGGGCTCAAGTCCTTAAGGTAGCTGAATCATGCCAATTTCATTGAGAAACAGATTTGGTACAAGCATGAAATTGCAATAATGCCCATACCACTTCGTTTTATCACTTGTTGGCACTGAAAATGGCACAAATATCTGATGCAGATCATATTTCACTTGACTGGCAACCTAATTTCCCTGATTGGGGTCCTATTTTGTGTTTTATTCAATGGCAAAACAATAGGTATTACATTTAATATGCTTCTTAAAAAAAAACATTTCTGTAATTCCTTAGGCCAGTGGTGGCTAACCTTTTTGGGTTCCTGTGCCAAAAATTGTGCATGTGCTCGCGCATGCTCGCTCATGGGCCAGCACCCAGAAGGCAATGTGCGCCCCACCACCACCTGTGCATGCATGCGTGATCCCCCCCCCGCTGCCCCCTTACCTGCACTGTGCATGCGCATGCCTCCCAGCTGATTTTCAGGCCTTTTTCGGCCTCCCAGAGGCTCAAGGGAAGCCTCTGCAGCCTTTGGAGACCGAAAAATGGGCCCATTTCGTCATTTCCGATATTTCTGGAAATACAGGAAGTGATGAAAATGGCCTTTTTTCGGCCTCCAAAGGTTGCAAAGGCTTCCCTCGAGCCCCTGGGAGGCCGAAAAAGGCCCCCAAATCAGCGGGGAGGTGCACTCATGTGCAGTGAGGTAAGTTTGCCTGGGGCTCGCATGCCCACACAAATGGCTCTGCGTGCCACCTGTGGCACATGTGCCATAGGTTCGCCATCACAGCCTTAGGCCAATCATGATCTGTTAGTTAGGTTTTTTCTGGCAATTTCCTTGTTAATTGACAAATTCTTTCTTAGAACCTTCTGGCTCAATAGTTTTCCAAGAAACTGTAATGGTATGTAGGAAAGACCTTGGGTGACTGGGCAAGGAGATGCTGCCAAGGAATGGTCAGATAAGACAGGGGTCCCCCGTCAAGATGTACTACACTGAAAGAGAATAATTATATTAAACTTAAACAGCAGATAGCATCTGACTTGAAAAAATGGGAAAATCTACAATTATCTTTGATAGGTAGAATCTCAACAATTAAAATGAATATTTTACCCAGAATTTTATATTTGTTTCAAACAATACCAATTAGGCTTGGTAAAGACTATTTTGATGAATTAAATAAAATGGTGTTGAAGTATATATGGCAAGGTAAGAAAGCGAGAATAAAACTAAAACTTTTACAGGATGCTAGAATTAGAGGAGGATTTGGCCTTCCTAATTGGGAGTTGTATTATCAAGCTGCAAATTTAATGTGGGTTAAAGAATGGATAACGTTAAGAAAGTCTAGATTACTGGCATTGGAAGGACATGATTTATTATTGGGTTGGCATGCTTTTTATGGTATAAGGGAACTAAATCGCAGGGTTATTTCAGAAGGCACTATATACGGGAATCGTTATGGTTGAATTGGGAGAAAATTAAGAAACAATGTTATTTGAAAATTCCAGTTTGGTTATCAACTATTGAAGCTTTTTCCTATCCCATAATTTATAAGAAGGAACAAACAGTTAGATATGGGGAAATACTGGATGAAAAGGGTGAACTTAAAACGATGCAAAAGCTAGAAGAACAAGATATAAAGATGAATTGGTTTTCATATGCGCAAATACACTCAAGGTATCTTAAAGATTCTAAAACAGAAGGATTTTATGATAAATTGACTGATTTAGATGGGATTTTGACAGGTGCTGATGAAAAAGTGATTAAAAAACTATATAGTTATTTGTTGGAAATTAAATTAGAGGAAGAACAAGTCAAAGAAACAATGATTGTTTGGGGAAGAACTTTGGATATGGGATTGATTTAGAAAAATGGCAAAAATTGTGGTCTCAAAATTATAAAATGACAATGTCAGTAGCATATAAAGAAAATTTGTATAAGATGTTTTACAGGTGGCATTTTCCCCGACAAGAATAGCAAGAATGTTCAAGAATAAATCCGAAAAGTGTTGGAAATGTCATCAGATCCCTGGCTCATATTACCATATGTGGTGGACTTGTGAGGAGGCCAGGAAATACTGGACTAGAATTCGCATATGGTTGGAAGAAATGACAAAAAAACATATAGATTTGAAACCAGAGATTTTTCTATTGGGAATCTTACCTGATACATTTAATAAAAACTTAAAGTATTTGATTGTAAATGTGTTAACAGCGGCTAGGATTGTATTTGCTAGAAATTGGAAGAGTGAGAAAATACCATTAGAGGAAGAAATTATTAAGAAAATACTGGAATGTGCTGAAATGAGTAGATTGACATTTGAAATTAGAGAACAAGAAGATAAACAATTCTATGAAGTTTGGGATCTTTTTTATCAATGGTTAGATAAAACAATATAATAATAGAATATATATATATTTTGGTTTTGATAATATTTTTAGAATATTATATTAAGATAGATTTGGTATGATTTTACGATTTGTTATAAATTAACTAAATTATAGTTATCTCGCTTAAGCATGAATTAGTTAAATTATAGTCAAATGATTGTTTAATAAGGATATTAGGATATATAATTGTTGATTGATAATATGAGTTATTATGTAACATAATTATTATGATGACTATGAAATAGATGCACAAAAAGGAGTGATAAACCAACCGATACACTGTCTGTAAATTTATGAAGAATGACGATGTTCTTATGTTATGTTTTATGTTTTATGTGTTTTTATTTGTTGTTAAAATCAATAAAACTTTTATAATTAAGACAGGGGTCCCCAATCCCCGGGCCCCGGACCGGTCCCGGTCTGTGGACCATTTTGTACCAGGCCGCCTATTTTGCTTGGGCGCCGCCATCTTGTTTTGACGGCGCTTGAGAAAGTGCTTCTGGGTGAGCTTGTCGGTCGTCGGGTGGCGTTTGGGTGCTGAAGGAATCCTCGCGCCTTAGTTTCATCGAAGGGGGGGCGGCTCCGAATGAAGATCCGTCCCGATGGCGGTGGAGTCTTGCGTTACTCAGGAGGAGATTAAGAAAGAGCCCGAAAAGCCCATCGGCCGTGAGAAGGTACAAAGGAGGAGTTGAAGGTGGCGGGGAGAAGCAGGGGACGGCTGGCTGGCTGGTCTCTTGGCTCGCCTTGCCTTGGTCATGCGTGCTGATGCCAGTACTGGTCCGTGGATCATTTTGAACATTTTGTACCGGGCCGTGGTACAAAAAAGGTTGGGGGCCACTGAGATAAGAGACAGCATAGTCCACAATCGGATAGTGGGTGAGGCAAGAGGCTCAGAAGGGACTCTACCTCATTTCTAGGGTTACAAAGGAGATGGGGACAAAATTGTGCTTTCAGATTTGCAAGGTTCTGTTGATGTAGCTTTACCATAAAATAGAATTAGCTCAGTTCGTTGCAAACCAGTTTACTCTAACCTAGCCAGTTTACTCCAGGAGGCTAACAGAAGCAGGTACTTTTACTCCTGTCCTCATATCCGCATCAGAGAGTCAACAGAAGTTTCTGGGGTTGAATCTTCCTGCAAACGCTGTTCAGCACTCACCTCCTTTACTAATCTAGCCACAGTAGTAATATACAACTTTGGTCACAGTAGTGGGAAAAGCACTGAGCATCACAATTGCCAACACACAGTGGCATTTCACTGTGACAACTCATGGGGGATTTTAAAAGCAACTGAGGAAAGCTGGCAAAGAGGACGAACTAAATCCTTTTGAAGATTTCAATCTGCTTTTGTTTATTTATTACAACCAGTCTTCTCTGCCTCAATTCGCAGCATCGCATCAAATGCCTAGAGCTATTCAGTATTGAAAAAGATCGAAACACCGTACACGGTGAGGATGGGAAAAGTTTATTTTATGGAGACTGAGTAGATGTTTCTATTTTATAACTGATGATAAGTCAGGGGGCAGGCGATTGATTAAATACTGCTTTTTGTTATATCCTGTTTATTAGTTGGAGGAAAGGGAGGGGGAGAACTCATGTCTCACATTGTATTTTTTATATTCCTTATATTTCAGTGTCAACATTGAACATGTTCTTTGCAATGGATGCTGGTGGAAATTCTGATGGTGTGAAAATGCCATAAGTTAAAATGAAGGATTGCTATTTTTCATTTCTTCTTTGACTGATGCTCTAGTCTAGGCCTGCATTTTTCTGATTCGTAGTAGACCACAAAATCTGTGTTAAGAGACATTTGCCAACCTCACACAATGTAATAAGAGGAAACCCTAAATCTGGCTGGGGCATTCTAGGAGTTGAAGTCCACACAACTTAAAGTCACCAAATTTGAACAACGATGGTCTAAAGCAGGGTTGTCAAACTCAAGAGCCGGATCTGGATTGCATGGTGCTTAGATCTGGCTCACGGAGTCATCCTGGAAACAGCGAGGGACCAGCCCATGGTGCCTCTGCCAGTGAAAATGGAGCTTGGGAGGACCACGTGTAGCCCTCCTGAGCTCTGTTTTAACTGGCAGAGGGTTGCAGGAGGCCGCTGCAGCCGAAAACAGAGTTCGGGAGCCCGTTTTTGCTGGCAGAGCGCTGGGGCCACCATAGGCGCCCCCGACATGAGTGACGTCGAGCTGGCCATGCCCATCCCGGCACCCCAAGGTCAAATACAACCCTGATGTGGCCCTCAATGAAAGCAAGCTTGACACCCTGGCCTAAAGTTACCAATCTACTCATTCCTTTAGCAGGGACTCTATTGATCCTCAGGTACCTCTTCTTTAAACTTTTGTCAGTTTTAAGCTCTTCATTCCTTCTGGTCATTACTTCTAATCTTGCAGATTCTAACAAATAGAGGACAGATTATTTTGAAATGCACTCTGCTTTAAAAAAAACAACACCCAATCAATAGCCATAAATAAAACACCTAATTCTGAAGTATCTAGTCCTCCAAACTCTTCTACTGCCTTAAAAAAAAAAAAAAAAAAAACCTATGTCACCTTTAAATAAAAATGTTACTGAAAATTAAAGTTATTTATGAGTTCTCAACTTCAATTGCGCAGGCTTGAAGAATAAATCTACAGGCTCAAAAAGGGAAAAAACTAGAGTTTAAAATGTGAACAGGTTTAATTGGTAGCTATAGCAACGTAAAAATCAGTTGATTGATGAGAGGGCAGTTTCATTTCTGAAATAAAAAACAAATCATGTTAATATTTGAATGTAAGGCCGTTTTCTTGGCAGTTTGTGTCACAATCAAATCAAACTAAAGTATTTATTTCAGTATGAGAATTCTTTTTTTTTTTTAAATAACCATTTACAAATACACTGGCAGTGTTTATCCTTTTAGTTACATGAGATTCTTGTTTATTACACTGGAGTTATATCCAAATACTTCAGTGTTCATAAAAGTATCTATATTGAAATCAATGCAGTGATTTTTATTTTGATAGGGAGTGTCCTTTCTCTAGGCAGTTTACACACACACACACACACACAGAGAGAGATTAACATATAACATATTCTCTCTCTCATATATATATATGTATATGTTTATGTATTCCTCTTCAATTCCTTTCTTTTTCATATATATGAAAAAGAAAGGAATTGAAGAGGAAGATAAAAGTGCAAGAAAGAAAAAATAACTAAAAGAGAAATAGAAAAGAAAAAAGATACAAAGAAGTAGATCCCAATCATCTTTACAAAAATTCTAAGTACAATTACAAACTTAGCTTTTACTCTATGGTTACAACATACTCTCTTATTTCTATAATCTACCTTGTCTAATCAACAAAATCATGAATCATAAATTCATTTTTTTGTTTCACGTTACTACACATAACTACATTTCAGTAATAAATGTAGATGTTGTCTTGCCTCTGATTAAATAAGTTAACATTTGAGCAAGATCCATCATCTTCATGAACTGGTAGAGCTAAATCTTTTCATCTTTGTGCATATAATAATCTCAATGTAGTTATCAGGTTCAAAAGCAAAATTCCATGACTTTTTTTTCCAATTGATTGGCCAACAATCCTAAAAGAAAAAATTCTGGTCTCAATTGCATATTAAACTTTACAATCCTCTGGCTCAATATATAAATGCAGAATTTTATAGCTTTTTTACACCAATTTTTAGGGATTTCCAGGAAGATGGCAGACTGATGATGGCAGACTAATGAAAAATGGAGCCAGCATTTGTGGTCATGAATAGGAGCCAATGAGTAAATTTGTTCCTTTAGTTTTCTCTGGATAAAGAGAGGATGTGAGATCACCCAAGTCTTCACCTTATGGTTGATTGTCAGAAGGAGATAGCAAGATAGCTGTGTCCAGAAGAGTGTGTGTGTGGGGGGGGGGGGAATTGGGAAAATATTAACCATGATTGCTCCAGCCACATATGGAGCCTGTTTAGAAGACAATAAGTTCTTTGTTAGCTATTTTCAGAAATATAACTGCTTCAAAGACAATTTCAAATGACAAGATTGCAAATACCAGGAGATTGTCCTGAATCCTTAATATAAGAAAATGAAGATGTACCTTTATAATTTTTAAGAATTTAAAATAAACAGCAAAATCAAGACAAGATTTTGGCTACAGAAAATTTTAAGTGGATTAAGGTCTCGATCTCAGAAAGCATTGGAATATTATATTTGAATATTAAGACTTTGAAATTAACTTTAAAGAATAAGTGCATGTTATGGGAAAGAGAAATTATTTTTGACAAGTAACAAGACAAGTAATATATAATAGCATTCAGAGATATCTTTGAGGAACTGCGCTGGTAACAGCATTGGAACTTTGAATCAATTATGTCAGCTTGTTGCTTCTTGAAATACAGTCTGTTCTCAGAAGAAGATGTTATAGGAAAAATATACACAACAAAATCTACCTGAGAACTAGATGAAAATTTGAATTAGAATTTGTCATAGATATAATGAAACAATTGGATGAAGTTTTAAAAATTAAGAAGGAAATAAATATGACAATTCCAGAGAGCAATTGGATCAATTTCTTTTGCTTATCAAAAGCAAAAAAGGCTGTTTTATAGCATTGAAGAAATTAATATCAAGGATCTAAATGGATTACAGACAAAGATTGTTCTATATAAAAAGGAACAAAGGAATATAAAGTTGTTTTACTTGACCAGGGTTAAAATGGGTTATATTGTCATTTTGGTTGGTACTCTTTAGATTCACTGATATCTGAAATGGAAAAATGTGGTTTATTAGATTTGCTTACATTTAATATGATGTTTAAGCATCTGCACACAGAATCCAGCACCTAAATTGGATCTACGTCTAACTGCCTTTTTACTTCAGGTGAGGATGTTTTGTGAACTTATTCTTCCTAAAGGAGAAATTATACCTCTTCCTTATGTTAAATTTTAACCTTTTGTTTATATTCAAATACTGGGATTACTTTACATTTGCTAAATGTAGAATTGTTTATAGTTTAGAGCTGATATAGGGAATGTTTATTTGAATGAGATATGTTGCTATTTGGGATGGTTTTCTTAGGAACTGTTGGCATTTGAAATGGAAAAATGTTGTGTATTGGAGTTTGTTTTTAAAGGAGAAACCATTCCTCTTTGTCATGTTAAAATTTACTTTTTTGTTTATACCAGGATATTGAAACTATTTAATGTCTTTTAAATGGGGTTTTGCTAAGAGCTGAGATGTTGAATGTTGAGTTTTATATATGTTAATTAATATTATTTTAAAGATCTGATCAGACTTTTTACTGATTGTGCAAGATGCTATGTATTTGATTTGCCTATGGTTAAGAAAGCAAAGAAAGCAATTATGGGATGAAAAGTTTTATATTTGTTAATTAAGAGGAAAGTAAAGAAATTATGAAATTGTTAATATTTGTGATGAGAATTTGCTTTCTTGAGAGGACATTCTTTTTATTTTTTTTGCTTTGATGAACTCTTCTTATTCTTTTCTCTCGTTTAAGTTTGCATGAACTTTTCTTGTTGTAATTGAAACCTTGAAATAAAAGTATTGCCAAAGTAGAAAAAAGAAAAATTCCCTTTATCTGTAAGTTAGTTATACCCAAAGTGATTAAGAAATGAGGCTTATGAAAATCTTATCCCCTTATAGGCTGCATTACAGCTGTAAGCTTGACTGAACTCCCTTGACTTCCAGCTACTCAACTCACAAACTGACCTCAAAAACCTAATCTCTGCAGGTTTGTGATGAGGAGTAGCTGTCCAGAGCACAGGGGGCAATCTCATGGTCACTCATTTTTTGTGGAGATACTGCACTGGCTAATATTCACCCTCGGGCCACTGATCTCCCCCGCAATACCATCCTCATTCCTTCAAGGATGTCTAGTTCACCATGAATCCTCCTCAGAAGATTTCAGGTTTGAAATTACTAACGTGATAGAATTGCAGAGTAGATCTGGAACAAAATCTAATAAAATATGTGATAAAATAGGAAGTCTTTCTATCTTGTTATCAAGGGATATGGAGAATTTTGCCACATGTCAACTGCAAAAATGGGTAGTAAATGTTGATCTTTAATTATTTGTCACAATTTTTTCAGCACGTCATTTATTGTGATTTTTCAATTATTTACAACCAATATATCTACCAATGGTGTCTTCTAGAATACCTTTATTTCAAGTCTTACTTTTTGCCTTCATTTTCCTAAATTTCATTAAAAAAGAGAATATTGATGACTATTATTTCTCTTATCATTAATGTTATTATTTTGTCCATCCAGATATGACTTGCACTATTTGAGGGCAGTCTCTTTCAATCCATTGTGATGAAAAACCCATATTTGGAATAAATTATAGCTATATTCCAAGAAAAAAAATCCTAGTTTTTCTTTTGAGTCTAGATGAATAGTCTAGGAAAGAGTGCCTTCAGTTGTCAGGGTCATATAACAACCTGGTGGTTTAATTAGCCCACACCAACATGTCCAATTGTTTCAAAACACTCCTAATAATGTTATCTTTCATGGATTGCTATCCATGAAGTATATCCCATTTCTCCTTATTTCTTTGGGCTGTCCAGCTGATCATTTTCTGTCAGTCCCAGACTTACTGCAACTGTTCTCCATCTCTTTCTTTCACTGAAGTTTTCCATAATTTCCTCAGTGTGGGTCTCAGTGGTATGAACCTAGTATCACGCTCTTTCTCCATGAGTTTTTCTCTCTTTGTTCATCTTAGTGCTCAAGTGCAATCTTGATCATTGCCAGCATTTGCTGTATTGGACTGATTGATGATAGTTTGGAGTATGAATAAGACTGGGAGTTGAGGAAACCAAAGTTCTGTTACATAAGCAGAAGCTACACATTCATCATCTCCCTGTATCAAACAACTTGTACTTTGTTGGAAATACACTGGAATTTCCTCATGCAGAGCTATCTCCCAGTTTTGAGATTTAGGTAACTTTTACCATTTCTAGATGGATGAACTTTAGGAGCAATAAGAGATGCACTCTGAAAGTGCCAGCTTTTTTTTTCAAAGTGTGGAAAAACAATTAAGACCTGATACGTGCAAGGAGTATTTCTACTTTTCAAAAGAAGCATTTGCAAAGTATTTATTTAGGAGTAAGCACACAGAATATCTCAGATTGCCTTTTCAGGAGATAAATCATTTTTCTCAGCAGCAGAACTCTTCCTCCTCCTCCTCCTCCTCCTCCTCTAATTCCATGCTCAGTCAGGGAGAAAAGGCAATATGTTTTAAAGTACTTTCTATTCCATATATTTATTGCTAGGGCTAAGAATTAAACTTCTGATTGAGTTCAAAATATGTCTCTGATTTTCTGAATTATGTTTTCTTTCCAAATATTCTCCTTAAGAACATTTAGTCTCAATTTTCTTTGGAATTTTATCTCAAGGCATGCCTTTCTGTTGGAATCTACAGCCCAGGTTTTCTCCTGATTCTGATATTGTTTACTAAGGCTGAGATATTTTGCCAGAAATTAAACTTTTGCAGCTGTTCTTCAAAATCTTAAGTGATGCTGTATGCACTTACTCTTATCAACTGATTCACTTGGCTTTCAGTTTCAGTGGATGCTGAACTTGGTATTGAACACCCAACCTTTTATTTGCAGATGATAGTAGCATATGGAAGGATTGTGAACTTTGGTATGAGTTCCCTCTGGAAAAATGCTCCTCTCTCCCACAACATTTCCAGAGGCTTAACTATTTATGCTGGAAAATGATGTGCAGAAGAACCCAACAACAAATAACTTATGATCGTTCATCACACTTACAACCTTTGCAGTATCCCAATGGTCATGTGCTCAAAATTCAGATGCTTGGCAACTGAGTCACAGTTATGATGGTTATGGTGTCCCAAGGGTTGTGTGATCTTCAAAGGTAAATGGGGAAGCCGGATTTACTTAACAACCATCTTACTAACTTAACAACTACAGTGATTACAACTTTGGCAAGAAAGATCATAAAATGGGGCAAAACCCACTTAACAAATGTCTCGCTTAGCAACAGAAATGTTGGGCTCAACTGTGCTCATAAGTTGAAGGGAGGAGTATCTTTCCTAGCTTGGCCTGAATAGTGCTCCAGGCAATTTTTGCAGCCAGCACATGTCATTTGATGCAGGAGTTCTCAAATGGTTTTTATTCACGGCTCCCTTCTAAGTATTGTGTACTTTTATGACACTTCTTTAATCACTATTAGCTAAAAGAAGGTATTTAACACCTGTATTTTTTATTAAACAGTCCCATTCCGGTCAAAAATTGATTTCCCCCACAACCGAAAAGTAGGCCTGGGATGGGGAACCTTTTATGGCTCACTCAGGAATTCTGGGAGTTGAAGTCCATAAGTGATAAAAGAGCCAAGTTTCCCTACCCCTGGTCTAGACCATACCACACTGTAGAAATGAAGCAAAAAATAAAAGAAAGATCCAATTTTCATACTGCTGAAATCCGCACACAGAATGAGATGGGAGTTGATCATAGGTCTGGCCCTTCAGTTATTGAACTGAAGGGACCACCATTGTGGGGCTGCCACACAGTGGTGGGATTCAAATATTTTTACCTCTGGTTTGGTGGGTGTGGCTTGGTGGGTGTGCTTTGCGCGTGTGCACACACTTTGCATGCGCACGCACACCAAATGCACACTCTGTGCAGGCACAGAGGTGTTTGCACAGGCGCAGAGGCATTCTAACTCACCTCCTGCAAGCCTGCACTCTCCCGGTCACTTCAGCAGCTGCTGCGCAGCACTCTGCTGTGCCGCACAAAACAGCTGCGCTTCAAAAGCAGAAGATAACGGTGAGTATGGGAGCCCGCGCAGGCGGGCGGGCCCAACAGCAGAGCAGTGGAGAGAACCGGTTTGGTCTCTGCTGCTCATCGGCGCTACCAGCTCAGCAGAACTGGGCTGAACCAGTAGAATACCACCACTGCTGCCACAAAGAAGAGGCAGGCCAACTTATTTCCCAAAGCAACAGGAGACAAGATGAGAAACAATGGATGGAAACTAATCAAAAAGAGAAGCAACCTGGAGTTAAGAAGAAATTTCCTCAATAGTGAGAACATTAACCAGTGGAACAGCTTGCCTTCAGAAATTGTGGATGCTTTATGACTGGAGGTTTTTAAGAAGAGACTGGATAGCCATTTGTCTGGAATGGTATAGATCCATGATGGCGAACCTATGGCATGTGTGCCACAGGTGGTATGCAGAACCATTTGTGCCGGCATGCGAGCTGCAGGCAAACTTACCTCACTGGGCATGTGCGTGACTCACAGCTGATTTTCGGCCAGTTTGAGGCCTTTCTCAGCCTCCTAAAGGTGTGAGGAAGGCTTCTGCAGGCTTTGCAGGCTGAAAATTAGCCCCGTTTCATCACTTCCTGTTTTCCTGAAAATACCGTCAGTGATGAAACGGGGCGAGTTTTCAGCCTGAAAAGCTTGCAGAAGCCTTCCTCAAGCCTTTGGGAGGCTGAAAAAGGCCTCAAACTGGCCGAAAATCAGCTGCGCAGTTAAGGGGACGGCATTGGGTGGGTGGGTGGGTGGGTGGGTAATTGCGTGTGCATGTTTAGGGAGCGTGGGGGGGGGGGCATTGCCTTCTGAGTGCTGGCACATGAACGCGAGCATGCAAGCACGCGCACAATTTTTGGCACAGGAGCCCAAAAAGGTTAGCCACCAATGGTATAGATTCTCCCAGGGGTGGGTTTCAAAAAATTTAGTAACCACTTCTCCACATGGTTGCTGGGTGGGCGTGGCCATGGTGGCCATGGTCTAGTCGGCCTCCTGCACCACCCTGGCCTGGGAGCAAAAACGGGCCATGGAGGGGCATTTTTTGCCCTCCCTGGGCTCGAGAGGTTTTCCTTGAGCCTCCAGGAGGGCGAAAACATCCTCCCTGGGAACTTCTGGGAGACCTGTTTTTCCCCCTCCCTGAGCCTCCACACCTACCTGTGATCCAAAACAGGCCACATGGGGACTCCTGGGAGGGGAGGGGTTGGCGGGGGTGGGATTTATCAGTTCGCCGAACTGACCATATAATTAGATAATGGTTCGCTCAAACCATTGTGAACTGGTAGCCACCCACCCCTGGGTTCTCCTGCTTGAGCAGGGGGTTGGACTAGAAGACCTCCAAGGTCCCTTCCAACTCTGTTAGTTTGGAGTGATGCCAGGGGTGGGATTTTACCAGTTTGCACCTATTCGCTAGAACCAGTTGTTAACATTTTAAACAGTTCAGAGAACTGGTTGTTAGAAGAAACTACTGGCCTAATCCTGTAAGGAAGGCAGGAAGGAAACATTCTGGTGTTGCTTACAGAAACTGCCTCTCCATTAACCCTTATTACATTCTTGGCAGGACTAGACTTCCTGTCTCAGGAACTTCTCTGGAGTTTTTTCCCCCTCCTTTGCTGGTACTTTGCTTGTATGGAGTGACCATTCAAAGTTACAATGGCACTGAAAAAAGTGACTTATGACTGTTTTTCACACTTACGACTGTTGCAGCATCCCCACAGTCATGAGAGGCCAGGCGAGGAGATGCCTGCCTCGATGTGAGTGATATTGAGTTGGCCACGCCCAGCCAATAACATGACCACCAAGCCATGTCCACCCAGTCACATGACCACCAACCCATGCCCACCACCTAAGCCATGCCCACAGAACTGGTTGTTAAAAAATTTGAATCTCACCCCTGGTGATGGCTCAATCTTATTGTCCTCCTTTAGAAATATAGCATGCCTTTCCCCCTCCTCAACCCGCTGATCTAACATCAAAATATTTCTTCGCCATGGACTTACGGATTTCAAGTCAGCCAAAACTCTGTTGGCTGTTTATGATCATTCAAACTGTTGTTTTTCCTTTTAGAAGTCAGTCATTTTCTTTTTTCGAAAAGCACAAGTTAGCTCAGTCAAGATCTGGAAGCCTGCTGTCACACAGTAGGTCCAGCGTCTGAAACTGATACTTTACTGCAAAATTGTAATAAAGTTGTTTTCTCATCCAGGGTCATAGGAGACCTATCAATTAATCCTGTTTCCAGCCGACAGGAGTCAAATGGATGTTTTTCTGCACTCCAGGTCTGAAAAACAGCTCAGAAAGATCTCCTCAACCCAATGAATACATAGCCTCCCTGAACTGCTTCGTAAGCCACCTGTCAAATAATAGAAACCTCCAGCTAAGGTTGAGATGATGTATTTGGCAATTTAGCATATTCTAAATGGCTGTCTAATCCTAGGGGTAATTAACTGCCAAGTCACAAAAGCCAAGATGTAATAAGCAAATTATTGTTTAAGTTCAGGTTTCCCCTGATCTGATTGCAAATTAAGCATTATCATTTACCTGAAAGGTAAATTGATTTCCCTCTGCAACTCCCATTTTTGCTCCCTTTCTTCTCCCCCTAGTGTCTTTTTATCATCCTAATTATAGCAAGGTAGCACCTTTATTTACACCAAGCATCCTGAATCATAAAATTAGTTAGAAATCTGAAAGGCAGCCAGATAAAAGGAATCAGTGGCATTTGTATAACATCTCCAGGTTGTATTGATTTCAACAAGTAGTACCAGAGCACTACAAAGTAGGCCATTATTTCACATTACAAATGAAGAAAAGCAGGAAAAAAACTTCACACACACACACACACACACACACACACACACACACACATATATATATATATATATATATATATATATATATATATATATATATATATATACATAATATATGTTTTCTGAGGTTTTCAGGGTATTTGTATGTGGATCTTTGGTTATTCGGGTTTTCTCCCACGTAAAATTGGAAGTATCTAGGCGACGTTTCAATGAAGTCTCATTCATCATCTTCAGGCTTGGTGCTTCTTGGAGTAATGTGAGCTTGCAGCTGCTTCTTCCTTTTAACTGCTAGTGGGGGTGTGACTTGATTGGGTGGGGGCTTGGCTGTGTTCTGATTGGCTGGGGGTGCATTCTCATTGGTTGGGGGGTTTGGCTGTGTTCTGATTGGCTGGGGGTGTGTTCTGTTCAGGTGGGGGCTTGGTTGTGCTCAGGTTAGTTTTAGTTGCCGGGGGATTTGAGCTGGTGAGCTGTGATCCTGTTGTTTGGCTTCATGTCCATGGTCGTGCCACATCTTCATGGTGGGCGTCAGTTCACTTCATGTATGGGTCGGAGGGGTTTGAAGGGGGTAGTGATGCAGCTGCGGTACGGCTTCTGGTCCGTGGTCGTGTCTCATCTTCTGTGTGAGTGTGAGTCTGCTTTCTACGTGGAAGTATGGTAGTAGCATCTTATGTGGCCCTCTTGGGTGTGGGTCTGGTGTCATTCTTCCAAGAAGCACAAAGCCGAAGACACAAGCCTGAAGATGATGAATGAGACTTCATTGAAACATCGCCTAGATACTTCCAATTTTATGCGGGAGAAAACTCGAATAACCAAAGATCCATATATATATATATATATATATATATATATATATATATATATATATATATATATATATATATATATATATATATATATGGAATGTATATGTATATACAGAAGCCTGATGATGGCAGATGAGATTCTGCCGAAACGTTGCTACAACTTTAAAAGCATAACTACAATGACGTGGGAAAATACCCGAACAAAGCTGAATACCACATAGATAGATAGATAGATAGATAGATAGACAGACAGACAGACAGATATAGATATAGATATAGATATAGATATAGATATAGATATAGATATAGATATAGATATAGATATAGATGTTTTCTTAAGTTTTCATGGGTACTTACATGTATGGTATTCAGCTTTGTTCGGGTATTTTCCCACGTCATTGTAGTTGTGCTTTTAAAGTTGTAGCAATGTTTTGGCAGAATCTCATCTGCCATCATCAGGCTTCTGTATTGTGTTCATCTGTGAGTCCGACTTTTACAGTTGTTTCAGTTTTAAATTTGGGGCTAGCCTACTGCTGTGCCAGAATGGTTTTTTCTTCATCCTGATTGGTTGGGAGTCTTGGTCTGTGTTTATTGGTCTTGGAGTTTGCTGTGTTCTGCTTGATTTCATGTGTTGGACTAGTGAGATAGTGTGTTCCAGTGTTTTTACTGCATACACTTCCTCACTAGTCCAACACATGAAAGCCACAGGTCATAGCATCAACTTCAATGGCACCCAAACCTTAGCCACTACAGAAAACCCCAGCCACAGAATGATCAGAGAAGCCATAGAGATTGAAAAAAGACCTGAAAGCATGAATAGAAGAGTTGATTCCACCAGACTGTCAATTATTTGGAAGCCTGCACTCACAAACAAAAAAATCTCCACACCACAAGCCAGGCAAACACCTGGGCACAAATAGATCCCCCCTGATACCTCCAGCTCAAACACACCCCAACCAGGCACCCAGATGAAACCTAGCTTCCTAACAAATTATACCCATCCATTTACTCGGAGCCAAGCTGTACTAAAAGCCTCCAATACAGGAACACAATGTTGCCAGCCAATCAAGACAAAAAAATCCACAAAACAGACAGAAGATATTAGAAACACCAATCAAGCAGAACACAGCAAACTCCAAGACCAATAAACACAGACCAAGACTCCCAACCAATCAGGATGAAGAAAAAACCATTCTGGCACAGCAGTAGGCTAGCCCCAAATTTAAAACTGAAACAACTGTAAAAGTCGGACTCACAGACGAACACAATACAGAAGCCTGATGATGGCAGATTAGATTCTGCCGAAACATTGCTACAACTTTAAAAGCACAACTATAATGACGTGGGAAAATACCCGAACAAAGCTGAATGCCATACACACACACACACACACACACACACACACACACACACACACCCCATTTATAACTCAAGAAATAACCCATGGAAAAGACATACATACATACATACAGGAAGGAAGGAAATACATACATAAAGGAAGGAAATCTGGAATAGTGCAGCTGTTTGAAACCAAAAGTACATTCCAACACTTATCTTTAAAAGATTGTAACTAAACTAATAGAGTTGTTGCCTGCAAATATATTTAATTGGAGAATGTGAATGATGACACCCAGCCCATGAACATACTTAATTGGACAATCTGATTTATGAGACACCCAGGAGGGAGGGGGGGAAAAGGGTCACAGGTGACTATAAAATACGCATTCCAGAGTTGGCTTCATACAGGAAGTGCCAGTATGTCGCCTCTAATAAATCCTTTGAAGTTGGTTGAAGTTTGGCTCAAAAATCATGGTTTAATTTGGGTGATTGCTGGAATCCTGACACAGGGTTAATTGTTACATTTGAACATGTCAGATTGCTGAACTTCCACTGTGATCTTGAGCAGGAATATTGGTTGGGAGGTAAACAATGTTTCTAATCAACCTTTTTTAGGAAGGAAGAAAATACGATGTCAAAGAAAGGAAAGCATTCCTGCTCAGGCTTCTGGTGATCAGAATCTTGACCATCTGACGGCAACAAAACAATAGTTTGAATCACTATTGTTGCATGCATTTTGCTTACCTGGACTTAGATCCACTGAACTTAGTAGGACTGTCCACATGGGCAACTAAATCAAGCAGATGGTTATGCATGGAATCCACGTTCTCTTCCCCTTTGAGATTCCCCCCCCCCAGCAGTGTTGCTAGCCATCAGAGTGGCCCTTGTTTAGTTTAATGCTTGAGGTGTTGCCAAGCATAACTAGAAAATGTGTCCATATTATGCAGCAAGCTCGTTTATGGCTGTATCATATGCTTGGCTATCGCTTCTGCTTGACGTATGCTTTCCTGTGTATGGTGATTCCGAAAATGCCAATGGGAGAGATGTCAGGAGCCCCTTGGTAGAAAAACAAAGAGAAACCAGCCCCCACTCCACCTTTGTGTGTTGAGAAGCTAAATGTTGAGCAAGGAGAGACTGTTCCCAACACATCTGGAGGGCATTAAGCTTAGAGAAGGCTGCTTTAGATAACAGGAGTTGGGCGGGGGTGGGGGAACCAGACTTCAACTCAGAAAATAGTTGGGCATTGTGGAAACCCATATCTGAAATGTTCATTGCCAGTTTCTAAGCTTAAAGATTTCTTAAAGACACAGTTGTCAGAGAAAACAAAATGCTTTGCCCATTAGATTTTGACTTTTTTTTTTTTAAATGTTGATATTGCTGTCCTGTTTGGGGAGATCAGCACAGTGTGCCTCCAAATCAAACACACATATGTCTCACTTAGTGGGAAGGTAACATACACACCTGGCCGTCTCCCATTTAAATCAGTTGGTTTGACAGTTTTTAGGTCACTTATGGTGAATGGTTACCTCAGCTTTGTCTTTGAAAACTCATAAAAATCTCTGCGTCTGGTTTTCCCCCCCATCCAAATATAATAAATATTGAGCTTAGAAAATATTTACTTGAACTATCTTATAGGCCTCTCAGGGTCAACAGGTACTTCTTGTCCAATACGGTACAGGTAAGTCCTTGACTTTAAACAGTTCATTTAGTGACCATTCAAAGTTTACAACATCACTGAAAAAAGTGACTTATGAGATTTTCAGTTACAACCGTTGCAGCATCCCCATGGCCACCTGATCAAAATTCGGACACTTTGCAACTGGTTCCTATTTATGACGGTTGCAATGTCCTGGAGTCATGTGGTCTCCTTTTGCGAACTTCTGACAAGCAAAGTCAATCGGGAAGCCAGGTTCACTTAACAACCATCTTACTAACTTAACAACTGCAGTGATTCACTTCACAACTGTCACAGGAAAGGTCATAAAAAGGGGCAAAATGCACCGAAGAAGTGTTTCACTTAGCAACATACATTCTGGGCTCAATTGGGGTCGTAAGTCGAGGACTACCTGCGACCAGATGTTCTTGCTGCTGGGATCTGACCACAGCCTTCAGCACCAAATATGCTAATGAAGTTTCATTGTTCTTCCTCAATAGCTACAGAAGAGCCTGCCACATGAGGCCTCATCATCTTCCACAAAACCCTGTCTAAATATTTTAAGTATGTTTCCTTTGAAATTATGCCTTTCAGTGATCTATCTCTTTGCCGTCTTCTGGTTTGATTTTTGGAGTTCCATTTTTGGGGTGGGTTGACTTCCCTCATCTCTACAAAGTTTACTTGATTACTCCCTCCCTTTATGGATTACTTTTAGCAGTTCTCTTTCAATTTTGCCTCACCAGCATGGATTATTTATTCAAGGAATGGCCACTCCACTGGCATCACTCTCAAGGTTACTTGAAGCCACTGAGCAGTTCCACCATGCGAGAACCAAATAAAATAATGAAATTGTAAAAACAGAAATGCAATATTCTAATCGGGTATTTTAGGAACAGCTGACAATTGCAATTATGCAAGAGACAATGAATAGAGCTTTGTTATTGCCAATATCTTCTTTGAGCAATATAAGCACTGACTTAAGACATGGACAGCACTTTATGTACAATTTTAACATATCATCGACTAGTGATTAGAAAATAAAAGATGGAGAAATGCAATCCAATTTGCCAGAACATTTCCAGGTGCAAACCGTGGATCAGACTATGGATTATTGGCAACAAATATATATATTTTAAATTTAAGAATATTAAAGAAATGAGGTTTTCCCTAGAAAATTAACTAAAGGACATTTGGTCAGACTATAAGATCAAAGGACATGAATACACATGAAAGTGAAGAAATTTATCATGGGAATAGAAAGAGGAATTGTGAAAACTAAAATGGAAAAAATATTTAAAATTTCAGAGAAATTGTCTTGGCTGATAATGAAACCAGCTTAAAAAAATCCCTTTTCCAGATTTTAAGCCCTTTCTCAGCTTTTGCTCTAGTGATGACTAGATAACCATTAACCCAACCCCCAGCTGAGGATTTTCCCCTTCCAATCCTTACCAGCTGTTTTCTGTTTCGTGTATATCTTTTGAGGATTGGTAGGAAAAAAATGACAACAGGTTTACTGGCTTTTCTGTTATTTGAGGTTGAAGGGGAGACTTGACAGAACTCTTCAAGTTCACTCAAGGAAGGAAGGAAGGGAGGGAGGGAGAGAGAGAGAGAGAGAGAAGAAAGAAAGACAGAAGACAGACAGACAGAAAGAAGACAGACAGACAGAAGAAGAAAGAAAGAAAGAAAGAAAGAAAGAAAGAAAGAAAGAAAGAAAGAAAGAAAGAAAGAAAGAAAGAAAGAAAGAAAAAAGGAAGGAAGGGAGGGAGGGAGGGAGGGAGAGAGAGAGAGAGAGAGAGAGAGAGAAAGAAAGACAGACAGACAGACAGACAGACAGACAGAAAGAAAGAAAGAAAGAAAGGAAGGAAGGAAGGAAGGAAGGAAGGAAGAAGGAAGGAAGGAAGGAAGGAAGGAAAGAAAGAAAGGAAGGAAGGAAGGAAGGAGGGAGGAGGAGAGGAGAGAGAGAGAATGAAAGACAGACAGAAAGAAAGAAACAAAGGAAGAAAAAAGGAAGGAAGGAAGGGAGGGAGGGAGAGAGAGAGAGAGAATGAAAGACAGAAAGAAAGAAAGAAAGAAAGAAAGAAAGAAAGAAAGAAAGAAAGAAAGGAAGGAAGGAAGGAAGGAAAGGAAGGAAGAAAAAAGGAAGGAAGGAAATAGAGTACAAGGAAAGGGAACTCAATATTTTTCTCTTCTTTTGGTGAACCTTTTCAAAGAGCAATGTCAAAGAAATGGTTGGCATTTTACTATTTGATTACTGAAATCTGTAAACACACATTTTATTTCATGGGGAGCAAATGGCAATGGAAGGCAAAGCCCATCCTGGCCCATTGGCCCAGAGGCGTTAGTGTAATGGAAGCACAGCAGATGGACTGGATTTCCCTGCTTACACCACTGAGACTGGGATGTGGAGGGAGAATATTGTGTTTGATGTGGTGCAAGGAAACTTCAGGGAGGCCACCTCACCCAGGAATGGGCTGAGGATGGTGCTGTCATTGCCTCCTCAAAAGGTAGATTACCTGATTTCACACCGGAGCAAGCAGAATGGATCAACCCAAAGACCTCAACCCAAAACCTCAATCCAAAGACATCATCTTGTGTTGGAAAAGTTAAAAAAACAAAAAAACAAAACCAGCCATGACAAAAGTGCTAAAACAAGACATTGAGTGAGTCTAAGCCTTCAGGGTTGAGGTTAGGACTTAACGCAGAACTAAATGAACTCGCAGCTGCATTTCTAGAGTCCCTGGAGTGAACTGAGAAATCCTTGAGAATCAAAGAAGAGGCAATCTGCCAAGGTCACCCCATTCTTCAAAAAGGGGAGCGGGGACCAAAGTCTGGTCTAATTCAAAACCAAGGGAGATCCTAGAACAGGTTAGGAAGAAGATAAATCACAATGCCAAAGTAATGAGACAGTCTAGAGGGTCTAAGTAGCCCTGTACAGCCTCTGTTAATTAGTTACAGATGGCAGGATATGCAGGAGACCCGAGTTCAAATATCAGATCAGTCATGAATCTTAGAATAGTTAAGGAGATGAAAAGATGAAAGCAATTACACATATTTTCTTTGCCCTAAGATCTTTGGAGGGAAGGAAAGGAAAGGAAAGGAAAGGAAAGGAAAGGAAAGGAAAGGAAAGGGAAGGAAAGGAAAGGGAAGGGAAGGGAAGGGAAGGGAAGGAAGGAAGGAAGGAAGGAAGGAAGGAAGGAAGGAAGGAAGGAAGGAAGGAGGGAGGGAGGGAGGGAGAGAGGGAGAGAGGGAAGGAAGGCGGCAGGCATACTGAAGGTATGCCAGTGAAATGTTTTTAACATATCAAATCCTTAATTATTTTTCCCTGACAGTCCAAAACGGATATTGGGTTAATTTACCGAAACAGATATTCTTTGATCGATCAGTTTTTTTGCAGATGCCAGTTTTATTAGGATGCTGAATGTTGAAAGAATGTCCTAGTGACCCAATAGTTCCTGTTTTTGATCCTGATTTTCTTTCCTCTTCTTCTGTCACGCTCTAGCCATCTGCAGAGCAACACAGAAGACTTTCAGACCAGCTCAGTGGCACTGGACTCAAACCAAGCCTTTCTGCCAGCTTCCTAACACACCTGCTCAATTGATTCCTTTAATCCTGTATTTCATCTAACTTTTCAACATTACAAGCAGTGTTCTAAACCCTGATATCAACAATGGTAATATAGGCCTTCCCCCATCAGTGGATCACTAACCCTTAAAATAGAGAAGAATTAAGCAATGGGACTATATATACTATGATGCTTTCATTCAGGAGAGCTTTTATCAGTGTGTACAATCAACTAGGGAAGGATCCCAATGACCAGTCTGCCTTCGGCTTGACTTGAAACATAGGATTTAAGGATTATGATGCTGGATCAGTTTCATTCAGACCAGTTGCCATGTACAGGGCAAGAAGATGTTAACTTACTTTTGTTAATTTTGCCCAGTGTCAGTAAAAAAAAAAAAAAGGCTACCAGGTTATAACGGTTAATATACTTGAAAAAGGGATAGGCAATTTTGCAGCCCTAATACTGTATACCACCTTTGGCCTAATTGTAAGACACTCTCATCTAATTCAAGTCTCTCTTGCAAATACTTAATTCAGATAATGTATCCCTTCCCTAGCAATATGCTGTGTGAAGAAAAAGAGAGAGAGAGAGAGAGAAAAGTAGTGCATGAAAGAGAAAGCATAGTGCAATCATCCACTTTTACCGTCTACTGCCCACATCAAAGGGAAGAGATTCTCCATATTAACCCCATAAAATAATTTTCTTACAGCTTTCTCCAACCTGCCATCCTCTGTCTGGAAAGCTGTAGTTCTACGTTTGCCTAAAGTAGTTTCTAAAAAGCCACCTCAAATAGTGGCCCTCAACCACGTCTTCCATAAATTATGAATGACGATTGTGCGTTATCTAACCATTTTGTCTGAATAAGGGCTCAGGAGCATCAAAGGTCGTCTGGATTAAATTTATAATAACAATGCTTTTTATTCGTTGCAGTGACCCAAAATCTCCTCTGAATTTGGAAACAGGTCTCCTTCCTATAGAGACAAGTGTAAGACCTTGTAGATTAAGATACTGACAAGGACATAATTCTAATTCTTATAAAGACATCTTGGGGGGAAATTACACATGCACACACACACACACACACACTCAAATTGCTTTGGTTACTCATTCCATTTTTGCTCCAACAGAAATATAACAAAGCATGACTGGAGATAAAACAGGGTGCCTGATTGTGATCTACAGGGAGACTCAAGTATAACTTCCTAATATAATAAGTCATTTGCACAGGGGACTCTATCTGCTAGCCAATTATTTTATTAATATTGTGTTTGTTCTGCACAGAATAGCTTTTCCCCAGGCTAGAGTTAAGGCTGCGCCACCTATGATTCTGAGGGCAGGTATAATAACATCCCTCTGCGTGATCATCTCTGTTCCTCTTTGGAAGGATCAATAGACTCAGTTCCACATGTCTTGTTGCGTTGTTGCAGATATCAGTCTTGGTGCTCTACACTAATACAACCCTGTTAGCTGCCTGACTTTATCAGATGGATGAGGAAAATGTTTATTTCTTTTTAGCAGACCACTCTCCTGAAATACTGAAGAAGATGGCTAAATTTGGTTGAATAGTAATTGCTGTAAGGAAGACTTTGATCAGGATTCAATCTGGGTCAGTCAATGAGACCAAAGGTTTAGTCTACCGAGCTTTGGAACTGATGCTGGAACCCATCCTCAGATCAAATAACTTTGAACAGTTATTATTATTCAACTGTATTGTTTTTAATAGGGATTGCTACTTATGTTATTAAACAGCTTATTATTTATGTAATAGGGTGGTTGTTGCCTTTTAAAGTCAGTGTTGTTTTCTTGGCAAAATTTCTGGTTTGCCATTGCCTCCTTCCCAGGGCTGAGAAAAAGGGACTGGCCCAAAGTCACCCGGCTGGCTTTGGGCCTTAGGCAGGACTAGAACTCCCAGTCACCCAGTTTCTAGCCTGACACTTTGACACGATACCAAAAGGGTACTCTTTATGTTATTATATTACTTTATTATTTTATTAATATGTGATTATTCTCTTATTAATTTTATTGTTTTATATATGATGTTTCTATATTCATGTAAGCCTCCTTCAGTCGCCATGTGCGAATATGCGGCAATACAAATTTCCTAAAATAAATAAATAAATAATATTTAGGTTACTGCTGCATTCTTATTGGATGCCTGCAAGGACATGACTTCAATAATATTGGCCAATACATAATTAAGTTGTAGAATATGTTACCACAAAATACAGACGTTATTGCCACCATGGATGCTTTAACAGATTAACAGAGTTGGAAGGGACCTTGTAGGTCATCTAGTCCAACCCCCCGCACAAGCAGATGGCAGTCTGATAGATGGCAGTCCAGTCTCTTCTTGAAAGCCTCCAGGGATAAAGCTCTCACAATGTCCGAAGGCAAGCTCTTCTATTGGTTGATTGTTCTCATTGTCAGAAAATTCGTCCTTATTTCTAGGTTGAATCTCTCCTTGATCAGTTTCCATCCATTATTCCTTGTCTGGCCTTCAGGTGCTTTGGAAAACAGTTGACCCCCTTAGAGGTGGTATTCAGCAGGTTCTGACCAGTTCTGGAGAACCAGTAGCAGAAATGTTGAGTAGTTTGGAGAACCAGCAAATACCACTCTCTGACCGGAGATTTTATACTATCTTTCCTTTGCCATGCCCACCAAGCCACACCACAGAACCGGTAGTAAAAAAAAATTGAATCCCACCACTGGACCCCCTCTTCTTTAAAAGGAGATGATACCAATTTGTAGAAAATAAAGCAATAATGGTTACTAATCATGATAGCTACATGACCTTCAGTAATGCGTTTTTCTTCTTGCAGAATTCTTCACCTAGAGAGGTTTTCCTAGTGATTTCTTTATTTTGCTTTTGCTGTTAATTGAAAATCATTCATAGAGCTTTTAGTGTTTCATTCAATTCATGTGGGATTTTAAGGGCCTGCCATCATGCATTTTTGTCAATGATGAATATTGTAGGTACTTTTCTGTTTCATCTAGTAAGCTACTCTACGCCTTTCCCCACTGGTGAGTTGAAGTACCACCCATCCATGACTTGACAGAAAAGTACCAGCATGAAAAATTGCTGCCCCCTGGCTGATCCCTATCCTGCCTCTGTTGCGATCTGTCAATCCAATCATCTCATTTCCTCTGAGAACTTGGGAGTGAAAACCTAGTCAAGTTAAAACCATTTGAGGTTGTCTTTGGTGTTGGAATAAGAAGGAAGATACTACATTATCAAAAGTATGACTCTTATTCATGTGTCAGGGATGAAAGGAAAGGAAACAAAAAGAAAGGAAAGAAAAGGAAGTTTCCAGGACATGTTTGTGCTATGGTTTGATCCAAGTGGGATTGTCCATCTGAGAGTTCTGATTGAAAAACAATTTGTTGACTAAGCTTCTATAGGAGGTTTTGTTTTGTAAAATCCAGTACTAGCTAGTGGAAAAATTCAGATTTCTGCAGCAACGGTTGGATTGATTCACGAAGTATCTTGCTTAAATGTTATTTCCACATTCAAAGATCTTTGCTATCCATTGGTTGTCTCCATAATTGGTTAATATCCAATTAGAATTTCGAGATGAATAAAAAATAAAATTCACTAGATTTCCATGCCATTAAGCAGGAACTGAAGGTTATTGAAACCTTTAGTAAAGCCTTAAAGTAAAGTAAAGCCATTTAATTAGATAACAACTGTTGCTAAGAAATATTATTTACTAATGGATCACCAGGTTTTTACACGTCACATTCCATTGTTCTCTCACAACTTCTGGAAACAACTCTTTCTAGCAAAATGTACTGAGGAAAAATTGTTGTCCTTCAATGATAGGACAGAACCAGCTTTATTTAAAGAAAATAATGAATTTGCTGGGGTTCTAAGCAAAAATTATTTAAGGTTTTCTTTACATATTTTTTTTAATCTCACAGAGCATAGAGTACAATTGAACAAAAACATTCAAGTTGGTGAAAACATCAAGGATGTTCTAGACAACAGAGCTTGGTTGAACAAGCTGTGGGTTTCCTGTTCTTTGTGTCCCTCCACTTTCAAGAGACTTTTGGCTTCCAAATAGTGATTTAACTGAATGCTAAAAATGGATGAGAAGCAAACTTTGCCCGCTTTTCAACTTTCTTTCCACACTATTTGTTTGGACTGCTGAAAAACCAGCCTGCGTTCTCACTGGCATTCTTTCCTCAGGATTATTCTCTTTTATCTGCATAGTGGCCTCAAGGATTCTAGCAGAACCTTTAAGTGTCTCTCAAGGAAAGTATGTGCTCCTAGAAACTGGGAACATAAGAAGTTGCATTATTCACAATCATACCTTGGGTTCATTAGGCCTGTTACTATTAACATTAGCCAATACTCTAGAGTTTCAAGCAGTTTTTCCTTTGATTTTAATGTGACCAGATTGAAACTGGTAGCTTTATGTGTACATTTAGTAATAATGAGCCTCTAAATTATGCTGAAAGTTGACTAGCATAGGAAGTTTCCGAATGTTTCTCCGAAAAATTATGCTGTTAACGTTTTTACAGATAGTCCTTGACTTCCAGAGTTCATTTAGAGACTGTTCAAAGTTACAATGGCACTGGAAAAAAAGTGACTTATGACCATTTTTCAGATTTATGACTATTGCAGCATCGCCATGGTCACGTGATCAAAATTCAGACAACTGAATTCAGGCAACTGACTCATATTTATGACGCTTGCCTTGCAGTGTCTCAAAGTCAACGGGGAAGCCAGATTCACTAAACAACCATGTTACTAACTAAACAACTGCAGCGATTCACTTAACAATTGTGGTAAAAGAAAGAAAGGGGGTAAAATGGGCAAAACTCACTTAACAACTGTCTCGCTTAGCAATAGAAATTCTGGGCTCAGTTGTGGTTGTAAGTTGAAGACTGCCTGTATTGCTGTTGTCATACTGACTATGATATACTTTTTTAGATAGAGGTATGCAGGTAGCACCTTCCCTTGGATCTGTTTTATCCAGAGATTTGACTCCAGAAGATGGTATTTGGTGACTTGATATCAGTTCCATTCAGTGGTGGTATTCTACCGGTTTGGCCCAGTTCTGCTGAGCCGGTAGCAGCGATGAGCAGCGAAGACCAAACCGGTTCTCTCCACCGCTCTGCGGTGTTCCCATATTCACCTTTATCCTCTGAATTTGAAGTGTAGCTGTTTTGCACGGCCCAGAAGAGTGCTGTGCGGCAGCTGCTGAAGCGACCAGGAGAGAGTGCAAGCTTGCAGGAGTGAGTTAGAATGTCTCTGCCCCTGCGCAAAGAGCGCATTTGGTGCATGCGCGCATGCAAAGTGCGCCCACCAAGCCACGCCCACCGAATCGGTGGTAAAAATATTTGAATCCCACCACTGGTTCCATTACATTTATTATCTCCCTCGAATATTCATTTGGACCTACCACACCATTCAGAATTTACATGATGCCATTGAATGAGATCAAAGGGTTTGAAATTGTGTATTGATCAATAATTCAATAATCCTTCAATTTGCTTTTTCCAAATGATGAAAGGAAAAAAAAATCACTGGCTGGATAAAAGTCCAGGAAATGATATTCCAACTTGTTAAGACAGAGATGCTCTTGGTGGGCAGTTTGATTACTTGAGGCAGGAGGGTCAAACTTGCAGCCCGCAGACTGGATGCATCATGTGCTGGCTACACCCAACCCCGGATTTAGTGAAGGGGGAAAAAAAGTCACGATACGTCACATGACGATGACATGACAACATGAGTTTGACAGCCCTGACTTAAGGAGTTAGCATTCAAATATATCTGAAGAGGACATGAATCTTAGAAAAGCCACCATTACTATGTGGGGTTCAAGAAGAATGGATGGAATGAAACAAATTCCATCCAATAAGGTTGATCTGCCAACTGAAGCCTCTCTGAGAAGATTGTCTGGCCAAAATTACAATGCCTATGGTAAATTTTATATTGTTTTTATTATTGTTATTGTTGTTAGGTGGACCTAACTATTTTTTTAAATATAGAGCCTAAATGATTAACAGGGACCAGTACATTTCTACTTCTCAACCTTTGATTTAGATTGAGAGTATCTCCTGGACATATATTGCTTCAGATATTTTTGTTTTATGAACTATGATGAGCTACTAGTGAAAATGGAGTGTATGTGCTTTTAATGTCCCTTTGTGGTTTGGCGATACTATCCCCAGAAAGGCCCAGCTGACTGCCTCATTGCTTTCATTTAAAAGTGACTGGCTGGGGAATTCTGGGAGTTGAAGTCCACACATCTTAAAAGTGCCAAATTGGGGAAAAAAACACTTATTTAATCACAGGACTGAGATCTATGCACATCTGTATGCTATTGCTTTACATTTGACCGACAAAGTGTACTGTTTAATTTAACTTTTTAAAAATTGCTACACAATTTTTGTTAGTTAGATTTATTTTGGTTTTTTTTACAATATAATATATAATACCATAATCACAGCAAAAGCATTAATATTATGTCCTAGATATTGCTTAAAAGCATAACAAATAAGGCACTAGTTCAAAGGAAGTACTTACTGTAGCTCCAGGCAGTCTGTAACTCAGTGGCAGAGTGCTTGCGTTGCAGGTACTGTTAGGTGTGTGACACATGATTATGTTGTGATGGGCCAGATTCATCATCTTGTTTGATGTTTAATATATTTATTCTGATTGTGGGTAGGTGAGCGTGTGTATATAAAATGATGCGAAATGGATCAATGACCCACCCAATACAAGTAGGTCAAATTAGTGAGAGCTTGCATAGTACAATATTTGATTTAGTGTGAATTATAATAAACTCAAGTTTAATGTGAGACGAAATTCAGCTATTGCAAGGCTAGCACATAATCAGTTGAGGATAGCACAAGCACAATTGCTGTCTATCTAGAAGATTCATTTCAAACAAAGTCACAGAGTAGTTTCAGGAAGCAAAATTAAAACAAAACATTAAAACAAAACAATACAATTCCTATCCATTTTTTCTAGATAGATCTGTCTCGATATCTATCTTCTGGATAGGAATGATATTTAAAATAGTTTTTTTGTCTTAATTTTGCTTTCCTTAACTTTCCTATGACTTTAAAAAAAATGAATGTAAGTTTCAAATATATTCTTTTAATGTTATATTTCATTGATTCCCAGAAAAATGATGTTTCAAATTCTTCATTTTTAGTTTCCATCAGACGGGAACCAATTACCCTATTTTCCCTAGAAACAGCACTTCAGATAGTATGCATCTGAATAATATGACCATTTTGTGGGATCCACCCTTGGAACTAATCGAGATCTACCTGTATGAGGAATATATATGTATTTCAAAATTCCAGGAACTAAGAAGAGTTTCCTGCAGACTAAGACAAAGCCAGACAGCCAGGTCTGTTTGAACAGAGAACCTCAATTGAAAGGAAGTTGCTTGGCCTGTGTGCAGTTTAGGCAGTACTCAAAGGAAGTTACATCTACAAGCAAGCAAGCGAATAAATAACTAGGGTTATAAGTGGAAAAGATTCTGAGGGTCAGTTCCTACTTGCCAAATAATTTTTCAGCCTTTGATACAGGTGCATAACCAACTGTTGCAACGAGTTATCCCTCAGATAGAGACAGGCAACAAAGCTTTTAATACGAGATTTATTTATTTATTTTTAAAAATGATGTTGCCTTACATTTCTAAACAGTAGCTGTGCTAATCCATCCTGTATTTAAACGAGGAGCACTTCATGCCAAACAGCCTACAGTTATGGGGGGGAAAAAGGCTTATTAAAATCGGTTCTCAGGGTTGTTCCAGCTCCAGCATCAGTCAAGATAAAAGCAATTAATGCTTTGTGCTAATGACTGCCCATTTAGAATAATTAAACTAACCCAAGAGACGAGGAGGCCTCAAACCCTAAGAAGGGATACAGGCTGCTGCGGTGCAGAAGGCATCGCCTTATTATTCCTTCTCAGTGACATTTGGGGCAAAGAGCTGTTGTCTGGTTGACCTGCAATCTCTGGGAATTAAGCAGCTAGGGGCATGACAGCCAGCATGGGAAGGAGCCCATTATTAGCAAGTCATTGTTCTCTGCCCAAGTTGTGGTTCACCCGTGTATGAACTTTCTCTCCCGGAATCAACCCCCAAATCATCTCAAACTAGCCGCTTTAGAAGCAGATAAACCAGATGATATGAGCTGAAAAGCAGCCAGAACTGCCTCCCCCCTCCCCCCATCCCAATTCTAACATGATTGTTTATTGGGCAGTTTGTGTATTGGGCAGCATGATCTTGTTCTAACATGATTTTTATTGGGCAGCCATCAAGGCAAAGGAGGAAAGCACTGTTGATAGTTAGCACCCACCCCTCTCCTAGAAGAATGAAATATTTTGAGAAAGATTAAAAAGGCAGACTATTATATTTCCTTGGATGAGAAATGGAGAAACATGTTCTTGGAAAGCAGCCCCCACCTTTCTTAAAAGCCCACAGCAGATGTCAGTACTTTAGAGATAAAGAGATAGGCAGCTCTATTCATAAGCAAATACCCTCACCCGAGATCCAACAAAGGTAGGATTAGCCCTCAGCCACAATAGGAATTGCCAAAGCCCCTTCATTGCATCATCTCAGTTGCACCACCCTCAGCAGTTCGAACTTCAACTAAACTTAGCTCAGACAAATTCCTGTACATGGCCCCATGGGAGTCTGACAAGAGCCAATAGAATACATGTTCAGCCCCAGGAACAGGAAGTTCAAGTGCAAAGCCTAAGAGAAGGTATAAATACCCCCCATTCTCAACTCCATGTAGTCAGCTGCACCAGAACCATGGGCTTGGTAGTTATGCTTTGTCATTAAAACATCTTTCCAATCAGCCCCCATGTTTCCAGTGTCTTTCTCCTGGCTTGGAACTGAACCAGATGGATATTTCTTCCACTAAGCTGAAACAGTACCAAAATCTTTCAGATTTAGATTTCTTATTGTCTGAGCTTACATGAAGGAAGAGCATGGGAAGAAAATTAATATGCATCCTTTCAGTCAAAATTATACTATCTTTCTCTCTTGGTTTCTCACTTCAGGGGCTTTTATCTCAGGTAGGCAGGTATAATACAGCAGAATTTAGTGCTATAAATCAAGGATCCTGGTCTGAAATGTACTTTGATTGTAAACGCTGTCGAATATTTTGCTCACATCAGCCTGCATAGTTAGTATGGAGATACAAATGCTAACTTGTCCCCCTCTCTCCTCCCCAAATTTCCAGGATTTTTGGAACACTCTTACCTCTGGATAAGATTTAAGCACAGTTATTAATCTCTTTATTTGCTTGTTAACCACTTCTAGAAGTTTGGAGATGCCTTTATAATGTATATGTACTTTATTTATTTGTAAATGAATTCACCTGTTTAATTATACATGTCGTAAAAAAATAGAATAAACCCAAAGAACCAAAACTGGCAGCAAAACAACAACATCAACCTATTTAATAGAATATTGTTCCTTAAAACCAATGTAGGCTTCCTCTTCATGCATCAGATTGGGTCCCACTCTAAAATTTACACAATGGAATATTCTTTGCATATTTAAATGATTGGATCAATCTATCCACCCATCATTCAAATACACTGAAAAACTGTTTGGACTGGAGGGTTAGTGAGACGCTATTTTGAACTAGGCAGCGCTGTAGATAGCTGGATTTTGCAATGGAGACAGAGAACCAGTTTACTTTCAGCCATGGTGGCCCAGTGGTTAGAATACAGGCTAACTCTGCCCACAGCCTGGAGTTCGATCAAGGTTGATTAAGCCTTCCATCCTTCCAAGGTCAATAAAATGTAGACCCAGATTGTTTGGGAGCAATATGTTGACTCTGTAAACTGCTTAGAGAAGGCTGTAAAGTACTATGAAACGGTATATAAATCTGAGAAGAAAGGGAGATTTCTCAATCCCAAAAAATCTGGAGAACATACTTCTCCAGTGCCTCATGGCTCAAATTCTATAAGTGTGTACACAGCCTCTATTTGCTGTAATGAAGGCGTTAGCATTTCCCACCAGAAGCTATCAATTTCCTACAAGGAAAAGTGTTATTTGGGTATTTTAAAAAGGGATCACTTTCCACTCAACCAGCTTTCAGATTAAGTACATCAAGTATCAGTCAACTCTAAGACCAAATGGATCAATCTAGGGTTCTACAAAGGAATGCCTCCCATTTGATTATAACTGCTATTAGACCTAGGAGAATTGACACCTGAATTAATGCCCTGAGATTTGAAAAAGCCATGATTCAAACTTGGAGGGCAAACTTTTTCAATCTGAGCCATTTCAAGATCAGGTGTTTTTTTTTTTTGTAAAAAAACAGAAATCTGGATTTGTCCAAGCACTATAATGGAAAAGCTGCTTTGTATTTTTGACAAAAGAGATGGAAATAGCAAGGATGTCTGATTTCTTCAAGGGATTCAGTATGAATAGTTTTGCAATATCTCCAACGACCATTTTTTTAAAAAGCTGGATGGCATAGAATGAAAAGAATAGCCTCCAAAGCATTCTGCAAAGATCCTAAATTGATTTAGGTATATATAAAACATAGATTGTCACAGACATGAAATGACTTCAGACCATTACTTCTTTACATCATGTTACTCCGGCCACTAGCAGTTTTCAACTACTAGTTAATCTCAACTGGTTCAAAAGATGGCCTTTTTAAACACACACACACACACACACACACACACACACACACTTCCAACCCTTGGAATGGCCAAATTGACATGGTCCAGAGGAAAAACAAACCTATTTGAAGGATTAATGTCTAGAAGCCACCAGAGTGGCTTAATTAAGGTTGTCCTGCAGAACAGTCAGTTTTGCAGATGGAACCAGTGCTGATGGAAACTATCCAAGAAAAAAAACACCAATTTTCCAATTTAACAATAAAAACATTTAAAAATGATTCAAAAGTTTTCTGGAGGAGTCCCAGGTTTGACACAGCCCTGAACAAAAAACCCTCCCCTGGGGAAAGGGGCTGCTATGCTGGGTTTACTGGGTTTTGTGGAATGCTAGAAGAGGTTGTGTAACTTGTGGCAAGCTTCCCTGCCAACAGGCTGCTATTCAACTTTTCTCCTCAGGATTATCCATATATAGAAGCAAGGTTGCAGCATTCTGTATTGTTTAATCACTTCAGAAACAATGGGGGGAAGAAAAAAAAACCAGTGGATGTATAAAGCCCCTTGGAGTTGCATGATTCAGTTCATTGTCTCCAAAGCAATCTCCACTTTGATTCCCAAATCTCCTTCGGTGGGGTGATTCGATAGACACTTCCTTGAATCAAAGCACTCTTTTAAACCTTTTCAAAGCCCTAGCTGCTATTGAAGCAAGCTTAATCAGTAGAAGGTCAACCACAGCTCCAGTGCCAGTTCTCATTAACGTTAAGTGCATATTATTAAGCTGATTTGGCTTTGATGTATTATTGTAACACAGACAGAAACATGAAATATAGGGTCTCCTTAAAAAACAACAACCAACAACAAAAATCAGTGGTGGCTAAAATTGTTACTTTAGAATTGCTGCATTGTCTTGAGGAGGAAGAGGAAGAGTTGTTTCCTCTCTTCTGAGGTGTTGATCATATGCCAAATTAATTAACCTAATGAGTATACAATTTGCAATATGGGCTTAATCATTTGCTACACAATCATAAAGTTGGATGGGTCATTTAGGCCATGGACTCCAACGGCCTTTTCAAGTGCAAGGATCCTAATTAAAACATTCCCTGTCTAGACTCTACTTGAATACACTTAAATTAGTTTAGGACTCATCCACAACTTGCCTTCCCATCATTGAAATACATTCTTCTGTCTCCTATATTCTAGAGTGATGGAGAACTAATCTTGATTTTGTCCAGACATCGCTTCCACAGTCTTCTCGTCACAAGGCTAAAGATCCTTATTTCCTTCAATATCCTTTCCTAAGACTTGGGCCATTTCCTCACTTATAATAATTTATAGTTATCCAGCCATTGTCGAGATGACATAAAGCTTGCTGCCTTTATTGTTATAGTGACACAAATATGATTGGGTGAGGTGGGCAAAAAATACTAATGAAGAAATAGATGTAGTTTCTAACATTATGTTCATCCTCATGGCCTTTTTTGATCCTGATCCTGTTCCAGTTTACCTGAATGGTTTTTAAAAAAATATGGTATGCAAAACATCATTTTGATATGTTGCTATTTAATATGGAGTTTAACCAACACAACATAAAAATATTTCCTGCCATTTAGAAATTATACTTTTGCAGATGAAGAATAAAATTTCATTGAAAGAGTACATAGGACTCCCTTCTCTTATTTTTCCACAGATAAAGGATCTTGTGAGAGAAATAGGACTGACCTAAAGAGAATTTCAACAGTTGAGAGTGGACTAGATATGGATATTTGGATTACAGGTAGACCACATATGTTTAGAGACCATTCAAAGTTACAACGGCATTGAAAAAAGTGACGTATGACCATTTTCCACACTTACACAGCTTTTGTATTATTCCCCACAGTCACATGATCAAAATTTGGATGCTTGGCAATTGACACATCTTTATGATTGTTGCAGTGTCCTGGGTCACGTGATCATCTTTTGCGACCTTCTGACAAGCAAAGTCAATAGGGAGGCCAGATTCACTCAACAATCATGATGCTAACTTAACAATTGCAGTAATTCACTTGACAGTGGCATGAAAGGTTGTAAAATGGGACAAAATTCACTTAACCAATGTTTCACTTAGCAACTTTGGGCTCAATTAAGGTTGTAAGTCAAGGATTACCTGTATTTAGATTGTTTTATGTTGTATTTCATTAGCTGATTTGTACACCAAACTATAATTCTAAAGACCGTAGTGGCAATTTGCTCTTCCTATTCCTTCTGCCAGCATCCATTTTGTGGCTGTGATTTCAACCAAAATCTGTAAGCTCACAAGACCAACCTCCATCTCTTGAGTCTCGCTGGTCCTCAGATTAAACTACAGAACATACCAATCACTTTTTCCTCTGTCTATTCAGTCCAGTTATGCTTATACCGCTACATCTGCCAGCTGGAGAACACATGCCGAAGCATCCATTAGTTTAGTGGTGGCTTAATGTATGGTTGCTAGGTAATAATCTCTAGCATCCACACGCTAAGCCTTATGGAGTTCTATTCACTTTGACTATTGCCCAGCAGCATCTGCCCCTGAAACTTAAATGAAATTTCTGCTGCTATTGTGTGATGGGACACAACTCTGGATTTCAGCCAGGTTTTTGTCTCTTGGGAGCTGCTTTGGAGAGTGTCAGCTCAGCTCTGTTCCTTTCTTCTTGTGCACAAATACCTCACCTCATTGTACTTAAAGTGGAAACAACAGAAGCACCTTCATTTGGTACAAAATTAAATTAGACCCCTTCAGATGTTTGCTGATGACATGGCTGCTTTTATGGACAGGTTAGGCTTCAAAACTGATTTCCAGCCCCCCCATCCTCTCCTCCCAAAGGAAAAAAAAAGGAAGAAGAAGACATTATTTGTATTTAAGTCTAATTTTCTTTCATCTGAATGGCGGGTTCTTCATTTTGCTGGAAAAAGGAGCCAGAGTCTTCAGAAGTTCTGGAACTTCTTTTAAGATGAAGTACAGATAGTCCTCGACTTACAACAGTACATTTAGTGACCGTTCAAAGTTACAATGGCACTGAATAAAGGGACTGATAACTGTTTGTCACAGTTACAACCTTTGCAGCATTCCCATGGTCATGTGATCAAAATTCAGATGCTTGGAAACTGGTTCATACTTATGACCATTGCAATGTCCCAGGGTCATGTGATCCCCTTTTGCAATCTTCTGAACAAGGGGGGAGCCAGATTTACTTAACAACCAGGTTACTAACTTAACAACTGTGGTAAGAAAGGTCGTTAAATGGGGCAAAACTCACTTTACAAATGTCTCACTTAACAACAGAAAGTTTGGGCTCAATTGTGGTAGTAAATCAAGGACTACCTGTATTGAAGTGTTGGACAATCGTCCAAATTGGAGATTTCGCTATACTGTTGTCCACCTTCTTTTCTTTCTTTAGCTAAAGTCCTCTTTCATATCCACTAGATTTGAGGTCCAAAAATGTCTGCGTCAAGTCATATCTCATCATAACTTGCTTCAAAGATTAGATCACATTCAAATGATGTCTTGGGAAGCTGTCTTCTTTCTTTCTTTGTTTTGTACATTATGCATGATTTGGGACTTTCTCAGATTGTTCATCAAGCTACAAACAATGCTTCATTAACAATTCCCATTGGCAAAGATTTTTTGAGTTGGTTGACATTATTTACAATGGAGTGGGTTAATGTTAATGTGTTCGTTTTCATCGTACAGCATCATGTGTCAAAGCAACATGCTAGATCTGAAGAATTACTCCAGGTTTGCTTCATGAATCTTTCACAGAAATCTCTCTTGAGCCTATCAAAAAGGCCACAGAGAAGGGGCATCTTACTGGGCTTCTGAAAGGATATATTACTCAAGTATAACTCATTAGTTCTTCAATGGGATAGAAGGCAGAGAACTACCAGTCTGAAATGGTGTATTATATCATTTTGTTACACTATGATTTGCTTCCTTCGGAAAAGATTTTCTTTCATACCTCATTCAAATTACCAATGAGGAGAACAGAATCTCATTACAAATACATTCTATTAAACATGGGTAGAATATTTCAAAGTCTTCTGATATTGCTCAAAGCTTATTCCCTTGAATTGTTGACCAGGCCACAATTGGTTCCATTCATACAACACATTAAGCCCTTGAATATCTTCTACAAGCCACAATGACTTGGGGTTCACACAGTCAGGGGATCGAAATCAACACGCAAAGATGGCTGGCGCATTGTGAGGCAAGTCCCTTTTCAGCTTGTCAGCATTGCACACAGATTCAAAAAGCCTGAGATTTGGATTGCAATGCTCTGTCTAACTATATCTTACCAGTTTTGAGAGACACACATAACCTGCTGAAGCCACTGAGTTCACATGGTCCATCAAAGCCAATTTGGGTTGCTTGTGTAAATGCACAGTCTAAATACATCAGTTCTGATCAACTGTACATCATTACTAACCAATATGGGAGACAGTTCGATCTATCCAGAAATGTGTTGGGAAAGGCTGATGCAAATAACGTACTACATTATACGCTACATAAGATTGCACTGGCTTTTCAGACAGGTTTGGGCTGATACGTCAGTTAAAGAGATTTGAAGGGTTTTCACATTAAACCACCTCTAAATTGCACCTGGTTTCATTTAAAATGAAAAGAAATTCAAAATGCAATAGTGAGCTGAGCACAGCTTTTAATCTTGTGATTTTCAATATTCTTTGACTGAGATCTATAATCTGCTAACTTGCTTTTCTTTCCAGAGATAGCCCCATCAATACATTATTTTTGTAGATTCCATTCTACTCTGAATCACAGATTTGCGCTGGCAATAACCGCCTAACTAATAATTATGACCCATTTATAATTTCCAGCCATTGTGCAAGTCTGGCTCTTATGTTTCCACTTAGAGCACCAGACCTTTCCCCAGCTTAATCTGTATGTCATATTTATGCAGTTTTCTGAAGACAGCAGAAGCAAAATTTTGGACGTATCTGGCACAATTTAAACTGCAGAGTAACAGAGCTTCCCAATTCAACTCTGTGCTTCATTCTGAAACTGTAATGGTGGACATCTGTGGAGATTCTCAGTCATCCAGTCATCCAGGTTGTTTCACTTCTCATTCAAAGATGTCTTTTCAAGAGGCAACTGAACTTTCTCGTTTTTCTTTGAAGATGTTTCACTTCTCATTCAAGAAGCTTTTTCAGCTCTCACAAAGAAAAACCAGAAAGTCCACTTGCCTCTTGAAAAACCATCTTTGGGACAGTAATGGTGAACCTTTTGGACTTGGCATGTCAAAAATTCAGAAAATGTCTAACTTATCTCTGCATTGAACCTAGCTACATACATGTGTTGGAAGAAATATCCTTCTGGGTTCAGTTCCAGGTGGGGAAAAAGACACTGGAAACATGGAAGCTGTTTGGAAAGATGGTTTAATGGTGGACAGGATCACATGCCTTGGAGTTCTTGGGCAAAGGAAAAAAAGGAAGAGATGCTGAGAATCCTTGGGTTTTATACCCTCTCTGGCTTTGAACTTCCTGGGGCACAGGAAGAGTATCCTGATTGGTTGCTGTCAGAGGTCATAGCTAGCTTTGTAGGTTGTCTGTGTGCTAAGTTTGGTTGAAACTTGGTGGGTGGTGCAATGAAGGGCAATTGAATGGCTCTACCTGAAGGAGGTAGATCTTTGTTATGTAGAATAGATTGCCCTAGGCCTTAATGGGCCATTAACAAAGATGGGAGGAGGGGCTGAGTTTTTACCTCTCTGAGTTTCTACTTCTCTTTTAGGGGAAATATTCTGCCTTTTTAGGGCATCCCAAAATATTTCATTTTTTTAGGAGAGGGGTGGGTTTTAACTTCCAACATATGTGTGCAGAAAGCGGAAATCAGCATTGGACCTGACCAGACATGAGGCAATTCAACATGTGGTGTAGTGAGGTGAGATATGCAACCCGAGCACCACTAGTCAGCTGGTGTAAGCTAGTTTGCCCTATGTGGTGCACCAAGCATAGGCATTCAAGCGCTAAACAAAATGAACTAGCAATCTAGGCTGTCAGGACTGCATTGTATCTAACATTTGTAGATTTTCCTGACATTGTATGTCATACACCAAATAAATATTGGCTTTGCTTGGTGCATCACATCTCCTCCCCAACAAAAGAGAAACAATTCTTTACATATGCATAAAAAATACAGTCCATCCATATATGGGGTTATGCATTACATAAAGAAATGTCAAATAATTACAGAAACCAAATATGAGTACAAAAACTCAGACACACATAAAATGAAAATGAAGAAAAACAGATTCATTGTTACACCAATTTCATTGTTAAAAACATTTAGAGAAGTGCCAGTCATTGAGCTACGGTAGACGTCATTTTCAATTAAACATTTTAAAGAACATCAGTTTGTTAAGAACTTGGAAAAGGAAGCAGGTTTCCCGGCCCACACTTCCAAAGTGTTCATTATTATTTTTTGAAATAGTATAATACTTTTGTCAATACCTCAGTTACATGTACCTCTCAGGTAAAAAAACAATGCCCAGGCAAGATAGCTCCTGGTCACACAAGGCCTTCACTCTGGAAACTTCAGAGAATGGCCTAGTGTGGCCTTGCAGCCTCTGAAAAAAGTGAGAATGAAAAAAAGTGAACGCCTCATTCACACGTGCTTTTTGGAGGCCCTCTCTCATGACTTTCCAAAGGATCCAGAGGCTGTGTGAGAACACACTGCATTCACCACTGTGGTTTTTGTAGCCTCAGAAAACTAAGCAAGAACAGGGTGTATACAGCTGTGTCACCAAAAATGACATGGCGTGTCACCAAAAATGACATGGCGTTTCACCACTGATGTATGTCACAAAATTCGCCATTGCTGTTCTAGAATGTGCAAATTGTCCCTGGAAAGAAAAATGGTAACGCAAATCCTACAGCCTCCAAAACATCTAATTTTCAATGAATGCTAAGAGATGGAAAGCTGGCCTTACATGAATCAGAGGGCAGTGGTTTTTGTTTTTTTTTGTTCTTTCCACTATGGTATTATTTAGTTATATGAACATTATAAATCTGCATTTGTGAACAAATAGCACCAAATGGATACTTGTGTTCTATCAAGATTCCACTTTTTAAGGAAACAACCCTGTGACTTGTTTTCTGAGTTTTAGCTAAGATGTACAGCACAACGGCCTCTCAAGAGGCACTGCATTTTAGATTGTATCGTTTCAGCAGGCAAGGATCAAATTTACAAACCCCTCTTGAATTAGAAAACAAATAAGAATATCCCGAATTTCCCTCCAGATATAAAACAATCACATACTGTAAGACTGAAACTTCTAACCCATCTTACTGTTTCTGTGTGCATATATAGAGGTTACAGTATGATGGGTAGTAAAAAATACATTTATTTCCATGTTGTGTACAGTCCTATCAAGTCCCCTTTATTGCTCTCCCAAGCCCTGGAAGAAAAGATGATCTGTGGTTATGACTTGATGAACGTGGACCCTTGTGAACTACCATGATGGTTACAGAAATTACATAAGATTGATGAATGCTAATATTTGCTCCATGGTCTTCTGCAGTCTGATTCTACTGCTGACCTTATATATTTATTTTATGTCTGTATGGATCTTTTGCTTTTACAAATGATTTCCCTTTTAATTAAATGGCTGTTATCTATCTATCTATCTATCTATCTATCTATCTATCTATCTATCTATCTATCTATCTATCTACCTACCTACCTACCTACCTACCTACCTACTTAACTACGTACCTACCTATACATATACATACATGCACACATATCATGTACACACACCCGTGTGTGTGTGTGTGTGTGTGTGTGTGTGTATAAGAAGTTTATATTGGCTTATCATTGACTTCTTTAAAAATTAGTTTTCCAGAGTCTATTTTTATGAGGGGAAAAACACATTTATTTATTAATTATAGTGCATATTCGGGCAAAATGGAAAAGGTTCAGAAACAGGGCAACAAGGAGTATCAGGGCCTGGAAGCTGAATCCAGGGATCAGACAATGAAGAGGTTGCTTATGCTTAGCCATATTATTGTAGGACTCTTCAGCAATTTTATTCAAGGAGAGGGGAAAAGTTACAATAAAGACATGGAATCCAATGACAAGCAGATAGATTCTATTTGAATGCTGTGAGGGGAATAACAGAATAGGAGAGCTGGAAGGGATCTTTGAGATCTTCTAGTCCAACCTTCCTGTTGAACCATTCACACAAATGGTTGTCCCGTTTCTTTTTAAAAACCTCCAGTGTTGGAGCACCCACAACTTCTGAAGGCAACCCATTCCTCTGATTAATTATTCAACTGTCAGGAATGTCGTCTTATTTCTAGGTTGGCTCTCTTCTTGAGTAGAAAAAAATAAAAATAGTGGGATCCCCTTTATTGGATCTCTTCATGCAGAAGTGACACCACCCTTTTTCTGGGATACTTTAATATGGATTTCTGCCCTGAGCACACAATTGGACCTGATTGGTTAAGTGGCCTCTTCCACCTCGAAGTTTCCGTGGTCCTCATTTAGAAACTGTAGTTACAACGGTGATGGAAAAGTAACTTGGTGACCACTTTTTGCATTTATTACCTTTGCAGGTGTATGTAAAGGGAAGGAAGCTGATGTAAGATAATAACTTCACTTAGCTTCACTTAGCAACCACTTTGCTTAACATCTGAGTTGCCCGTGCCAATTATGGTGTCTAAATGAGGACTGTCTATATTGAAAAACCCTGTGCATTTCTTTCTCCCACATGCTTTTCCCTTTCCACACCTGAAGTTGGCAGTTTTAACATTTAAAACTTACTTTAAAAAACTACAACAACCACCCTATAATTTAAGCCTTCTTATGCTGCCCATTTCCTCCTAATTCCCATGCTTCTGCAGAGCCATCATAAAATGGAATACAGAAGCTTCGCTGAGGTTTCGGTTCCTGTTACATTCCAAAGACATGGGTGTCACATGGGGGTTTATTTTGGAGATTAGGATCAGGGGTGGGCTTCACATTTTTTTTTAGCAAGGGGCTCTGTGCCCTTAATGACTGGCTGAGTGGCATGGCTGGGTGGTCATGTGACTGGGTGGGTGTGACCAACTCGATGTCACTTCTTTGCCCTAATTAACACACACACACACACACACACACACACACACACACACATGTAGGTCTAGGTGTGTTTGGGTCTTTTCCCATGTAAGATTAAGAGTATCTTGGCGACGTTTCGGCGAGGTCCCACTCGCCATCCTCAGGCTGGTGCTTTCGGCTTAGTGCCAGTGCAAGCAGTGTGTGATTGGAGCTGCCATCTCTCTATAAATACTGGTGGTGGGGGGGCTGGTGTGCTGGGCTGGTTGGCTGCCAGTTGGTTCACACACTGCTTGCACTGGCACGAAGCCGAAAGCACCAGCCTGAGGATGGTGAGTGGGACCTTGCTGAAACATTGCCAAGATACTCTTAATCTTACATGGGAAAAGACCCAAACACACCTAGATCTACATACCTGTACCCGTGAAAATCTACGAATGTAGACATGTATGGTATTCAGATTTGTTCGGGTATTTTCCCACGTCATTATAGTTGTGCTTTTAAAGTTGTAGCAACGTTTCGGCAGAATCTCATCTGCCATCATCAGGCTTCTGTATTGACGAATACACAGACGAACACAATACAGAAGCCTGATGATGGCAGATGAGATTCTGCCTGAAACGTGTGTGTGTGTGTGTGTGTGTGTGTGTGTGTGTGTATGTAGTACAAACTATATATATATATATATTCTGAGGTTCTCGCAGGCATTTGTATGTGGATCTTTGGTTATTCGGGTTTTCTCCTGCGTAAAATTGGAAGTATCTAGGCAACGTTTCGATGAAGTCTCATTCATCATCTTCAGGCTTGTGTCTTCGGCTCTGTGCTTCGAAGACACAAGCCTGAAGATGATGAATAAGACTTCATCGAAACGCTGCCGAGATACTTCCAATTTTACGCAGGAAAAACCCGAATAACCAAAGATCCATACACCCCCCAAAAAAAAAAAAGTTGTTTATTATTTCATGCATTTAATACTTAAATAAAAGATTGGGTGAAACCAGGCTTAATAGCAGTGAATGTGAGAGGGAGCTTGGAGTCTTAGTGGAGTTTATGGTGAGTTATGTGATTCTTATTATTTGGGAATTAATCCCTTTGGAGGCTAGTGGCTACGTTATCTGATTTTCTCAATGGCTCTCCCTTGCAAGCGCTGAGTGGATTGTTTATCTAGCTTGCAACACTTTTACGAGGTGTGAAATGCTCTTGGCTGAATGCCCAGAAGTTCAATTAAGCCTATTAAGAGCCTTCCCTTACTGCTTGTCTTTCTGAGGTTATTGGGGGCTCTCTGAGCCCCGCACAGTCTTAGCTAGGGGATCTCCTGAGCCCCTGCAAGCCCTCAGCAGCTCACCCCGGCCTTTTCAGTTGTACAGGTAGTCCTTAACTTACAACCATAATGGAGTCTGAAATTCCAGTCATAAACCGTGTTGATCATTAAGTGGGTCATCATGTGATCGACCCAATGTTACATTTTTTGTGGTGGTCATAAAGTGAACAGGGCAGTCATTAACTGAATGCCAGGGTTGTTAAGAAAAGCCATTTTTTGCAATGGTCTTTTTTAATTTTTTTTTGCCAAAAATCAGAAATAAATGCCAGGTTCCCGGAAAAAAATAAAATATAAGTCGTGGTCATGTGACTCTGGGATGCTGCAAATGGCCATAAATGTGGGCAATTGCTGAGTGCCCAAAATGGGATCACATGACCACGTGAGGGTGGGGTAGACATCCAAACTTTGAATTCAGACTGTACTTTTGGGGTGCCCATCATAACTTTGGACAGTTGTTGCATGTACTGATCTTTAAGTGAGGACCACTTGTAAAGCAAGTCAGATTAAGCAATATTTAATTGCTGCATTAAATAAAATTCTAGCCTCAAAAGGTCTTTTTCCTCATGAAAATCCAGGCTCGGTTCACTTCCTGTGGACTTTAGTGGCTAATCCTTCATTAAGTGATGATCGGCAGTAGTTAAAGGGCCATCACTAATAATCCAGAACCACAAATAATATTCCCAGCAGATTTCTAGCAGATGTTTAAATGTGATCCACTCCTCTGATGGCAGTAGATGTAGAGGATTGAAAAATACATGAGCTCCAGTCTTCCACATGTCTTAAATGTCTTAGTAATCCAAACAGCAGCTTTATGTTTCAGAAAAGCATCCAGGCTAAGTTGGAATGAAAAGACATTGCCTGGTGATGAAGGCAACATCTTGTAGGCTCAAGTGGCTAATAAATAATATGGTCCTTCTCCTTTCCCATGCTGTCAATTACTTCAAGCAATACAAACACCCACAGAAGCACAAGGGACAGAACTGGCCATCTGTGGAAGATACTGTTCCATTGGCAGCAGATGCCAAGGCTAGAAAATGTTTGTTTTTGCTGGCTTCTCTATAAAATATTATTGATCAAGGGACGAAGTCAAAAGAATTGGAACAGAAGCCTGGCAAAACATATATCATGAGAGACAGAGCAGTTCATAGGCATCTTGTTACTCAGCTCTTCTGGGAAAGGCAGTGGTGTATTGATTATTGAGAAAGGCACATGATTTAAGGCTTCATGTCAGCAACATTACTGGTGGTTGCGTTCTTCTACCTACTTCAGCGAGAGGCTTTGAATAAACTAATCTATTCACTAACCTGTGAATCAGCTGTCATACAATTTGTTGGTCTATGTTTAGTTTTAAGTGATATTTATAACTCCCATTATTGAAATGCATGGAAACTTTATCTGGACAAAGTTACCATCTATTCCAGTGGTGGCTAACCTTTTTGGGCTCCCGTGCCGATAATTGTGCATGCGCTTGTGCCCTTGCGCTCACGGGCCATCACCCAGAAGGCAATGCGTGCCCCCATGCCCCCTGTGCATGTGCCCCACACAACCGCTGCTTCTGCTCATAAGACCCCCATGCGCTGCATGCTTTTGCGCGTGCACGCATGTCTCCTGCCATGCCACCGCAAGTGCACGCCAGATACCCAACATTCAGTTGGCGGGCGCACATGCACAGTAGACCTTTTCTGGGCGAGGGCTCACGTGCCGGCAGTAATGGCTCTGTGTGCCATTTCCGGCATGCATGCCATAGGTTCGCCACCACAGATCTGTTCTATCTATCTTATACGGTATGTTAAGAAAAATGCCATGGCCAACTTCCATGAAATCATGAACTCCGTATTTATGGGACACACACGATCTTCATTTTGTCACACAGGTAAGCAGGGGTGGGATTCTACCAGTTCGCACCTATTCTCTAGAACCAGTTGTTAACATTCTAAGCAGTTAGGAGAACCGGTTGTTTGAAGAAATTACTGGCTTAATCCTGTAAGGAAGGCAGGAAGGAAACATTCTGGTGTTGCTTACAGAAACTGCCTCTCCATTAACCCTTATTACATTCTTGGCAGGACTAGACTTCCTGTCTCTGGAACTTCTCTGGAGTTTTTTTTCCCCCTCCTTTGCTGGTACTTTGCTTGTGTAGAGTGATCATTCAAAGTTATAATGGCACTGAAAAAAGCGACTTATGACCATTTTTCACACTTACGACTGTTGCAGCATCCCCACAGTCATGAGAGGTCAGGCGAGGAGATGCGTGCCTTGATGTGAGTGATATTGAGTTGGCCACGCCCAGCCAATAACATGACCACCAAGACATGCCCACCCAGTCACATGACCACCAAGACATGCCCACCCAGTCACATGACCACCAAGACATGCCCACCACCTAAGCCACGCCCACAGAACCAGTTGTTAAAAATGTTGAATCCCACCCCTGCAGGTAAGTCCTCGCTTTACAATCGTTTATTTAGTGACCATTTCAAATTACAACACTGAAAAAAGTGACATTATGGACCCTTGCAGCAGCCCCATGGTCACATGATCAAAATTCAGAGGCTTGGCAATGGATTCATATTTTTGACAGTTGCAAAAGTCCAGGGGTCATGTGACTTTCTGACAAACAAAGTCAATGGGGCAGCCAGATTCAATTAACAACTGTGGTAAGAAAGATTGTAAAATGGGGCAAAACTCAGTAACTGTATCGCTTGGCCACAGAAATTTTGAGCTCAATTGCGGTCGTAAGTCGACCTGTACCAATTTTCATTCAAAAGTCCAACTGAATGAGAATTGGGAACTCTTTGGAATTAGGAAGAGGTTTTCTATGTTTTGAAGCCACCTGCTTATGGTTATCGTGCTTTTCCCCCCTCAAAAACTCAAAAGTATTTATCTTATATTCATTTAATACTGAAGTTTGATATTGCCATTTTTGGATCTTGGGATTATTTATGGATTACTGCTTGGAATTTGGAATATATTATATATTTTTTGTTTGGTACTGCATGGGATTTGGGCATCATTTCTATAAAATATGTGCAACAAGAAGATAATAAAAAACAAGAAGATAAATAGGCGTCATCATACACTATTGTGTATTGTATCATTGGGGATATTTTCTTTTTAATACTGATTTATCATTCCTCTTTCCTCTTTTGTTATTAAAGATTTATTGCTTACTTCCTATTTTAAAAATGGTTTTAAAAATATAATTGACAATTATCAAACAAAAATTTAATTTAGCATAGTCTCTTTGGGGTAAACTTCCTTTTAGATCACAGACATTAGTACTTAGTCCACTGCTACTCACATTTTTAGAAACTGGTACATTTATGAACCATTTTAGCACTGGTTATTATGAAAGGCATATTTCTTCTTTGGGAAATTTGCTTCCATTGTTTTATACTAAGTAGGTATTCTGTAACGTTCTCATCTTGTTAAAAATTATTGTCAAGTTGCTATACAACAATTGCTATACATGGATAGTCTTAGTGGAATGAACCAACAATTTTATAAATCAATTTCTTTTTATAGAAATTTCTAAATGTACATCAATTTATTAGCTATCTCTATTTTCAACAGAAAAGATTAGCCTTAGTTTACACTGAACAAAATTCAATTGTTTACACAATCATAAGAATAATTTACTAAATTTATATGCTGCCTGACTCCCAATGCTTCTGGTTGGTTTACAATTGTTAAAAACATTTAAAAACAAAAGACAATACAAAAACCCAAAGCAGCACAAACAGAAGAACAAAAATGGAAAAGAAAGCAAACCTGGAGCAGATTCCACCAAAGGCCTACTGAAGAGCCATATCTTCAAAGCCCTTCAAAATACCAAGAGGTGTGTGTGGGGGACTTTTGGATCTCAAAATTAACCTCTCTCCAGATGGCAAGGGTTGCTACAGGGAAGGCATGTTTCTGGGATCCCAATAGGTGGCATTAATTAATCAACATATGGAACTTGGACCACAGCAATCCTGCCAGGTCAAATTAGCCAGGCAGATGCTATGAAAACAAGTAGTCCCTCAAGTAATCAGGCCCTACACCATTTTATAGGTACAACTTGAATCAAACTTGACAAAACTGACAAGCAGTGCAGTTTCGTGCCCATGATGCTGAATTCTGGACCAACTGAAACCTTCGTGTAGTTTTCAAGGGTAGCCTCAGGTAGAGTACATTGCAGCAATTAAGCTTTAAGGTTATCAGAATGGGATAAACTATCTGAAGGGCCCACCGATCTAGGAAAGCGTACAAGTAGCACACTTGAGGAAGTTGGGCAAAAGCCTTCTTGGCCATAGCTGTCACCTACTCATCAAAGCATGAAATTGTGCACCACCCTTGAGTGAGGATGCACAACTCCATCCAAGGTCAAAGTTGAATATTCTTAGATCTGTGGTGTCCAAACAGCAACAGCTACTCAGTCTTGATAGGAATTTTAGAGACAACTACAAAATTAATATCAGGAATGAATAATCTTTTGGATATTGTTAAATACAACATGCAGCATTCCACCATTACCTCACTGGACCTCTAGGAACTGATATTTAGCAACATCTGGAGAACCACAGGTTATAACTTACAACAGCTTCTGTTAATTTTGGGTTCACAAAGCCAAACTGGTTATGATTATGGCTGCTGTCCTATGAATATATAGTAAAGCACCTTTGAACACACAGCAAGTTGATTCACTTCCTTCGATAGATCAGATGAAGCAGAAAATATGTAATAGTAGTATCTCTACAGGCTTCCCAAAGTTGTATTCTCCCATCTCAGTCAAATTCCACTCAGTAATCCTAATATGCTCAGCCTGAAGACACCTAGCCAGTTTTGGTTTGATTTGAAAAAAAAACTAGGCAGAGTGGACTGTGTTTAACATTTGTATGGAACATACCAGTGTTATAGACTAGCCTCAGATTTTTTTTTTAAAGATCATAGAAGGCAGTGATAACTGGCCAAGAAAGTTACATGGATGTATTCATTAAATCATTGGGAGCTGAGTATAATTTAAAGAAGACTATAGCCTTGTTTTATTGGGAGGATAAAAAAAAAAATCTTTGAATAGCTTTCTAGGAAGGAACAAAGCATATTAATCATGAACAAGGATGTCTGCCTAAGGATGTTTTTGTCTCTTAACTTCATTACATTTTTCCTTATTTTAATTCTCTCAATAAAGGTAAGAAGTTTTACACAGGAGCAATAGTTATACAGTGAATCATGATATGATTTGGGTCAGGCCAATTAGCTCTACATCAACATCATCTATCCTCAGTTGGCTCCGCTCTTGCTATGCCTTCATTAATAAAAAAGCAATTTTCTTTTTCTTTTTTAATTGAAGCCCTAAAATAAAAACAATGCAATCCCAAAACTGAGGCCGATAGAATGTGTCACTACTACTCCAGTTACAGGCAGATAGCAGTATTGATAGTCAAGGAAAAGCCTATATGAGCAAATAAATATTCCACTTGTTGGTGGAAACTGTCCACATTTGCATAATCATGCAAATGAAGAGTGTGCGCCTCTTTAACTCCATTACACAAATAACACTGTGCCGATTTATTCACTGTAGAATAAAAAACTGGAGAGAGTGATAGGCAAAAAAGGATGTAGAGACACTCACTATATTTCCACACCAAATTCAACCTTTATTTCTCTTAACTATGGTTTCCTCACTAAATTACAGGGAGTACACCAGTTGTGATATTAATATCACAACTAATATGTTTATGCAGAATGCTAAGCCAAAAGGTCCCAAAACTGGAGGTGAATATTGCCTTACTTGAATAAATGCACATTTAAACTTAAATTTAATCAAAATAAAATTAAAAGCCAACATACCACATTCTAGCTTCTGTATAATACATAAGGCTTATTCAATGGCTTAACTTTTTTTGTAGAAATTCCTGAGAAATGTATGCAGCAGATTGATTTATTTGCTTACTTATTTATTTAAGCATGTAGCGTTGTAAGCTAGAATTTAATTTTGCTTTCCATGAACCCAGGCAATTGTGCCTCATTCAATAAAACATGATTTAAAACTGGGCTTAGTACGGTGCATGAAGTAGGGCATTGATTCAATGTATAAGCATTGCTTCATTGTAGGGTTTAAGGCTTCAGTGAACTAGATGCAGTTCCTGAGTAACACCATTATCCAAAGGACAATGACAAGACTTTGAGCTTCAGGTAGGGTCATCCTTGCTCATGTGGTAAAATGTTCAGGCCTGAAATTATGAGTAATCCATAACAAAAAATAAGATGGAGCTCTGAAAGTTGAGGGAAACTACTTAGGAAAAGGAACTCTAAGAGTGGAATAGAATAGTATATAATTCTTTATTGGTCAAGTATGACTGGACACACAAGGAATTTGTCTTGATGCAAATGCTCTCAGTGTACATAAAAGAAAAGATACATTCATCAAGAGTCAAGAATCCTAAGGTACATCACTTAATAATAGTCATAGGGTATAATAAGCAATCAAATCATACTAGGAAACAGTCAATAAAAATAAGTCCAGAAGAAGTACTGACGGTGGGTGGTATGAATCATAATCATGGCTGTAATATTTAGATATGTTTGGGTGTCAGATGCTGATAATCCCAAGGAGAGAAATATTAATATTCTCTACATGGATCCAGATCAAACTTGAGATGACATGTTGTTGTCATGTGACATATTGCAACTTTCCCCCCTTCGCTAAACCGGGGTGACGGTGGCCAGCACATGATACATCCGGCGCGTGGGCCGTGAGTTTGACACCCCTAATCTAGAGGTAACAATGTGGCAAGAGAAAAGCCACAAAGATACCTCCTCATTGATAATATCAGCCAGTTTTTTTGGGGGAAAAAAGATTACTTGCCTTATAAGGACAGATACAATCAAAATACAGAATATGATGAAGTATGAACCAAGGAAAACTTGAAAGTGTCAAAGCAGAAGTGTTGCATACCAAATTGGATGTGTTAGGAATGAGTGTACTTGAATATCCCTCTTTAAATCAGAGAATTACATGATACACTTATTCAGGCCATATAAAATAATGGAGTAGCAATGATACTCATAATATAAGTGTGTGCATAGTTATAATCTAATCAATGGCACATGTGAGTTTATTAAAATTAGTGGCTATCTGATAATTATATCCAAACTCAAAAGAGAAAGATATTAAAAAAAAAGATGGCAAATTGAAGAGGTACTAAATGCATCATCAAGAAAAGACATAGTGATTGGAATGCAAACATTGGAGAAACAGAGGAACCTGAAATTGCAGAAAGAACGGGGTTGGATAAACACTCTGCAGGATATACTTGAAGAACTTTGTTTATTGCCAAATATGAACACAGGCCCGCACATGGTCAGCATCAAAGGGACAACATCAACTCAAATAGACTATAATAGGAAACAGAAAGTGCAACCCAGGCAGCTGAGCCAGAACATTTCCAGATGCAAAGTGTAAAATAGCCCGTCAATTATTAGTGTCAAACATATCACTTAAAGATTAAAGAGAGTAGGTGTATGAAGGACACATAGTCAGAATATAAAATCAATGTAAGGAAAAATTCAGAACACTCAGGCTAAACAGAACCTGAGCAGCTACAGAGGGAGGGGGGAAATTCCAAAGTTTGAAAGAAAAAATAAAGATCCAAGTGTCTTTCAAAACAATATCTTACTACAGGAAGAGAAAATGGAGGCCTTGGGCATCAAAAAAGACGTACAAGGACTGTACTCAGTTTTTTCTAACATCAAGCAAGAAAGGACAAAAACATCAGGGAACATCAGCAAGAAAACCAAGACGAGTGAGGTTTCATAAGAAAACCAAATAAGCCAGAGGAAAATTTAAAACTGCAGTATAAATTATCCGAAATAATCACAGAAGAGATTGAAGGGGGCTAAATAAAGTGAAAGGGAGAATGTAAAATAAATCGAACAATCATACTGGCTCAGAACAGGGAAGGGAATGAAACAAGGAATTGTATTATCCTTATATTGCTTAATATCCGTGGAGATTTTATTGTAAGAGTGGCAGAGTTGCTAAAGACGACAACTAGAATCAAAACAGAAAGAATTTGAGCTCAGCCAACGATAAAGCAGATTAACGTCATTACCAAAGGAGAATTGTAAAATAAAGATTCTGGGCTAATGATTACATTACTGTCAACCTGAATGTTAATGAAATTATGGATGATAGTAAAAACAGGAGGGTATTAGATGTATTATGTTCAGCAACAGTTATAGATGGACAGTGTGCTGGAGGAATGAAGATAACATAAATCCTAAGAAGCAGTACATTGACAATCATAGAGGAGATCATGAAGAATAAAGACATATTCAAAATGAGAAGAGTTAAAGCGATGTTTCTTTTCCAATGGTAATGTATGGCTGTGAATCTGGACACTGAGAAAGTATGAGAGTGAAAAGGTCTACAGATCCAAATTATGGATTTGTACATATTATGTGTATCATGGGTTGGTAGGATAACTGATAAATCAATGAATTCAGGCAGACTTAACATTGAGGTGATGATCAGTAAACAGTAAACAGAAAGTCATATGCTTGGAGAATATTTATTTATTTAAAATCTTGCTCTATGACGCCTAATTATCTAACTAGTCCTCAACTTACAGCCGCAATTAAGCCCAAAATTTATGTCAGCCAGTGAGAAATTTGTTAAGTGAGCTTTGCCCCATTTTACAACTTTTCTTGCCATGTTTGTTAAGTGAATCACTGCTGTGGTTAAATTAGTTACAAGGTTGTGAAGTGAATCTGACTTCCCCATTGATTTTGTTTGTCAGAAGTTTGCAAAAGGTGACCACAGCATGACCCCAGGACACTGCAATCGTCATAAATAGGAGTCAGTTGCCAAGCATCTGAATTTTGATCACATGATGATGGGGAATGCTGCAATGGTCGTAGGTGTGAAAAAATGGTCATAAGTCACTTATTCAGTGCTGTTGTAACTTTAAATGGTCACTAAGCAAACTGTTATAAGTCAAGGTCTACTTGTATCCAAGAATGCAGCCAAAGACTAAAGATTGTGGCAACTAAGTTTTTCCCAAACTAGCACTTTTATTTGGAAAAACAAAAAATGTTTAATAAGATCTTCCATTCTAAAATCTACAAGCATTGACTCCCCCCCCCCTCTCTTCCTCATCTCAGAATGATACCTGTTTTGTATTGGTCTACAATGTAATAAATAATTTGATTCATTTCTATGTATTATTTTCTATTATTATAAGCCACTTCTAGAACTGATAGAAATAGATATGGGATGCATTAGTAACACATCTTCATTCTTTAAAAATTATTGTATAACTCCATCTGCTTCTCACACATTTTGCTTAACAATCATGTACCTTTATCACACATATTTTGATCATTCTTTCCGTACTCAAGTTCTAAGAGGTTTAACAAATATGACAAGCTAAAACCTGCTCTCATAATGTTAATTTTTGATGAAAGAGCCTCACAATCATGATTAATAACATAAAAACACCCTGCTTCAGGGTAAGGGTTATTGATTTCAGGTACTTTCTCTGATTTTTACTTAACTAGGACAGCAAATTATCTTTAAAATTATCTTATAAATTATATAGGAGCCACGGTGGCACATTGGTTAGAATGCCATATTGCAGGCTAATTCACTGCTCACTGCCAGGAGTTCGATTCTGCCCGGCTCAAGGGTGACTCAGCCTTCCAACCTTCTGAAGTTGGTAAAATAAGGACCCAGATTGTTGGAGCAATATGCAGACTCTATAGACAGCTTAGAGAAGGCTATAAAGTAAGTGCTATTGCTAGTGCTATTAAAGTCCCCTACATTAGTTCCCTCTTTCCTCACACCATTTTCTTTGCCTTTTAAGGGTTATTCTCATAGCACCAGTATACCCTGGTATGCATTTTTTCCCCCTCTGTTGCATCCCAGAAACTGACTTCATCTTAGTCCATATTGTTGCGTTCACTCAACCCATGAGTGAGACAAACTTCAGCCCTTCTTAGCAGGATACCGATGTTAAAATAATATTTTTTTTTCCTTTACTGTGATGTCATCCAAGAGCAACATCAAATCTGTTGGCCTTTCTCATCTGCTACCTTGGATGGAAGCCAAGTAACTGTTGCAACTTAAAAACAGAGGCAATAGAAGTATGACAGGAATCAGCACTGCATCCTGAACATTTGATGTGTATATATATATTTAACAGTTCAAGGATGGATGGGTAGCAATTCAATTCCTCAATAGTTGGGAATCATCCATACAGCTATTTTTGATTACATCTAATTGTGGCCAATATATGCCCTATCGATCTCTTTTTCTTCTGTGTCCTTATGACTTTACCATCATATTATCTCTATTTGAGGCAACCTTCATATATAGTTATTCCAGTGTAGAGGGTCACCATAATTTAGGTGACCTTTAGAGAATGGAATAGTGTAACACCTATTGGTCATTTAATCTATTATAGGCATCATTCTTTCTCTGGGCTCCTTTTAATATATGGGTTTATTCTGCTTCTGGAATAGCACTAAAGCCATATACAGCTTCTTTTGAGCATAGATTTAGTGCTCTTATGGACTAGTCCTAAATCCATGTCCAAAAGGAGTCCAGATATCAGATTGATATAGGCACCAAAACACTTATCTCAAAGTAGAACAAGTTTTGACAGATAACTCTGACAAACCTTTACAGTTTCCATAAAAATTAGCATCTTTTCCATCTTCAGACTCATCCCAGTCCACTCAATTGGTAGATGTTTGTTAGGTTTATTTTATTTTACTGTCCTCACATAATGTTTGCTAGGGAAGGAAGAAAACAAAGCTGGAGCTATCCACCAGTGCCCTATTAAATAAAGATATTTGTTGACGCCATCCCATGGCTGGATAGAGATATCCAGTGGGGCAGCAAATTTTATGCAGCTATAGTTTTCTGTGGGCTCAAGTAGTGGTGAATAACCCTTTAACTCAGCCACAAAGAAAAGTCCTTAGTCTACACCAGGGCTGTCAAACTCCTGGCCCGTGAGCCGGAGGTGTCACACGCTAGCCATGCCCATGACGGGTTTAGAGAAAGGGTAAAAAGTCCCAATACATCACGTGACGCCGCTATGATGACGTGAGTTTGACATCCCTGGTCCCCTTAGCAAGGCTAACTGGGGACTTCTGGGAATTGAAGTCCACTCAGCTTAAAATTGTTAATGTTGAGAAAAACTGGTCTATATCCCATTTCGGCACCTGTTCTTTCCCTCTTTCCTTCTCTAACTTTTAGAATTTCTCTCCCTCTTTCCTTCTCTAACTTCTAGAATTTCTTTTTCCTCTTGCCTTCTCTTACTTCTAGAATTTATCTCCAGTACTCCAGTTTCCCTAAAGCACTATTTTCTCCCGCTTCACCTAGTTCCATCAGGCTTTAAATCCAGCCAACTAAACAATTTCCTCTGCCCTCTCAAGAAGCTGGTCTGCAAATATTCCAGTAGTTTTGTTTACTGAGATGTTAATTACTCTGAAGAAATGCAATAAATAAGAAATGTGTGTTTATACTGCAGCAGTGAATGTGTATATATAAGACATAACCAAATTAATGTTTGTAGCGCTAGAGTGCTTATGGAAGCACAGGTAGAGTTAATTAGACTCCAGCAGGTGCAACATATCAGGAATTTGAAATTAGGAGCAGGAAGTTAGAAAACCTCTTTATTCAAAAAAATAATAATGAAAGGGAATAGAAGGTACATGTAAAATAGATACAGGAATGCTGGTTGGTTATTTTTTTTAATAGTTTAATGCTTCCTTGTTGTCTACAAAGACCTTGTTTTCTGCTGTTGTTTGATTTGATTCAACCTGTACGAGAAACCTTCAAATATCTTGGTTTCCATTTACCTAAAGTATTGTACAAAGCCAGTCAATTTATTCAATTTATTGACTAAAACAGCGCTAAACCATTCCATTTATGTGTATCTCTTAAGTTCTTTTTAAATGGAAGAAGCCTATTACATTTAAAAAATTAAATTTATAAATAAGCCATGGTCAATGTGATGTGTGAACCCGGTTACTAGGGGTTGAAGATGATGATAATTTGGTAGACTCAAATACTGCCTGGTTTTTTGAAATCCTTTAAAGCAGCGGCCCTCAACTTTATTGGCACAAAAGACTGGTTCCACGGAGAGAGATTTTTCTGCGGATCAGAGGGGCATAGTTTTGCATGCTGCCTGCATCCTGCTTCGTTTGTTTGTGCAGCCTGGTTTCTGGTATGCTGTAGGCTGGTGTCAGTCCATGGACTGGGGGTTGGGGACCC